>NC_079169.1:32381911-32396911 GCF_947568905.1 Ostrea edulis
ACATATATGAACTTTGTCAATGTGTACGAAATATAAACACTATATGTATGTCATTAAAATAATATATACTGTAATTGTATACAGAAAATAAGCACGCTACATATGTTAGTACAATTTATATATATAGACTTTATTAGTGTGTATGGACTATAAACACACTACTTGTGTTATAACACATTTATATAGACTTGTTAGTGTGGATGGACTATAAACACACTACTTGTATTATAACAATTCATATAATTACACAAATGTAATAATTATTGTTATAGCAATATTTATACATCGCATTGTAATTATTTTTATAAGTCATGACAATACAGTATGACGTTTAGTCATAACAATATGTATTGATTTTTATGTGTACACATTATAACACAATATATGTAGTATGATAAATATTACACTTTCCTCAATCTCCATTAAATCACTCAAATTATTCATATATATAATCACATATATAATCACAATTTCTTATTTCATCTCAAATCAACCTATTCATATTCATGTTAATATTAAAACCCATGGTTTTTATTTTAATTACATTATCAATTACTATTCCTCACTCCATTATCTATTATCAATTATTATTACCCATACTGATTTTAATTTAAAAAATTGTTTTTTGTTTTTTTTATTTGTTATATTGATTTTATATAGATTAATTCATTATTTATACTGATTGATATTATTATTACATTATTTGTACTGATTCAATAAATTCATAAACTTCATATGCTTCTACATTGTTATTTATATAACAAGATACCATATCACAGTTTTCGCGGAAAAATCACTAACTCAAATGCACGTCATAATAGTAACATACACAATCAATCACGTCATAACATTAACATACGTAATCAATCTCGTCATTTCCATTTCGAATCCTTTAGTTCATTTGGGTTTTCACTAAGTTCCTTCCATTTGGTAAGTAAAATCCATTTAAATATATTATAATTAACGTTATTATTGTCTACAACATTAATTCTTTTAAGCACTTTTATCAATCTTTACAGTCAATTACCTATGCATCTTCGTCGGCAATAACTTAATGGTTTACCATAAATTTTTATTAGTTATAACATAAATGTTTATTAATTATAACTAAAATATACTTTCAACAAATATTATTTTAGCACTATTAAATCAACTAATGTTTACTACCATAACGAAAGGGTCCTTTCATCGTTCAAATATTTATACGAAATCCGTCAATTACAGTTTAACATTATAAATTTAAACTCAATCTTTTTAACACTGTAACGTTAACAAATATTTACTACCATAACTAAAAGTTTCTTATCGTATATGCTTACAAATCCTTTCATCGTTCAAATGTTTACACTAAATCCGTCAATTACAGTTTAACATTATAAATTTATACGCAATCTTTTTAGCACTGTAACGTTAACAAATATTTACTACCATAACTAAAAGGTTCTTGTCGTATATGCTTACAAACCCTTACAACATCTAAAATTACAAACATTAATAATTATTATATTAAACTTAATTTTACAGCATTCTAATAAACTTTAGGCCCTCGATAACGTATGGCCTCCGTGGCCGAGTGGTTAGAGCGTCGGGCTCAGGATCACACGGTCTACCAACTGTAATAAAATTTCAATTTTTTTTTCTTTCTCTCTCTTTCTTTCTTTCTTTCCCTCCTTACTCTCTATAAGAATACGCATATGTCTATATCTATATATATATATATATATATATATATATATATATGGATTACAATTATTATTATATGTATATATCTGTGTAAATGTATGGTTATGTGTTTATATGTAAATTATTATGCTGTAATATCACGGGTATATATTATATTTAAAATCAATTATTATAGCCATTAGTATAGTCATTAATTTAGTCTATGTCATACTAATTTGTTATATGAACTAACTCACTCACTAACTTTTTTACTTTATTAATTTATTACGATATACATCTTTAGTTTACATACATAATAAATACTATTGAATAAGAGTTAGGGAGCCATGTCGTGCTATAAGCTGGATCTGGCTACAGAAACATGGTACAGGGTATGAGGTGTAGCACCTGATGACGACCTCAAAATTCTTGCCTAATGACGATCTCAAAATTGTTGTATGGCATAATTTATGATTAATAACTAATAACTAGTAGCACTCTATTATCAAAATTTTCTTTGGCGACCCTACCCTAATTCTTTTCTGTATATATTTTAGTTATTTCACATGTATATACATACCTACATCCCTATTACTATTACCTGTTACTAATATTACTAATATTACTAGTTATTACTAATTATTACCTCCTATTAAAATTTTAAAATTTTCTTTATCAATTTTATTACTCATTTATAAGTTACTTCTTTATTTCATTATGATTTATGACCTAATTATAATCACATGTATGTGTCCGGCCATCAAAAGACAGTACCACAGTCATTAGACATGTTGGTACACGATGGTCCTTATTTATTTATATTTATTTATTTTTTAAACCATGGGACAACCCATACGTCCCATACGGAGCATATGGAATGTTACTACAACACACTTCAAGTTCACTATGTTGGTGCATTTGGGAGGTGTTGGAGGGTGAGGCTGGATCGCAATGAGATGGATAGTATTATGGTATATAATACAGTCACCATTCGGTTAACGATATATAGTTAACCAATCCTACGAATATCAAACAAATATAATACAAACATGTGCACATTCTGTGATATAATACAAACATGTGCACATTCTGTGACATAATGCATACATGTGTACATTCTGTGACATAATGCATACAGGTGTACATTCTGTGACATAATACATACATGTGTACATTCTGTGATATAATACAAACATGTGCACATTCTGTGATATAATACAAACATGTGTACATTCTGTGATATAATACAAACATGTGCACATTCTGTGATATAATACATACATGTGTACATTCTGTGATATAATACATACATGTGTACATTCTGTGATATAATACATACATGTGTACATTCTGTGATATAATACAAACATGTGCACATTCTGTGATATAATACAAACATGTGTACATTCTGTGATATAATACAAACATGTGCACATTCTGTGATATAATACATACATGTGCACATTCTGTGATATAATACATACAGATGTACATTCTGTGACATAATACATACATGTGCACATTCTGTGACATAATACATACATGTGTACATTCTGTGATATAATACAAACATGTGTACATTCTGTGATATAATACAAACATGTGCACATTCTGTGATATAATACAAACATGTGTACATTCTGTGATATAATACAAACATGTGCACATTCTGTGATATAATACAAACATGTGCACATTCTGTGATATAATACATACATGTGTACATTCTGTGATATAATACATACATGTGTACATTCTGTGATATAATACAAACATGTGCACATTCTGTGATATAATACAAACATGTGTACATTCTGTGATATAATACAAACATGTGTACATTCTGTGATATAATACAATCATGTGCACATTCTGTGATATAATACATACATGTGCACATTCTGTGATATAATACATACAGATGTACATTCTGTGACATAATACAAACATGTGCACATTCTGTGATATAATACATACATGTGTACATTCTGTGACATAATGCATACATGTGTACATTCTGTGATATAATACAAACATGTGCACATTCTGTGACATAATACATACATGTGTACATTCTGTGACATAATGCATACATGTGTACATTCTGTGATATAATACAAACATGTGCACATTCTGTGATATAATACAAACATGTGCACATTCTGTGATATAATACAAACATGTGTACATTCTGTGATATAATACATACAGATGTACATTCTGTGACATAATACAAACATGTGTACATTCTGTGACATAATGCATACATGTGTACATTCTGTGATATAATACATACATGTGTACATTCTGTGATATAATACAAACATGTGCACATTCTGTGATATAATACAAACATGTGTACATTCTGTGATATAATGCATACATGTGTACATTCTGTGATATAATACAAACATGTGTACATTCTGTGACATAATCCAAACATGTGCACATTCTGTGATATAATCCAAACATGTGCACATTCTGTGATATAATACATACATGTGTACATTCTGTGATATAATACATACATGTGTACATTCTGTGATATAATACAAACATGTGTACATTCTGTGACATAATACAAACATGTGCACATTCTGTGATATAATACATACATGTGTACATTCTGTGACATAATGCATACATGTGTACATTCTGTGATATAATACATACATGTGCACATTCTGTGATATAATACATACATGTGTACATTCTGTGATATAATACATACATGTGTACATTCTGTGATATAATGCATACAGGTGTACATTCTGTGATGTAGTACACATGTGTACATTCTTAACTCTGGGATCTGTCTAATCAGGGCTCAGTTAAAGGAGTCCTATATGTAACAAGAATGATACCCAGATCTCAAGTTTTGACATATCAGCCTGTGTCCTTGATTCAAGGTCACAACACACCACTTTAGTATCATTTGTGGTCAAGTACAATTTATATTATACAGTTATGTGTCGACTCGGAGTGGCACAAACATACAGACATCATGGTGATTTGTAGACCATCCAAGTTTTTCCACAGTGTACAGAACAGTGAGCAAAGCATGCACAGGAAATGGACTTGGATGATTATAGATATGATATTGATGCTAAGCAATGAATTGTGTCTTTAATTTCGTAACAATAGCTGTATTCAATACCTTTAAGAGTCTCTGCAGTGAAATAACGAATTGCTGATGTGTTGTAAGACTCTATGTAAATATCTCGCCTATGATCAAATGATAAAGAAAAACAAATCATAAAAAGGAATTCAGGTTTTCAGATTGTGTTGTTCATAATCCATTAAAGTTTCTAAAAATTTAAGCAGAATTTAGAATTAAAATTCCTGTATAAAGGGCTATATATTGTTAGGACCTAATGTAGCCTACCAAATTTAATATTTTTATGGCATAGATTACATAATCTTGATAATGAGCATATGACTGTACAGTTCTGTTTACAAATAGTCCAGTCATAATACTAATTGACCCAGAACAAATTGCAACAGAAAAAATAAATGCGTAAAAACTTTGAACTATATCCCTAGAACACCCCATCAAAAATCGCCACATAAATATTTTGTCTAAGTAAAATTATAACAATTTTTAAATGTTGCTAATTTTGTTAAATGAAAATAACGCCATTGGGCCGCCATAACCAGTTCCAAATTTTATAAAAAAAATTCCGGAGATAGCAAGACAATGGAAATCATGGTTTAAAAACAGTCGAAATTGAATTTTTTCGTAAGTTTTATATACAAATGTACAAATAGTTCATATCTTAGTTGATATACCTCATAATTCAGCACCGATAAACTTTTATTTACATAAAATAAACACGAAATCCATACATAACAGACGCTACTTACCCATAATGCACTAAAGTAATATAAAACCGTTATTTATCCGTCTTTAACCAATATTGGGCGTATTTCAAATGATATTTAGTCAAGAATATTCTAGTTTAACTTCAGACGATCATAATAAAAAATATTCCGTACCAAAATAATTCGAAATCCGACAGAAGGGGGATGCAGACGAAAAATAAATCTATGGAATGCGTGTTTAACAAAAAGGTACCGAGAAATTTTGTTATTTACGTTTTTCCATTTTATTCAAGAAAATACTTCTTAATGAATGTCAAAACATTTATATATTATTTTGTTTGATATTCAATAAATTATTTGTTGCAATTTTGAAAGAGAAAATCTACCGAACGCTTGTTTAAAAAGAAAGTAAAACTTAGAAATTCTGTTAAGCGATTTCAAACTCGGGTGTTGTTCACTTTGTTGTTGTTTTTTGAGCATCACTGAAGAGACATTATTTGTCGAAATGCGCATCTGGTGCATCAAAATTGGTACCGTATAAGTTTTACTTTATATACTTATTTTGACAACAGAAAATGCTAAACCCCAATAGCTTCTGGAACTTTACACCTGTGCTCCTACTATGGTTTCGCCCAGGGCCCATGAGAGGCAGGGGGTTAAGATGACCCTCCAGACTTCCTGCCTCCTTTGGCACGCACATCATTTCGTTCTAGCTACGTCCCTGCATTCACATTGTCGGATACCCACGGCTGATCTCGTCTTCTACTCATCAGATGAGTAAAAGACGAGATCAGCCGTGGGTATCCGACAAGACTTTCAGGACATTATGCAAATTACAATTTATATTCTGTAACAAAGGGTATGTGTACTATACACATGTATAAATAAAAATTATATATGTTGTGGTGCTTCTCTTTGTTGAGAATTGAGCTTTACAGGTAATACCTTAAGGTGGATCACTACACCAAAATTTTACCTGGCTCGTTAAAGTATCTCATATGATATATAATTTCATAACAAAAATATCATATAAGATAATTTAGAGATTGTATCATTCTTTTGATGGCGAGAGATCATACTTTATAATGATATGAGATGCTTTAATGCGCCATTAAATAAAATTTTAGAGTAGCAATTCGCATAACAATAACTTTATCAGATATATATATATATATATATATATATATATATATATATATATATATAATATGAGATAATTTTGATTGATTGTTTCTTGTTTAACGTCTCTCGGGAGAATTTTTAACCCATATGGAGACGTCACCAAGACCTTTGTTCGGTAATTATGGCCATTGAGCAGTGAGGGTTGTTTAGCGTGACACACCTACTGTGACACAGGACATCCGTTTTTAAGGTCATCTCCGAGGACCTGTGACATTCACACCTGATGCCGAGCGTTTGGCAATGGAACTGTCACTACCTATTTTAACGACTTAGTTCTGTCACGCCCGGGATTTGAACGCTCTAACCTATAGATCAGTGCGGCGGAGAGGGAAATTTTTTAGTGTATATTCAATTTAAAGTAACATTTCAAGGATAAATAGTCCTAGGAATTACATGTACAACATCGGTTGAAGTGCACACTCTTCCACCAACGTCAAATGCAACAAATTATTATTCTCTTAGAGCATTCTATCAAGTAAAACAATGGACTGGTAATGACGAAAACATGAATTTGATGGACTTTGGGTGGACCATTGAAGGGAATATGTGCTTACTTGTAAGATCAACCATGCTTCCTGCACCTGATGAACTCTTAAAAACAATTTATTGTAGATGCAAAATCAGTTGTGATACCAAACGTTGCAACTGCAGAAAACATGGACTAGAATGCTCAATAGCATGTACCGAGTGTCGAGGTACAACTTGCGTGAACGGTTTTAGCCCAAATGAAGATTCTGATTCCGAGGATTCATAATATTAAAAACAGTAAGATATAGAAATAAAGATGAAATGTAAAAGATAGCTGTGAATCAAAACATTATGATAACTTCGTTAAACGTTATCTGAGAGGCTTACAAAATAGAACTTGCTTTGTCCTGTTTATGAGAGTTAATTATCAATCTTAGCTGTTGGAAATCACATTTCTGTCTAATTTTCACCAAAAATGACGTTTTTGTCCCATAAAATACGTATGTATGGTACTAGAAATTAAATTTCTGTTCCTTATGATGCAGTATTTAGTTTTCAAATAACTAAAATGGCCTATTTTTCAGACTAAAGCTTTGTATCTATGATTTCCAGTTTTTTCCGATTTTTCTTCAAAATCCGTGATTTTTACCCCAAAAATCTATATAATGCAAATTTCAATTGATGGCGATTTTTAATATAGCATAAAGGACACTGTAAGCTATCCAAAGAACATAAAAACATTTCTGTTGCAATTAGTTCTAGGTTCAGCACAATCTGGCGTAGAATGACTGGACTAAAAGTTCTTGATGGGTTTTTTTCAAATCTATAACATTAAACAAAGACTTTAAAAGAAATGGCATTCAAAGTAAAATTAATATAAAAAAACCAATAAGATGATAATTTTAAAAGCGATTTTCACACCACTACATTTTAAAATGGAACAAAAATCAATTATTTTTACATTCTTGTCATACAAGAATAAAAGTATATATTTTAGATCTCGAAGAAATCATATGAATTTCATAAACCACATGTACACACATGCATGCACACACACACATTTTATCATTTAAGAATGGTTATCCGAAGTATTTTTAATAATCAAAACATGACATTTTGACAAAAAGTGTCGGCATAACTGAATATGTTTCACTCGTGAATCAAAGACAGTTAAACCCAACTAGTTAAACCAACATCAATTACAAAAATCATTTCACAGCATTACTTTCATGGTCTACTAAGGACAATACACTATCTGAGTAATGTCATTAGTTATTTAGATTTACCACCCCACCCCACCCACCACCCCCCACCACCCCTCCAGTCCTGTATAATTTATATGAACTACCAGATTCTGTATGGAATAACTAATCTACCTGAGATCAAAATATTTATCCAGTCTATAAGATGAAATGTTTATCAAGTTTTATCAGTTAACAAAATTAATGCTGTCTAGTAGATTCATTTCACTTTAATAATCCTACCTAAAAGATCTAGTAAGTTTTATCCAGCCTACAAGATCATGCAAAAGTTTTCCTGCCAGCTACATCCTACACTTTTTATCCTGTACAACAGATCTTTTAAATTTATTCTAGCCTACCGAATTCTGAAAAAAGTCCTATTCTGCTTACAAGATCATGCAGAGGTTAGCCTGCATACAAGTGTCCTCTACCTTCCAGATCGTATGAATTTAATATCATGTCTGAATCTGTAGGATATATCCTGCCTTCCTTTCAGCTTTACTCATCCTGTGAGACGTTTTGTTTGAACTGTTATTTAGGATATATCCTGTCTACCTGTCAGTGTTACTCGTTCCGTGAGATGTTTTGTTTGAAGTGATCCTTGGTGTCTTATTCAGCCTTCTGTTTGATGGGCAGCATGCAAGAGAGCTACCAGGTGCTGCTCATTTTACCCTATCTATTACCCCCATAATATTCATAACATCTATCAGACATAGTAAGTGTTATCCTGCCTACCAGACACTAAATATCCTACTCTGTCTACCAGATCCTATAAACCTACTCTGTCTACCAGATCCTATAAACCTACTCTGCCTACCAGATCCTATAAACCTACTCTGCCTACCAGATTCCCTGGGTGGGGAAGGAAGGTCCCCAGTCCCAGCTGAATGAACACTGCTCCTTTCTGATCATGTTGACATGACACTCCCCTTTGTACTGGGGGACAGGACAGGCAGGGGGCACCAGGTAGCTGTAGTTGGCTGCCAGACTCTGGGCCTGCTTGACTGCTGACTTAAATGACACAAGGATCATGTTCTCCCCCTCCTAAAATAAGAAAGAAATTTTAATTCTTTGTACTCATTCTCAAGAAATTTTAATTAATTTCCTATCTTTGAATTCAAAACAGGAAAGTTTTGGCAGCTCTTTAGACACACTTTGTACCCATGAGATTTAATCCCATCGGTCAATTGAATCAGTTTTATGTTTTATATAAGTGTTTGTGATGTACATGCATACCAAAAATTGTTTCCTAGTTTATCAGCACTCACAAACTTGTACACAAAGTTTCCATGAAAATTTTCCATTTTTACTTTTAATTTATTTTTTTTAAAAATCATCACGTACATGAACACATGGATTCACCTTTGATTTTTAATCGATTGAACAACGTGAACATTTCTTGGTTTCATGTCTACTATAATTTTATTTTTTACTAAAAGAGACTAAATATATTAGAAGTCTTGTTTATTATGAAATATATTAGAAGTCTTGTTTATTATGAAATAAATCAAAAGCTAAGGTCAAGGTTAATACATAGTTTTGTGGACAAACAGACAGACAAAAGGACATAAAAAACCAATATGCCCCAAATCTACGATTACGGGGACAAAAATGAAGTCATAAGTCTTTGTACTCTCTTTTGATAATAAATCATTTCAACTTTGGTTCCTCTACAGACACACTCTGCATTAATGAGATGAAAACTCATTAGTCAGTTGAATCAGCTGATTGTTTAAGCATATTTTTGTGAAATATAATGAAAATAGCAGTCCATATTCAATATTTTCCCCCCTCAATTTCTCCATATTTGCTTCAATTTGTTTCAAAATACAAACCATAACATAAACATATTAGATTTATCTTTGCTTTTTGATACAAATGAATAATGTCAACATTTCTTATCACAATGCTAATATTACAGATTTTTGTCTGAAAGAGACTGAATATATTAAAAGTCTTGTTTATTATGAAATATATTAGAAGTCTTGTTTATTATGAACTGTAAACAATGATCAAGAGCTGTAGTAATTGTGCTTACTCTGATGTAAGGTTTGATGTCCATCACGTATCTGACAAACATGTTGTTGGTCTCTCCCACCAGATGGCCATTAATGGTCACTGTGGCAAATGTGTCCAGTCCTTCACACACCAACTGAACGTTCATCATCGACATCATGTCCACTGTCACTGTAAAATAAATTGGAGTGATCCTAAAACCTGGCATACTGAAATACAGTTCTACCCCCATACTTCATAGGCACCTGGGTTAAGGATATTGCACTACATGTATAACCTATATGTAAACAATTGAGGAAGTTCGAACCATGAATAAATATTTCTCTCCGCTATATGGTGTCTCTTAACATTTTTTTATGTTTCAGAAAGCTTAATTACATGTGTCATTACCACATAACACTAATTTATCCACATTTTAGAAAGTGTCTCATCCCACCAATTCATATACAGTAAAACTCTGATATAACGAATCTCTGCAGACACTCTGTAAAAATTCGCTATAAGCGTAATTCGCTATACGTTTATAGCGAATTCATAATTAAGATATAACGAATTCATTATAAAACTGATTTGTTCTACATGTATCGCGGTTGAGTTAAGGCTTTCCCCATAAAATTTTAATATCAGTGATGTTCATAAATATACTTTACCGCACTGGCACATTGCACGACGTCACAATGAAAAATACGTCATGACAAAGGTCATGACGTACATATCTACAGTCCTTTTGTGGTTGGAAATGTCAAAATATTGTTTCGTTATTCACCACCGCTGTCAAACGGTAAACTGCAATCGCGTAAAAGTTTCTGTCAAATGGGTTATATTAATTCTCTTTGATATTGAAAATGTTTCAATTTCTTCTTTATATAGCATACATGCTAAAGTAATATCCATATTATATTGTGATCTTGATATCGCCCCTAATCTACAGGTATAGTTACTTTCACAATGGACTCATTTGCATAAACAGGGTTTCCGTACATAAAAATTTCATCATTGGCACGACACCCCGAGGTTTTTAAGTGAAAGATGTTTGATTTATGTAACGTGTGAACTTCAGTGCCAAAGGAAAGTTTGGGGAGCAAGTTCTGGCTTCAACAGAAAATATGTTTTTCAGGCTAGATTCAACTTCGTATGAGCAAAAATCGCTGCATCTTGCATATTCAATGCAAAAATTAGACATGTTACAAGTCACAATAAACTTGCTCTCAGCACTTTTCAAATCAAGAAATTAATATGCTTTGAAGTTATATTAACTTCAACTTGCATTGATATCTGGATATCGTGCCAATTCAACGATTTATACATACACGATACGTTTTTATCTTGATATTTGATCACGTGATACAGAGTTGATGTAGAGACTGTTGGTCTGGTGAAAAATGTATAAGAGGTCAATATGCACTTAATTATATATACATATTGTTTTTGTATAAAAGGGTTGTGTTTACAGAATTTGTCACAAATTGATCTGTTTATTAATGCTTTTTTCCTGACATATTTCTATGGCCCTACTTAACGCAACTGCGATATCAGTTCCATAAGAAAGCAGCAATCGATATACTTGAGTTTGTATTGTCTCTAAGAGAAATTAAGCCTATGAATTTTCGAGAAGAAATATTTTTATACAAGATATATACCACTGATTTATATATGATAATTTATCATGAGGGATTATTAAGTCACGCACGAACATGTCGAAAGAAAAATATCAACAAAATTATGCACAAAACATAAAACAGTCTATCGCAGTTGTCATTTACTTGTTGCTTTGCACAAATAAACGAGTGTACGATAAAATAAATGCAATCAAACTTCAAATTTAATTAAAGAGAATAGCAAACAATACCGACAATATATTTGCTAAATGTATGTGTAAGTATTGTTTTGCGTTAACAATTGTTCATTATAGACGCAGATTTTATATAGAATATATAAAGAATTTGCTGGGGAAATCGATTTCACTTCACTATAGCCGTAATTTCGCTATATCCGTGTTCGCTATATTCGAGTTTTACTGTACAACCGATTCATAATATATATTATACAAATGCTTTGAACACAAGTTCTTTCAACTTACAGGGTTCTCACAGGCCTTTTAGGTTACTTGGGTATTAGTTAAAAGTATCTCTAGCCCATAGGGCTATGAAACTATAATAATTTTTCTGTTCAGCAATACTAAGTTAAATTCTATTATTCAGCAGCAGTAGTATAAAACAAGATGTGTTCTTAAAACACAAATCCTACCTAAAGAGCTCAACTAATGAAAGACTACATAAATAAGATACAATATGTTATATTAACACCACATGACTATTTTGGACCCTGGTGACCAAAGAGTCGGAACTCTGGAATTGTAAAATTCACAATTTAGTTTTTATACAGTATCGAAGTCTTAAAATTCACAATTTGTGTCCCCCTTTACCCAAAGATGCTTCATACCAAATTTGAAAAGAATTGAAAGGGTAGTTATCAAGATTAAGTTAAAAATGTTCAATGTTAACACACAACAGATGATGGATGCAGACCAACAGCAATAGGTCACCTGAGTGACTCTGGTGAGCTAAAAAGCCATTCAAGTAAACTGCACTGCACTAGTGAACCAAGCCAAAGAGAGAGTAGTTAACATAACCAAGTTCACGTCCTGTAAATGTTACTGTTAACAATAAATAGAAAAGATCTGTGCAGATAATAAATTCATTTGAAACAATTATTGTGTTCTAAATTCTAAATGTGTTCCTATTAAATAAAGGAGTGTTCAAACAAAAGAATGAGGTCAAAGGTGAATTTCAATGTTTGTTCACACTCCTGGCTGTTGATAAGGTTTGTATATAATCATGCTTTAATCAGTAGTTCACATTACTTGATGTGCTTTGAATTGTGTTCCATTTTTAGCTACATGTATCTTTTGGAGTTATAAATAGGAGTGATGCAGTGTATCTTGTACTTGTATTAATTTGCTGATTGCTGTTATGGTTATTATCAAATGCTGTGTCAGCAGTGACCTTAAAGACCCAACTTTAAGTTAACACCCCCAAATTGTTAGCCATCTGTTAATCAAACATTTAACAATATATCTCAGGTGGAGTGACATCTGCAGCTAGAGCTACCCCAGAGAGGTGTTTTGATAACAATAACAGCCAGTACCTAGAGGCATTCTTTAGATCTTGAGGAAGCCCTGTATTCTAGGGTTTTGATAGCATTGACCTGTCCACAACTACTATTTTCTTGTAATTCAATTGTTTTTAAAAAGACCCCTGAACAACACAATTTTAATATAATTGTAATTTCCCCCTCTATATATACAGTGTACATGTATTATAAATTACACAATCAGAAATCAAACAATAATTTGCCCATTAATTTCTAAAATTTGTAACTTATTGAAATAATTTATATTATCAATTTATGATAGTTCTATATTTATAAAAGAAATTATTCATTGAGCCAATGACTGAGAGTAAAGGAGAGAAAGAGGGGGTGGTGTAGACTGTGTCATCTAGCCATAGGGATACAACCATTATACAAACACTATGACCACAGAAACACAGCAGAGGGTCCTGAGACCCTTCCTGTGTACATCAAAAGTATACACAGCACTCTGATCTCTTGGTCAGGTAAATAACAATGACCATAGATGAGCTAAGCCCACATCCAGTGATCCGTGAAGCAACCATATGGTATTATTTTTGGGTCTTTAAAAAGAGTTATAACAATCATATTTCTAGATTGTGTGTCCTAAATCTCAAGGTCGTGCTTGGAAGGATGAGATTAATGCCAAAAAATGCACAATCAAGACTAAACATTTTCAAAGATAACCATTCAAAGATGACTTATTTAATTAGACAAGCTATAAATCCTGATGTGGTGGTGTTAGATGCATGGTCTTCCTATTACTTCTGGCTAGTGGGTTAACCCTTTCGCTCGATCTGTAGGGCACTGGACTGTTGTATCAGAGGTCCTGGGTTCAACTCTCAACAGAGGTATATACATGTACTTAGCTAGTCTCTGTTATTGGCACCCATATTGACATCTGGGTAATTTCTAGTGGTGATAGTGATTGCCCATAGAACTTTGCCACATCGGTGTTGATACTCTGGGAGAGTCGGGACACCCCCCCCCCCCTCTCTCTCTCTCTGGAAGGGGGGGGGGATTGTGGTAGTTTTAGATACATGGCCTTCCTACTAGCTCTGACTAGTGGGTTACCCTTTCACTAGATCAATAAAGCACTGGACTGTTGTACCAGAGGTTCTGGGTTCGATCCTCAACAGAGGCACTTACTTTTCTCTGTTACATATATACATGTATGTCCAGCACCTTTGTGGAAATAAATCTCAAGAAACTAAACAAAGATCCATCTGTACTCATCCTTAAGATCTGATAACAACTGGACAAACATTGATTAATTTTACTGTCCTCCCTTACACATAATCCATAGTGTCTTAATGGAACATGGTCTGCTTTAAGTCAATGTCACTGAAGTGATTAGAAGTGGGTTTTTTTTGTATTTTACGTGAAACCCTCCATATACATTTGACTGTATCACTGAATCCACTCTGGTAACATAACTCTGTATAAATGATTTTCAATTTCATTTAGGAAATTGTTT
>NC_079169.1:32401911-32471911 GCF_947568905.1 Ostrea edulis
GGAATTACTGGATTTCTGGTGAAATATCGAGCCCAAAATATTCGATAAAAATAAGCAATAAATTTTCTTCAGAAAAATTGTGACGCGCGGACGTGTTGAATACAACTAGCCTATTAACTGGATTTACTGATAATGTGGCCAATTCCTGTGATACAACAAAATACTTGTATGTTGTGACATCACATTGGGTGAAGTGCATCGAGGTATATATTTGTACAGTAAGTAGCACTATTCAATCCACCCACAGGGGCTTGTCACAAATTGACCCTCTCTATTCTATGTTTACACACAGGGGCTCATCACGAAAGTTTTTTGTCTTATTAAAATATGACATCGAATAGGCGATGTTAAATTTTAATAAGACAAAACTTTCATGACGAGCCCCTGCGATCCACCCACCCCCTGAACTTAAATATATTGGTAGATATACACTTCCAGTTGTAAAATACTAATTGTTATTCCCAAGAACAAATTGGTGAAAATTGCATGTGGTACCCCTCCCATCCCCGGAGAAAGCTTCTGAGTTCTCTTAACCTTACGCATACTAGTCTTTTGAAATGTGAAAGTGAAAGCAACCACTGCCAGCTACATTTCTGCAGCTATTTCGCCTGTTACAGCTCTATAATTGAAATGCATTGAACAGGACATACTTTGTCCATCGGTCACCGCCCAAATTCCATTCAAACTGGTTGTTATTACACAGGCACTTGTTGAAACCAAGCAAAAAAATATCGCAGTACTGAAGGGCGACATCTTCGTATCATGTGACACCCAATGGAACTTTCGAGCCCGAGAATAATTTTTATCAAAAAGGATATTTTGCATTTGGAGTGAATGATCTTACAATAAACTGGAAATTTCCAGTATGTAAAGTTGGTCGTAAATCGTAAGTTCTTTTGTAAAACACACCCCGGATTAATTTTATAATATAGATATGTGTTTATGATTTTTTCAAAAATATATTTCAATACAGCTGGAAATTTTTCTAATGCTGAAGAGGATCTGTACAAAAAGGCAATGAAAGCATATTTCAAATTACATAAAGATTTCTTATCATTACAACCTAGCATTAAAACATCCCTTCATGTCTTTGATCACATAATCAAGCCAATTTTACTCTATGGCAGTGGGATTGGGGAATTTTTAATCGCCCTTCTTTTTTCAATCGCAATGATATCTCCTTATATGATTTTTACTCTAAATTAAGATGTGAAAACCTCCATGTGCAATTCTGTAAATCTATTCTAGGTCTTCATAGAACAAGCTCAAACTTTGCAACACTATCCGAACTTGGCAAGTTTCCACTTCATTTTGATATTGTGAAAAATATGATAAAATATGTAAACAGATTAGAAAATCTGGGTACTTCTTTTCCTCTACTAAATGCTGCATACATGCAAAGTAAGCGTAATACTTGTGCATTAAAACCGCAGTCATGGTATGGTGTCGTACAAAAGTTATTTGGAATTGTTGGAATTAGAAACAATCATATTGCAATCAATAACCTATATTTTTTAAAGAAAAAATGTAAGGAATTGTTATGCCATCATTATTTGAAAGAATGGGGATATGTCAGAAGTTTACAATATGGAAAACTTGAAACTTATATTAAATTAAAACTAATTTTGTTTTTGAAAACTACTTTTAACACTCTTACCACCTGCACCACGTAAAGCACCTACAAGATTACGTACACCAGCGCACAATTTACCAGTAGAACGAGGTCGTTATACAGGAATCCCTAGACATCTTGTCAAATTGATGATGAAATTCATCTAATTTTTGAATGTTCAGCTTATAATTCACTCAGGCAGAACATGTATAAAATTATAAAACAACAATGTGAACATTTTTCCAGTCTTGACAACATGAATAGATTAATATGGTTACTCAATTGTGAAAATACTGATGTACTTGTAGCCCTTTGTGATTTGATTAAAGAAGCAATATAAAATGAATCATGTGAAAGTTCAAACCAATATGTTTATACATAATTATGCACCCATTGTAAACATGACATGTTGCCTTAGTACCAATGCAGGTCCGTCCCATGGTATCTTTTGCATTACAGTCAATCATATGTACTTGTACTACGTGCCTTTTACTATTATTATGTGTCATTGCATATATTGTTATTATTTTTTTCCTGTGTGCATTTCTGACTGTTTTACATTAGGATACACGGTGGTACTTACATATTTTACATAAAGTAATGTCTTATGTTATGTACATTGTCTAAGCTCATACTACTAGTATTACTGTATATTATGTGTGAACCATATGAAACCATATTTGCACATATGCACTCATTATAAACATGACATGTTGACCTAGTACCAATGCACCGTCCCGTGGTATCTTTTGCATTACAGTGGCGTATTAATCATATGTACTTATACTACCTTTACTATTATTACATGTAGTGTTGTTATGTTCATGTATATATATTTTTTTCTGTGTGTATTTCTGACTGTTTTGCATTAGGATACACAGTGGTACTTACATGTAATACAAATTAGTATTATCATGTTCAAAATATCTCATGAACATTGCTCATATTTTGCTCTTGTTTTGTTCTTTTCTTTTTATCGTCATTTTTTAATTTTATAAACATTGCACATTGAAATGTTAACAATCATGTATGCTGTATGCCCGAGAGGGCCCTAATTTGGAAATAAATCATATTCTATTATATTCTACTCTATATATTCTGAAACATGTTCCTTTAGTACCACAGGCAATTACATGTATATCGCTTTGGTTCGAATATACTTTAATAGTAAATTCGAATCCAAGCGATACAGAGCTCATTTTCCTAGTTGAAAAAAATGTTCGCCCTATAACGCGTAACTTTCGCGTTATAACGCGAAATTTACGCGTTAATTCGCGAACGTTTCGCGTCATAACTCGAATTTTTTTTCCGGCTACGATAATGTATTTAAAGATTAAAATAATGAACACCCACCCCCTTTTGTCAGAAAATTTTGCTTTATAAAGGTAAAAATAACGCATTGTGAGGGTGGATCCCCCCCCCCCATCCCCCCACCCCCCCCCCCCCCTCTTTGAAAAACCAAAATTAAAGGTAGAACCCTACCCCCTTTTCAAAAATTCCTGGATCCGCCCCTGATTTGTAAATATGTTTACTGTCGGGACCTGAGGATCCAGTTTTGATATTCCTGAAAGTTATGTGTATAGTGGATATATCTAAGAGAAATGTACATGTAGGAAGTAATGTACAGGTCGGAAGTAAAACAGCTTGTGAACACTTCTCCTCTTATATGCCTTATCCAATAGACTTGAAACTTTTTTTTTTTTTTTTTAATAAATTCTTTATTTTTCTTTCATACAAACAAACAAACATTGAAGTCAATATCAATAGCATTTTGTGTTGAAACACACACATACACCTACCACTCTGACTCTGACTCTGTACACCTGAACACGTTCAAAGAGTGCAATACATACTGTACACATAAAAAGAACACATCTAGTTTAGTGGTTACTTGCGTTGTTTATAACAAAATTTATACGCTATATGAAAGGGGGGAAAATAATAACAACAGGAGTAATGAATGAAATACATGTAATAACAGCTACACATCAAAAATACTTTGAAACAATGACCACTGTTTTTCAAAACTTTTCAATCTAAAATTTTGACTTGCAGCATATTTTTCCACCTTATATTTTATCTTTAAATGACATGATAATCCACATAGATCTGGCATTTTATTTTGCAATAAACAAATAAAAATATATTGCTTAGCATAAAGAATAATACAATTAATGACTTTGTTATGAGAAAATAAAGGAATGTCAACAAAAATTAGGTTCGATACATTGAAATCAACTCTTTCATGTGTCTTTCTGTAAATGTGAAGGCTCAGTTCACCCCATAATGGTTGAGTTTTTTCACACGAAGTAAAAATATGCACAATTGTTTCCACGTTTTCCTTACAGAATCTACAACAGTCTGTGGAATTAGTACTGATTTTAAATCTACAACAATCTGTGGAATTAGTACTGATTTTACAGAATCTACAACAATCTGTGGAATTAGTACTGATTTTACAGAATCTACAACAATCTGTGGAATTAGTACTGATTTTACAGAATCTACAACAATCTGTGGAATTAGTATTGATTTTACAGAATCTACAACAATCTGTGGAATTAGTACTGATTTTACAGAATCTACAACAACCTGTGGAATTAGTACTGATTTTACAGAATCTACAACAATCTGTGGAATTAGTTCTAATTTTACAGAATCCACAACAGTCTGTGGAATTAGTACTAATTTTACAGAATCTACAACAATCTGTGGAATTAGTTCTAATTTTCTTTCGGTAATACATGTACCCAACAGGGAGTAACCTATGTAAAATTTTAAATTGCAACCACTGTACAGCTGAATCACATGTTGTTTTAAAACAAACTTTAAAAATATCTTTCAGTGAAACAGTATTTACTCCATATACAATTAATTCTTGCTTCCATTTGTTTATAGAAGCTGGATTAACATCATAAAAAACTTTTAAGTTTTGTACAGTACTTTGACATTGTCATTTGCAGGTTTGCATATTAATATCGGGACAGGAGGACCCATATCCATTTGTTATCCTAAGTAGAGTTATATAGTGGAGGGTGTAAAATAGCTTGTGAACACTTCTCCTATATGGCTCATCGGATAGTCTTGAAAATTTATAATGGTCACATTGTTCTGACCCATGGATCTACATGTAATATTTCCTGTAATTCATCATATCAAAGAGGAGTTTTATAGCTTTTTTTTTCTTTTTTTTTTTTTTAGGTACGTCCGTCGTCAGACGAGGCGTATTATTGGGACTGGTTCACGTTTTTCGAAAGAAATATTTTTCATTTTTTATGTAAAAAATCAAAAATGAAACTCATTTAATGTTTACAACCAAAATTTGGACTGTCTGGATGCAAGGGTACGAGCAATATTTTAGCTTTGATTCTGTGTTATGTAAACAAAGACTCGAGTCTTTTTATGTAAACAAACAAAACAGTGAAACGTTAGTAGTTGTAGTGGCTTTAGTAGTTTTATTCAGGCAGAACAATCATTTTGTATAAAACATCACCAGAATATAAATAAATAAATACACGTGTCAATCGTATAAAACTTAGCCATACCAGATGAAATCTCAGTCGTTTTATCGCAGTATTGTTACTGTTAATTCTATTTTAAAAGCATCTTCATTTAATTTTGTACAATCACAAATTTTAACTTTTAAAAGACACATTTTACCTAAATTATACTTGAGATGTGATATGTATAATAAACTTGGATCAATATCTATTTATTTTGCAATTGAAAACTTCGTAAACAATAACACATCTCAATCTTTGTTTTCAAAACAAATAACGAACTTTCTATAATGAGCTTCTGTCATGATGAATAACTTTAATTTTTTGTGAAACTTTCTAAACATATTAAACTGTAGATTTAAAATTTGATCATTTAAAGTGAAAAACAAAATTAGGGGGGGGGGGGCATGAATCAGCCCCCTTAAATGTTAGGGTGCTGTCCGTCCGTCGTCCGTCCGAGGTAATGTTTTCCGGACCTTTTCCTGTAAATGATGCAGTGTTCAAATTTGGTCACAATTTCTCTCTAGCTCAAGAAGTGTCAGGAAAGACCGAATATAAATAACTCCCTCGTTTCCACAGAAATTACCCCCCCCCCCCCCCCTCTAGAATGAAATCATTTTGAATGTTCAATTTGTACCTTTATTAGTATCTCACAAGTGGTCATCTCTAAAGCTTACAGAAGGTACAAACTGACTATTCAGAACGACTTATGAGGGTGATCGATGGGGAAATAACATATTTTGGATATATTTTTGGTTCTGTATAGAATTATTTCATTCTAAGAGGGGGGGGGGGGGGTATGTATATAAGATCTATACAAGCTATCCACACTTCGGGTGCCTGTGGAAGCGTAAAAGTGAGTTTGCATTTCAGCTGGATTGATGCATCGTGACCTACTTTACAATCTAACTAACGTTATATGTAAGCGAGTACTTGCGAGCGGATCTAACATATAATTCTAATTATAGATAGTACATTAAGTGGGGGTTGGAAGTTGGAGCACTTTGAATTTAAGGAGATAAGAAGATGTTTAATTGTTTTTAACAAAAACAAATTATATTTATTTGATAGATTGTACCCTTCTTGTTCCGGAGGGGAAGATTTTTAATTCCCCCCTCATATTGGCTGTATATGCATTATGAATTGAACCTAATTGAAACTCCCTATCGTTTCTCAATCTTTTACCTGGAAGTATTTTTACAAGGGATAGAGAAAACTATTGCATCTCCTATATTCACTTTCAGATGAATATTTTTTCTATGATTTCCAGTTGCATTCTAGATATGAGTTTATTCAAACATTTAAGAATATTCGCTTTTTCAGTTTTGTAAAAGAATATTACCAAAATAAAATCTATAAATTAGAGAGTAACGCACATGATTGCAAGTGCAGAACTGCAGTTTTAACATTTGAATGATTTTATCACACAATTTTTGAAAATATTTAATATGAAATTTAAAAGCAATAAAAGACCCATGGGCCACATCGCTCACCTGAACAGCAGTTCCTAGCAATGAACAAGTTATACTCTCTTTAATATACCAGCGCTTTGACTCAGAAAAAAATTCTAAGGTAAAAATATAATTATCATCTCACCTTGTAGAGACCCTATGGCCCTTCACTTAAACAAAAATCTAAGAGCACTTTGTGCCAAGTTTGGTTGAAAGTAGTCCAGTGGTTTTGGAGAAGAAGATTTTTTAAAGTCGTCAATGCATTTTCACTATTTCGCTAATTATCTCTATTTGTAAAAGGGTGTGGTCCTTCATTTGAACAAACTTGAAATCCCTTTACCAAATTTTGCTTTGTGCCAAGTTTGGTTTAAATTGGCCCAATTGTTCTGGAGAAGAAGTCGAAATGTGGAATGGTTACAGACGGACAGACGACGGCCGAACAACAGGTACAAAATAAATTCATCTACGGAGACGTTTTGTAAACGAATATGTATAAATCAAAGTACTGACAGTACAGCTGGGAGTTGCACCACCTGGAACAGTTACGATCATATCGATAACATGTTCACATCTGTTAATTCACCATTGACCCGAGAACCGTTGCCGTTGGGTGAATATATAGTTTCCTCTCTCTCACACACACACCCCTCCCCCATTTAATATTGAAAATCCCACTTTGTCCTAATAAGGTGATAAGAATCGTGTCTAGCGAGTTGATTCCTTAGTAGCGGCAATTTGTATTCAGGGAACGATATATTCTGATTTTACATTGTAAGTAACTGACTGCTTTACATTGCATTCTACTGAATGAAATGATGTTAATTTTTTTAATAATTCAAATATTTCCAAAAATCCCAATCAAAGATTTTAAAAGAAATGAATAGCCAGAAAAGGATTAATTTCAGAATGGTATATTGCAACATATTTATAAAAAGGAATTTTGTAAATTTCTTGTAGGAATTCATTTACTGACACTGCTTACAGGACATATTATTTTCAAATTGTTCTCGGGCACGGAAGTTCTATTTCGTGTGTCACATGATACGAAGATGTCGGCCTACAGTGCAGCAGCATTTTTTGGCTTGGTTTCAATAAGTGCCGGTGTCATAACAACCAATTTGAATGGAATTTGGGTGGTGACCGATGAACAAAGTATGCCATCTTCAGTGCACGCATGCAATTTGCAAACAAAGAGCGGAAATATGGCTAGCTGCTTTGACATACAGTGTATATTTCAAAATTTTAGCATACTATCAACAGTCTATTAGTATTACGGGCCTGTGTTTGTGTACATACCAAATATATATGTCACTGACAACAGGGAATTAATTACGACTTGTTTGCTTCGACTACTTATGACAAATATGTTTTGCAATGGTAACTGCTAAAACAGTTAACAGGTTAAAGCCTTAATATAAATTGCATACAGACTCGATTAAGTCATTAAAACAGGTAGTGGCAGTTCCATCGCCAAACGCTCGGCATCAGGTGTGAATGTCACGGGTCCTCGGGGATGACCTTAAAACGGATGTCCCTTGTCGCAGTAGGTGTGGCACGCTAAAGAACCCTTACTGCTCAAAGGCTATTAGTGTCAAGCAAATTTGGCCTAAATTTGAAGCCCCTTACCGGTCTTGGTGATGTCTCCATATGAGTGGAAAAATTCTCGAAAGAGACATTAACCAAGATACAATCAATCAATCAGAATCTTCTAGTATAAAATAAATGACATGTATTATTTCATCTGGTTATAAATTCAGTATATATATGTTGTGTTTTGTAAACTTCAGAGAATATAAATATTACGGGTGAAGTTCCTGGCAGTATGTACACAGCATTGATGGATCACAACGTCATCCAGGATCCATATTACCGTGACAACGACCTCAAGTATCGCTGGATCGGACTAGACAACTGGGCGTATAGCAGGGTATTTAATGGTATGTCTCACTTTTGACAACCCTTTAACACGGACAATTGTCCAAGTCCACTTGAATCAGTGCAGTTTACTTCAGATACATTGAAATCCAGGGGACCAACCTGATTGGAATTATTCATTATATCAAAAGTTCAATGCCACTAATATTGAACTATATGAATAATATAGGGATTTATTTTTTACTTCACTATAACATTTAGTTCAATTTAAGCAACTTCAATATTAGTGGAGTAGACTGCACATATATATAATCATCCATATTTTACATGTATTTATTCTCTGACTAAATCACAACAAGCAACAAAATGGACATACAGCATTGCAGCCATATGTGTGACAGTAACAAATAGGTTTTAGGTGGATGCTAACTTCTTTTTACATTATAAAATCTGTTTAACACTCTTTCCATTAATTTTGCCAGTGTCTCATGAAAAAATGATTAAACTTGTGATAGATACTAATCAGCTTCTCAGACATATAGGCAATCACATGACAGATATGATCATTACTGGCACTGTCAGAGAAATTCAAAGAAATAAACATACCACACACACACACACACACACACACATACATCATGTATAGTATGAGTTATTTAGTCAGTTACACAGTTTAATCTGTAACAGGAAGGAAGAAAATGCAATGGACCAGCGTAGGATTTGAACCAGGTCCCCTGAATTCTCTAGTCAAATGTTCTACCGACTAAGCTATAATGCTACCTGTGATCTAATTTCTCTGACTGCCACATCCCTCCTTCCTTGAATGTTTTCACATCTTGAAGACATCAACCCTGGATCTTTATCCTATCACAGACATTGTCACCTGTTAGTTCCAGGGGCTGGTTCTATGGAAGCAAATGTAACAGAAAGGGAGAAAATGCAATGGACGAGATCAGGATTTGAACCTGGGCTCCCTGAATTCTGTAGTCATATACTCTACCAACTAGGCTATTTAGCCTCCAGTTATCAAACCCATCTAACTGCCACAAATTTATAGATTTAACATGTATTTTCTTAATATTAAGGACAATGTATACATGTATAATAAGGACTATTTGTACACTAAAATCAACATTCTTGCTATTATTTCAAAATCAAATGTAGTTTGTTTAAGAATCCCAATGCACTTCAGCTGTTATTCTCAACTTGATAAAAATGATGTAGAACTATAGAACTATGATATCATAAACATGAGGTTTTGTCACCATTTTCAGTATTTTGACATAAAATGGCTATTTTCACTTAGGTTTTCTACTAGGAAATATAGAGCACAGATATTCAACAAACTTTATATTCATACCATTTTCCTTTCCAGAGACAAGTGTAAAACTTATTGCACATGATTCTCTTACTAATGAAATAAAAGTTGATTTAGTCTTTCTTTAAAGCTTTAAAATTTTAGTTTTATGGGGGCTAAAAAAATCCTATTATCATACATAATTCTTTGAGCACTTGTCAGTACTTGGTTGAATCTAATTGAAAGGTTGCCAGTTAGAATACCCATGTGGTTCTGCGACCAGTTTGATTACCTTAGTGGTCATGTGACTAGTTTTATTACTGGTGTGGTCATGTGACGAAAATGTTGCTCATATTAACAAAAGTATGGGGGCAGAACTGTATTTCAGTATGCCAGGTTTTAGGATCACTCCAATTTATTTTACAGTGACAGTGGACATGATGTCGATGATGAACGTTCAGTTGGTGTGTGAAGGACTGGACACGTTTGCCACAGTCACCATTAATGGCCATCTGGTGGGAGAGACCAACAACATGTTTGTCAGATACGTGATGGACATCAAACCTTACATCAGAGTAAGCACAATGACTACAGCTCTTGATCATTGTTTACAGTTCATAATAAACAAGACTTGTAATATATTTCATAATAAACAAGACTTGTAATATATTTCATAATAAACAAGACTTCTAATATATTTCTGAATCATAATAAACAAGACTTCTAATACATTTCATAATAAACAATACTTCTAATATATTTCTGAATCATAATAAACAAGACTTCTAATATATTTCATAATAAACAAGACTTTTAATATATTCAGTCTCTTTCAGACAAAAATCTGTAATATTAGCATTGTGATAAGAAATGTTGACATTATTCATTTGTATCAAAAAGCAAAGATAAATCTAATATGTTTATGTGATGGTTTGTATTTTGAAACAAATTGAAAGCAAATATGGAGAAATTGAGGGGGGAAAATATTGAATATGGACTGCTATTTTCAGTATATTTCACAAAAATATGCTTAAACAATCAGCTGATTCAACTGACTAATGAGTTTTCATCTCATTAATGCAGAGTGTGTCTGTAGAGGAACCAAAGTTGTCATGATTTATTATCAAAAGAGAGTACAAAGACTTATGACTTCATTTTTGTCCCCGTAATCGTAGATTTGGGGCATATTGGTTTTTTATGTCCTTTTGTCTGTCTGTTTGTCCACAAAACTATGTATTAACCTTGACCTTAGCTTTTGATTGGATGGTAATAGAGATTTCATACTTCACATGTGTATTCCTTGTGGCAAGACCTTTCTTTTGGTACTGAAGTAGTTAGGGCTATACGGACTGGGTAGCTCGGTGGTTAGAGCACCTGACTAGTAATGAAAGGATCCTGGGTTAGATTCCCATTCTAGCCAAAGATTTTCTCCTCTCTCCTAAAAACTACAGTAGGCTCCTCTCTCCTATATACTACAGTAGCAAAATATTTGTCCTGATGACCTTTACCATGGGGTTTGACCTAAATTTGAAAAACTATCACCTTGGTTATAAGTTTTGAATGGGTGGTAATAGGACTTTCATGTTTCACATATGTATTCCTTTTGACAATGCCTTTCTTTTGGTAGCAAAATATTTTTGAACTCATGACCATCTAGGTGTTGACCTACTTTTGAAAAACTTTAATCATAACTGTAAGGCTTTCATATTTCACATGTGTATTCCTTATGACAAGATCTTTTTTTAGGTACCAATGTTTTTGATCTTGTGTTCTTGACCTTTTGGTTTGACTTACTTTTGAAAAACTATTAATCTTGATCCTTATCAACTTTTCTGCCATGCGGGAGCATCAGTGTTTCACAAACATATCTTGTTTCTTTTAGGAGGGGGAGAACATGATCCTTGTGTCATTTAAGTCAGCAGTCCAGCAGGCCCAGAGTTTGGCAGCCAACTACAGCTACCTGGTGCCCCCTGCTTGTCCTATCCCCCAGATCAACGGGGAGTGTCATGTCAACATGATCAGAAAGGAGCAGTGTTCATTAGGCTGGGGCTTTGGACCTTCCTTTCCAACCCAGGGGATCTGGTAGGATGGATATCTTATAGGATCTGTAGGCAGGATTTATTTCTAGGATCTGTAGGCAGGATTTATTTCTAGGATCTGTAGGCAGGATTTATTTATAGGATCTGTAGGCTGGATTTATTTCTAGGATCTGTAGTTAGGATTTATTTCTAGGATCTGTAGGCAGGATTTATTTATAGGATCTGTAGGCAGGATTTATTTATAGGATCTGTAGGCAGGATTTATTTATAGGATCTGTAGGCAGGATTTATTTATAGGATCTGTAGGCTGGATTTATTTCTAGGATCTGTAGTTAGGATTTATTTCTAGGATCTGTAGTTAGGATTTATTTATAGGATCTGTAGGCAGGATTTATATATAGGATCTGTAGGCAGGATTTATTTCTAGGATCTGTGGTTAGGATTTATTTCTAGGATCTGTAGGCAGGATTTATTTATAGGATCTGTAGGCAGGATTTATATATAGGATGTGTAGGCAGGATTTATTTATAGGATCTGGTAAGCTGGATAAATCCTATATCATTTAGTAGGCAGGACAAAAGCATATGGGTTCTTAGAAATTTTTATTTAGGATATACCCAGCAGAATTTGGTAGGCAGGGTATACTATAATATCATTTTCTTGAAAGAGTTATCCTTGTTTGTGGTAGTAGGAATCCTGTTAAAGGAGGAGAACTTTAATCTGTAAATATCCATGCCATGAAAACAAAGATTTTTACAATATCCAAAAAATCTGGAACACAGGATAAAGCGAAGGGATTTTGAAGATAGGATAAATCTTAGAGGAACTCAAAAGCAGGCTAAAACTTTCAAGATTGTGTAAACAATGTAACAGTTATAGGACCTTTTAGGGAGGGTGTTTGTTTTGGATAAGGAAGGCAGGCTTACCTGGTAGACAATAGTGGACTTTGTATGATCTGTAAGGCAACATACAACATTGAAAGATGTGATAGACAGGATATATGTAATAGGATCGGGTAGGCAGGATATTACTTGAATGGATCAAAGAACAATACCATATAGTTTTCTGAATTTTTGGAAATCTGCATATCTTTTTCTATATACACTGCAGATTTAAAATTAACTATGATTCAATACATGTTTGCCTATTGCTATCTTCTTTTTTATCATTTGATCATAGGCGAGATATTTACATAGAGTCTTACAATACAACAACCATTCGTTCTTTCACTGCAGAGACTCTTAAAGGTATTGCATGTATACGGTAATTGATTGCTTAGCTTGGCTATACAATCATTGTAATGCATCTCCAGTGCATACTTTACTCTCTGTTTGTTAGTTGTTATACCCTGTAAACAAAAACTTGGGTGGTCCACAAATCTCACCATGTTTGTCCATCCGTCTGTGTTACTATGAATTCACACCTTAACTTTATAATGTTAAGGTGCTAGACTTTCAGACTGGACACAAAGGTTGCCTGTGACTGAAGGCTGTGTGTCGTGACCTTAAATTTAGGTCATGTGGGCAACGGCTGATATGCCCAAAGTTTGGGCTCCATCAGACTCTGGGTATTGAATCTATTAACTGGGATTGTATTGGACAGATCGGAGAGTTATGCCCAACATTCATTCAGTCAGTCAATCTTTTTTTCCTCCTCATGGAAATTTTATGTTACATACAATATATATTATAACAATACAAAAAGTACGGTACACCATTTAAATAAAATATGTACACTGATTGTGAAAGGGAAGAGAGAGATAATTTACAAACTATACACATACTTTTAGTGTTTTTTAAAAATATATTTTGAGCTGTACATAGCTTTACTGTAACAGACAGTTGCTCCACATAAAAGCTTTGCACTCAAACATACATGTATACAGTAAAACACGGTTGTAGCGAACCTCCAGGGCCAGTGAAAAACAGTTTATTATTGCCAAACTTTGTTGAATAGATTAAAATTTTTGTTATTCTCCTCTCATACTTACTTACTTATCCTCTTCGTCCCCGGTGGTACATAAGGCTTCAACAAGTTGTTTCCATCTACCTCTGTCCTTGGCAATATACTGTGCCTGTCCCCATGAGTAGCCCATTTCCTCTAGTTCTGATGTTACGGTTCTCCTCCAGGTGGTACGTGGTCTGCCTCTTTTCCTCTTCCAGGTGGTGTCCAGTGTAGAGATACTTTGGGAATCCTGTTCTGGGGCATTCTCATTACGTGACCAAGCCATCTCATTCTTCGTTGTTTAATCTCTGCGCTGATGTTCTTGCTTTTGCACTTTTGGTGTAGGTTTTTATTACTGATTTTGTTTGGCCAAAAGATTCTGTTTATTTTTCTAAGGCAGCTGTTGTGGAAGGCCTCAATTTTTTTTATGTCACTGTCTATAACACGCCAGCACTCAGACCCATACAGGAGGACTGATTTCACATTGCTGTTATAAAGTTGGACTTTGGTCCTCAGACTGTAGTTGTTTGATTTCCAGATGGTTTGGAGTTGGGCGAATGCTGCACGTGCTTTGTTGAGTCTTGCCTTTATGTCTTTCCCGGCACCGTTGTCCTTGCTAAGTATGCTTTGTATTCTCCTCTCATAGTGGAATAAATATCACTTCATAATAAGAGTGAATTCGTTATAAACATGTTCATTACAAGCGTGTTTTACTGTAGAATTTTTACCATCATTTTTATCTAATATTGTCGTTGGTTCCACCTTTCCTAGTAATATCAAAATGATTTAGCATGATACCTTAAACCATTGCAATTTTCAGGAACTTGGATGCCTATTTTTGTGCAATTTATTTTTAATGGATATCTTTATTTGACCTACTTTTGAAATGATCATAAATATGTTAAATTATGATATACACTTAAAATATAGATATTACATGACTGAAATACAGCAACATTAATATATATATCAGTCTATACGAAAGTTTTTTGGACCACACAGGACATTCGGTCCTGTGTAATCAATGAACACACCGGACCGAACCAAATTTTGTCAGACCGAAAAACCTAATGTAAAAAAGAGAAACACGTGAAAATGCAAAACCAAGGAAATCTTATTTATTATACTAGTAATACTATACCAGGGATCCCTCCCGCATAATACTTTAGATGGTCCATGCGGTTTAATCACATTCATTTACGTATTTGGATTTGTGTGATATTTTTTACTTATAACAAACATTTAATTGACTCCGCGTCAAAATAATAAAGCTTAAAACTGAATACTGAGACATCGGACATTCCGGTCCGGTGTAAAAAATGACACATCGGACCTGAGGCACTGCACATCGGTCAAGTCCGACGGTCCGATGTCTTTCGCATAGAATGATATATGGGATTGTTTTAAATTTGCTTCAATAGGTACACATAATATGCTGTAGATATTTTTTGGAATGTCCTAGTGTCAAAATCTGCTCCAGGGTTAGGATCAGACTTACTGGTCGGCTGTCCCATCAAACTCTTCTCATTGGGGTCTGATTTACTGTCCCATCGACTTACCGAGTCCGTTGTCCCATCGACTTACTGAGTCCGTTGTCCCATCGACTTACCGAGTCCGTTGTCCCATCGACTTACTGAGTCCGTTGTCCCATCGACTTACTGAGTCTGTTGTCCCATTGACTTACTGAGTCTGTTGTCCTGTCAAACTCTGCGGGCTAAGATCGGACTTACTGAGTCAATCAGCTGTTTATCCCTATTTACATGCCTGGTACATGCGTAGATTGGTAGGTGTTTACATGAAAATCTTACACAAGTTGATATAAAACAGAATGTACATGTTTATGCCTTGCATAATTCTCTGCACTGACTGCCTGTCTTCTGCTCTCTGCTGTGGTCACTGATGAATTATATGTAACTGATGCACATTAGATAAAACTAATGATTGATGTATGTACACATTTATTTTTTTGTCAGCATTATTATGTAGTGCACTTCACTGACTCCACGTTTCGTGATCTCTGTATTAGACACTAATGGATCATGGGTAATTGATGCTGAGGTACACATGGATGTCCCGTATGGAGCGACAGTTGAGGGTTTGATTGAAATTCAGTTGGACATTACATCCATTGGAAGTAAACAGAATGTCTCTCTAACACACCGGGACAATAAAGTGACACTGAGAGTCAACATCGACGAGGTAATGAGAATACACGTAATAAGTACCAGTTTGCTATATTCTGTAACTTGCTTTAATAAGCTAAATTTCGGATGTAGTTTATTTTCCTGTTATGGTATGTACCTATTTCCAATTTTGTCTAATTTTGACTCAGAACTTGGACATTGAAGAGTGGTGGCCCAATGGCTATGGGGCCCAGCGTTTGTACAAACTCTATGCCTTCTTCACCAGTGTTGATGGCCACAGCATGTCAGGCAAAAAACTTACCATTGGATTCAAAACTGTGGAATTGGTGCAGGAGTTTGTGTCTGGAGATCCAAATCAAGGTGTGAAAACAAGACTAAGATACTTGGTTAAAAAAAATCTCAATTCAATATGATACACATACAGTATTACTGGAAGGACTTTAGACCATGCATTCCTCGACTTGCTGGTGAGGAAGACAGGGGACAATCACACTCAGTTTTCTGAAAGAAATGTTTACTGTAGACAAGTTGCTTTTGACAGAAATTTAACTTTTCGTCCCTTTCAGGTAGATCCTTTTACTTCAAAATTAATGGTGTCCCCATTTTCCTCAAGGGCAGCAATTGGATTCCAGCTGACAGTTTTCAGGAGAGGGTCACAATAAAGAGCATACGCCACCATCTGAAGTCAGCAAGAGATGTCCACATAAATGCCATCAGAGTCTGGGGAGGAGGGGTGAGTCCACTTTTTGTAGTCAGGGGAGGAGGGGTGAGTCATATATTTGTTATTTATTAAGAAATAAGGTATCATTTAAAAATATTTATCGGGATATAAATACGGGTTGGTCACGTGATCAAATTCCATAAAGCCCTTCGGGCTTTATGGAAAATTTGATCATGTACCAACCCGTATTTATATCCCGATAAATATTTTAAAATGATACCTTATTACTTATATTTACATTTTTGGTCGGTAACATTGCTGAATTGTGTTAACAACACGTTTCCATACATTTCAAATTGTTGACGTCCACAACGAAGCGTCACAGATGTTCAAAATGACGACAACACAAAACAAAGTTCTATAAAATGAAGAACTGTTTTAATTATTAAGACGCTAGAAAGCAAGTATATCAACATATACTTATACATTAACTCGGGAGTATATAATGGAAAACTCTTCCATATGTCTAATTTTAGGGGGTGGGGGAATTATGATTTAAACGGGGATCCGCAGTGTTACACTTAGAGTTGTGATGCGCTTTGACTTTTGAAAAGTGAAGACGTTGAAGACCGACTTTGAAAGATATTCTGTGGATATTACGGAGTTAACAGAAGACTGAGATGGAGGAACATGAAGAACAGGGCGGCAGTCATCAGGTGTAGGCAAATTATTTATAGACAGGACCGAGGACGCAGCTCAGATGAATCTCCGGAAAGAACTTGAACATCGCAGAGAATATGGAACTGCACGAAGGTAAGGGACGGTTTGGATTTGGATATGTAATTGTTGATAAACATGAGCTCACTGAACGCTTCTTTTGACTCGATAATTTTTTGTAATAGGTTTTTAACGACGCCTCGCTTCAATGTCCCGACATAAACTTGCTGCTGTGGCACGGAAGCAGTTTGGTGTGTAGGTCTTAATGCACTTTGACGACTTATCGGCCATACATCCTGTGAATGACCTTTTTGCTAAAGCCTAATGTCATCGTCTAGCAGTAGGTACAATTCCGCATCACCGATGACCAGGGTGAAGTTGTAGCAGACGAAATTTTAGACATACATTAGGCCTAGTAGGCTAGTAACTAAAGACATTGTTTACAGTTATGCTTTTATCAATTATTGATGAAAGTCCACTGCTCGGAATACAAATAAAACCGTAAATACATTTTGTGGTGTTGATTTCATCTATTGAAAGATTTCTGTAGTAAGTGAGAGCGATTGCTAGATGTGTATTGCCTTAGTAAAAGTAGTACCTGTTACCTACTTTTAACAAATGTTCATACGCACAGCCGTGACTTCTGTTGACCCCGTAGTAGATTTATCCAGAAATTAATACGTATTGCTCGTAATAGTGTTATGTAGGAGAAAACAGTTGCAAATGTAAATATTGGTAGATAAGGTACAAGTTCATTCTTAGAAGAATGTGTGAGTTCACACTCTAAAGTCTTTTGGAAGGAGAGGTGAGTCCACACCCTGTATTAGGGAGAAGGATTCAGTCCACTTATTGTAATACATGTATGTTCAGGAGGATGGGTGAATTTTATCTGTAATCATAGCAGAAAGAGGGGTTAGTCCTCTCTCTGTAATCAGTTGGGGGAATGAGTCCACTCTCTGTAATCAGTCAGGAGGGGTGAGTTCACTCTCTGTAATCAGTCAGGAGGGTTGAGTCCACTCTCTGTAATCTGTCAGGAGGAGGGGTGAGTCCACTCTCTGTAATCTGTCAGGAGGGGTGAGTCCACTCTCTGTGATGTGTCAGGAGGGGTGATTCCACTCTGTAATCTGTCAGAAGGGATGAGTCCACTCTCTGTAATCAGACAGAAGGAGGGTTGAATCCACTCTCTGTAATCTGTCAGGAGGAGGGGTGAGTCCACTCTGTAATCTGTCAGAAGGGGTGAGTCCACTCTCTGTAATCAGACAGAAGGAGGGTTGAATCCACTCTCTGTAATCTGTCAGGAGGAGGGGTGAGTCCACTCTGTAATCTGTCAGAAGGGGTGAGTCCACTCTCTGTAATCAGACAGGAGAAGGGGCAGGGCTACTCTTTGTAATCTGTCAGGAGGGATGATTCTACTCTGTAATGTGTCAGGGGGAGGGGTGAGTCCACTCTCTGTAATGTGTCAGGGGGAGGGGTGAGTCCACTCTCTGTAATGTGTCAGGGGGAGGGGTGAGTCCACTCTCTGTAATGTGTCAGGAGGAGGGTTGAGTCCACTCTCTGTAATCAGACAGGAGAAGGGGCGGGGCTACTCTTTGTAATCTGTCAGGAGGGGTGATTCTACTCTGTAATGTGTCAGGAGGGGTGAGTCTACTCTGTAATGTGTCAGGGGGAGGGGTGAGTCCACTCTCTGTAATGTGTCAGGGGGAGGGGTGAGTCCACTCTCTGTAATGTGTCAGGGGGAGGGGTGAGTCCACTGTCTGTAATGTGTCAGGAGGAGGGTTGAGTCCATTCTCTGTAATCAGTCAGGAGAAGGGGTGAGTCCACTTTCTGTAATGTGTCAGAAGAGGAGAGTCCACTCTCTGTAATCTGTCACAAGGGATGAGCCCACTCTCTGTAATCTGTCAGGAGGGGTGAGTGCACTCTCTGTAATCTGTCAGGAGGGGTGAGTCTACTCTGTAATCTGTCAGGAGGGGTGAGTCCACTCTCTGTAATGTGTCAGGAGGAGGGGTGAGCCCACTCTCTGTAATGTGTCAGGGGGAGGGGTGAGCCCACTCTCTGTAATCTGTCAGGAGAAGGGGTGAGTCCACTCTCTGTATTGTGTCAGCAGGAGGAGTGAGTCCACTCTGTAATCTTTCAGAAGGGGTGAGTCCACTCTCTGTAATGTGACAGGGGGAGGGGTGAGCCCACTCTCTGTAATCTGTCAGGAGGGTTGAGTTCACTCTCTGTAATGTGACAGGAGGAGGAGTGAGTTCACTCTCTGTAATCTGTCAGGAGGGGTGAATCTACTCTGTAATGTGTATGGGGGAGGGGTGAGCCCACTCTCTGTAATCTGTCAGGGGGAGGGGTGAGCCAACTCTCTGTAATCTGGTGTGGTATATGTTGCACTGTATGTATTCTATAGTAATAATAATAATAAATTCTTTTATTTAGACAGGATAGCACAATTAGTACAAATGACTAGTTTACATTGTGGTCCTGTATAGTAAATCTGTATGTTTTTAAATCCAAGATGGAGGCGTATTTGTTTCAAATAATATGTATGTACTTATTCATAAATTTCAGTTGAAGTTGTAAACGCAAACATAGTACTGTAAACCAACTTTTATTTTCGGCTACTTTATTTCACAATTCACCTGTGGTAAACTGGTTCACGGCGAGTAGTTTTCGTAATCAAGCCTTTTTTAAGTCTATGACAGACATTCAATGACTGGTTCATGACGAGAAATATTCATGATGAGGTTCTCACGAATTTCGCAAAGTTTTCTCGCACACGAATAAAAGTTGGTTTACAGTAATTTGAATGATAATTCAGTATGTAGAATGCCTGAATAAAAGCACTATGAATCATACTGTGTGTAGGTCAACATGATAAAATATTAAATCACAATCACTTCACTACACTTGGACTGAAAACTCTCAGCTTACAAAGATGCATGAACATGCTACACTTCTAATTGAAGTTTATTGTTGTTTGATAATCAGGTGACTGTTAAGACCCATGACCCTCTTGTTTGAGTAAATGGGTTTGAAGACAAGCTGTTGTGTAAGAATAGTTTGTTTTACAGGACCAATGGTTGTGTAAGAATAGTTTGTTTTACAGGACCAATGGTTGTGTAAGAATAGTTTGTTTTACAGGACCAATGGTTGTGTAAGAATAGTTTGTTTTACAGACTTTTATTTACAGGTGTATGAGTCTGATGACTTTTATGATCTTGCTGATGAGCTAGGAATCATGATCTGGCAGGATTTTATGTTCGGATGCGCTATGTATCCCAGAGACCCACAATTTCTTTTCACTGTGCGCGAGGAAATTACACAGCAGGTATGGAGTAGTAAGATCACCCTTATGGTGTTCAACATCAATGCAGTTGTGTTGAACATCAATCTAATTGTGTATACATACTTTTGTGGGTTTTTTTTCTCAGGTCAGAAGACTGAAGTCTCATGCCTCTCTGCTTCTGTGGAGTGGGAATAACGAGAATGAGAAAGCTCTACGACAAAACTGGTACGTACTCGCTCACTTTACACATACAGTTTACTCTGGATATACTGAAATTCAGGGGACCAACCTGAATTTTTCATTATATCCAGTGTTCAATATATCTGTCATGTTATATCAGTTAATATAATAATGTTGCTGGGGATTTACTTCAATATAACAGATATAGTTTAATAGAAACAATTTCAATAAAAGTGTAGTAGACTGTATATATTTATATATGATTCACAGAAAAACTGGTACCTCACTCATTAATGCATATACCGGTATATAAACAGAAAAACTAGTACCTCACTCATTAATACATACAATGTATAATATATAAACAGAAAAACTAGTACCTTACTCATTTTAAATTTGGTATGAAGCATTTTTAGGACAAGGCTGACATAAATTGTAAATTTCAAGACTCCTGTACCCCAGGGACTTTAGGATGAGGCAAAAACTGACCAATTTTCAAAAATCGTCTCTACAACCACACATCTGTAAGAAAAACTAGATGCATAGTGATGTAGAGCAGGAAGGTCTCTACCAATATGGTAAATTTCATGATCCCTGGGGTAGTGGTTCTGACTCCAGGGCAGGGCCAGACTTGGTGTATATTAAATTGTTTATGTATAAAACATTTAAAAAATATATTCTTTAATGCTATTGATACTAAATTGAAACTAAATAGACATTAAGAATAAGTAGGTAGCCCTTTATTTTGAATTGTAAATTTCACGATTCCAGGATTATGCGATTTGGTATCAGAGTGGGGCCGAAATTGTCAGTGCATGATTAAATGTGTTAACCATTGAACATTTTTAACTTCCTCTTGATAACTATCACTCTAATTCTTTTCAAAGTTGGTATGAAGCATTTTTGGGACAAGGGGGACCTTAAACTGTAAATTTCAGGTCTCCTATTGATAGAAACTACAATGTAAATAGATATTTAGAAGGAGTATAAGTTTACCAAAATAGTCAATTTCATATAAAGACTTCTTTAAGTTTACTGATATGGTATAAGAAAAACTAAATGCATTTTTAGGAAAAGCAAAAAAGGACTAAATTTGTGAATTTAGCAACCCTTGGTTTTAACTTTAGGATGGGTTCAAATTAGTCATATCATGTTAATATTACATAATTTATATCATGTAAAGTCTTTCATCAGTTAAGGCACTTCGGGGGCATTTAAGTCTTAAAAACACATCTTGTTTTATACTGTTGCTGAATATTAGAATTTGAACAGCTTAGATATTCAGAACAAGAATTTTTTTTCTAGATTTCAGAGCCTTTGGAACTAGTGATACTTTTCATTAATTAATCAGATGACCTAAACTTCACACTTTAATTGTAGGTATAACACCAACATAAAAGTAACATTTTAGCTGTTAGTGCGAGAGATGTAAACTTCACATTTTATCTGTAGGTATAACATTGATGTAAACTTCACATTTTATCTGTAAGTAAAACATCAATGTAAACTTCACATTTTATCTGTAGGTATAACATTGATGTAAACTTCACATTTTATCTGTAAGTAAAACATCAATGTAAACTTCACATTTTATCTGTAGGTAAAACATCAATGTAAACTTCACATTTTATCTGTAGGTATAACATCAATGTAAACTTCACATTTTATCTGTAGGTATAACATCAATGTAAACTTCACATTTTATCTGTCAGGTATAACTTCACATTTTATCTGTAGGTATAACATTGATGTAAACTTCACATTTTATCTGTAAGTAAAACATCAATGTAAACGTCACATTTTATCTGTAGGTAAAACATCAATGTAAACTTCACATTTTATATGTAGGTATAACTTCACATTTTATCTGTAGGTATAACATTGATATAAACTTCACATTTTATCTGTAGGTATAACATTGATGTAAAATTCACTTTTTATCTGTAGGTATAACATTGATGTAAACTTCACATATCTGTAGGTATAACATTGATGTAAACTTCACATTTTATCTGTAGGTATAACATTGATGTAAACTTCACATTTTATTTGTAGGTATAACATTGATGTAAACTTCACATTTTATCTGTAGGTATTACACTGATGTAAATTTTACACTGTATTACAATGACTATGTGGCTCTGTACCACGATACGATTCAGCCCATCGTACAAACGGAGGACACCATTCACCCGTTCATCATGTCCAGCCCCAGTAATGGGATGGAGAGTCTTCAGGAGGGATTCGTTGCCAAAGAACCGTGGAGTGAGCTCTACGGAGACAGTACGTATTGTCAACTGTTTATGCTATATTCTTAAATGTTGAAAATACCAGTCGATATAGAATTATATTGGTTGATGGACAAAAATACAAGTTGATAAACAAAAGAGTTAATGTACAAAAATATCAATTAATGTTTGAAAATTCCAGACAATATAGGAAAATATCAGGCAATATACAAAACTCTTTTAATATTCCAAATCAATCCACAAATGAATGATTGATGTCAGTTATTTAACAGTACTTGTATTTATAAAGAAACTGTATGTACAAATTAATTGATGTGAACTTGTTTTTATCAGTTCACGATTATCGTTATCTGGACCCGTTTTTTGACGAGAGCGTGTACCGAGTTCCTCGACTGGCATCAGAGTACGGACTTCAGTCTCTGCCGTCCTACGAAACCTTGGCAAAAGTTTATGCCGAAGAAGACCTGGATTTCTGGTCGGACATGAGTGAGCATCGGCAACGTCAACCATTTGGTAAGAAGAGTAGTCCCCCTTGAACACAGTAAAACAATACCTGTGATGGACATTCTATTAAAATTTCTTCAAGCAAGTGCTAAGGTTTACATTAGTAAGATGATACATCAGAAAATACGCAGTAGGGTGAAGGTGTCCCGAGGAAAGTTAAAACAAAAATCACAGAATGTACCTAGTGCACTTCACACTATATGACGTACGTCACAATATGAAAGTATGTCATGACGTACGGGTCTATATACATGCAGTTGTATCGTGGAGAAAATGTCATCATATTTTCTCACAATTTACTACTGTTATCTAGTGTTCAAGCTGTATATGTGTAAATCTGTTCGTCAGATGATTTTTTTTCTTCAGTTTTCTTTGATAATATATGTCTCGTGTTTTTATATACATTTGTATAGTGTGCACTAAATTAATCTTAATCTGACATGTGATCTTGAAATTGCCCCTGATATGCATAGTCATTTAGAATAAAGAAAGTCAGTCGTGTGTACATATCGACTGGGCACAGGTGAAAGATGACGACATTTTATTTTGATCAAGACATATTCCTAAAGGTAACCAGCTGCAGATTTAGAATTTTGATATGGAAGGTTGGATTTTTTGCTTGGTTGAGATAAGATTTGGCAGTGAATTGTAGCGTATTTACCTAACAAATGATTAGAAAAATCGTATGAGTTCGCTAAGAAATTAAGTTCAATTATAATACACTTACTGTCATGTATCTATTTTCGTTGCAGACGAACAGGAACAATAGCATTAACGTTAATAAATAAACCAGGATAGGCTAACTGACTAAAACCCGGAATAATATTTTCCTTGGTCCTACTTGGATGATCATTAAATAAACCATGAGTTAATAGTAAAAAATAATCAGACTAATCGATACAAGAAATCACAAATACATGTATAACTTAAGTAGCTACAGACTGAGTGGTATAACAAACAATTCTGTTGTTTCCCGACACAGTCTACAGCCACCTAACCTAAGCTCTCTACCATCCTATCACCTGGGAAAGTCACTGAGACACTATCCCTGAAACAAGTCACCAAGACACAATTCTAAAGTCACAAAGACACAAAGGACCAAGCGTAGGAGCTGAGTGGCCTAGCTAACAATTCTGTAAGGGTTAATGTACGAGTATCGCTCCATTGCTTTTAAGGAATGGAGTGATACGAGTACATTGACCCACTTAAAATTCACCTTTGCTGGGCCCAAATAAAAACTAAACTTTGTGCATTTTAATCATGTCTTACGTTTTTCATTCTTTTGTTGCATGCATTTATATCTACTTGTGTAAAGGTTGACCTACTTTCCGAACACTCCATTCCTGAAAAATAATGGAGTGTTCGAACAAAAGAATGACGTCATAGGTGGATTTTAAGTTGCTTTCCAACACAACCCTAAGCTTGTCCTGAATACCAACTCAATACTACCAGTCAAAAGACCTCAATCGAGTTCGAGTACCAACAAACTAACTGAAGATGACAGGACGGCTCTATTTATACCCTTTGGTCTTAGGTTGATCAACAATGATTGGCTACTTATACTAAGATTATGATTGGATGGCTATACAATGCTGATTGGATAAGAATTACACCATCTGATTGGTCTATCATAAAGTATGTTTCAATCCACTCTACAATACTTTCATCACAAAATGTGGGAAATCTCCAACAATTTTAGTCAAAATTATGGAATTTGCTATATATGAGAAGATATTGTACTGGTCCGGATCAATTTTTAAATTTATAATATCAATGTCGACATATCAAGCCCAACTGCAAATGATTTGAGTGCATCTTTCACGAGTGCCGAGGTGATAAACAACTGAAAGTCTAGAGGATAAAAATAGCTCTACTTCCCTTGTATGGTAGTTAGTGAAGGATTTTCCCACGTGATCCGATGTTTGTTTATGTATTGACAAACAAATTTTACTAAAAATATGCGACCATGGAAGAATATTACTTTACATGTAATTTGAATATGCTCTTGTTACTTGTTATTTTACTCGGGACATCTTAACCCCGCTGTGTATCAAAGAGAATCAGGTTTCATAATCATAAACTAATGATAGATGTAAGTTTTCAAATTGATCTAAACCATATACATTGATACTTATTAGGGATGAATCAATATATCGATATATCGAAATGTACCGGTATACGTCTGTCCAGCGATATACGATATGGTGTTTATACGATACGATATAATGTCGGGTTTAAAAATAGCCCTTTTTACAGTCGGGATCGAAGTTCATAATTTAAAAATGTCTTCTAACAGGAACACGATTCCTCAGACTTTACATTGTGACATTGGAGATTTCTCAGACTTTAATTCTTGCTTTTACATTGTGACACATAGGAGATTCCTCAGACTTTAATCCCCGCTTTTACATTGTGACATTGGAGTTTCCTCAGACTTTAATTGTCATTGTTTGTTTTGTTATGAAATAAAAGATATTAATTAAACCACTTCATTTTTTTTTATTTTGATATTTTACTACAGAAAATGCTTAACTACATTGTAAATCCAATATATTGGATATCGCATCAGAAAATATTGTATTATATTGTATCGGAAAATCTTGAGCAATACACACCCCTAATACTTATATAAATCGATAAAATTCTTGATATTAGATTCAAAATGTCAATAACATACAATGTATAATTTATGTAATTTTGGTATGCCAGGGATCTATACAAATCTCACGTCTGTTCCCACGGAGCCTAATATTATAAATATACTGAAGTTATGAATCTCCTTTTGTCTTAAACAGCTTGTTGATTAATATATTTACATGTACATATCATATATTGATTTTTAAGCTCACCTAAGCTGAAAATTCAAAAGGGCTTTCCTGAATAAAATTTGTCCATTGTCCACCATCCATCCATTCATTTGTCTGTTAAGTTTTAAACAAGAACCATTGGACCATTATTCTAACTTGACGAAAACATCTTTTAGAATCCAAGTTTGTGAAATGAAGGGATATGCCCCTTCACAAGAGGAGACAATAAAGAAATGGGAAAAATAGGATATGTTGTTTACAATAAACATTTTGAGAAACCCTGGTCCAGAAATTCAAAATGTCCATGAGAGTTTCCTGGTATGATGGAGATCTAAATTTGCTCTAAACAAGATCCAACGATGATGGTGAAGATTTATAGTGGAGACTGCCCAGTAGGGGCCCTGCTACACTTGGTTTGTTGCGGCAAGGCGACGATGGTGGTCGACCCTCAGATCCTCTGGAAACAGGGACAGGTCTTCTTGAAGATCCGGGGATGGTTAGGTCCTCCAGAATGTGGTGGATGGGTCCATCTCCTCTTCCTAGAGTCGATAAAACAAGACCCTCAAGGTCAGAGTAGTTATTATAGGGGGAGAGGGGGGGGGGGGGGTGGCATTCAAAGTTTTTCATGGGAATATATTGGAAAATTCCTCTCTGTCAAGAATGACTAGATTACAATGTCAAATCATTATACAAGTGTTCTCATGTAGTGTTGAGGTGAGAATAGAGTCTCAAGTAGGGCTTAAAGTTGGGGAAAGAACCAGATAGGTACAATACATCAAATGATTTGGATGCCTCCTCATGTAGTGTTGGTTCAAGTTTGTTCATATCAGCCTCCTGGAGATTGGGTGGGGCAGCATAAAGGATTTTAAATTCTACAAAGGAATAAATTTGTAATTTCTTTAAAATTCCTCATCATAAGAACCTTAAAGGCACATTAACACATCATTTAAATATGCAAGCATCCTCATATGGTGTAGTTTCACATTTCTCCACACCAGCACCCTTAATGTCAGAAAGAATTTAAAACTTTAAAAAGAAATTCATAAGAATTTTTTTTTAAATCTTGCAGGTCCACATGATTGTGTTAATTTTATTATAGGGTTATTCTTTGAAATTCTTTTCCTTCAGAACTGCAGGGATACAATACAAGTAACTATGTTAAATTAGTGTGGAAGCATTGAAGTTTTCCACACAATTATCCTTTGGACCTCAATTGAAATTTAATGTTTCAATGTTTTACTTAGGAAAGCAATGGCTCGGGTTAGTGAAGTGGTCCATGGACCTTTTGTTTATCTGCTTAAGTATAAGCTGCTTTTTATTATCTAAAAAAAAAATAAGTTTAGTCTGAAACCAGTTTTAGAGTTGTATGGAATATGTGTGATGGTCAATGTCATACTGTACTTGTACATTGTTGATTAAGGACATATAAGGCATTTTTCAATCTAGATAATTTTTTGTGACATTTCACGTACAATTCACTTGAATTTGATTCGTTTGTACAAAAAAAATCTTGGGGCATATTACTCCTTAAGATTTAGCATATTTTGATAGTTCCTGGTTGTTTGCCAGTGAAAATGTGAAGTCTTTTGTAAAAATTACAGTAAGTTGTATAAATGGACATTACTGTAGCACAGAAGGAGAGAACAATCTTTGGAACAATCTGGTATCAAACCCAGGACCTTTTGTATTACTAGCACTGACCTACCCAGACTGATATACAAAGTATGGCAATATTGCTACAATATAAAATTTAAACCTATTTCGGAAATTATACAAGAACTCTTCATATCGAGGAGATGAAAAAATTATTTTAGAAAAAATAGAAATTTCACATATGTCCTTGATACCTTGTGTCTCTGTTTTCAAGTAACGCCCAGCTGATGGTTAAGTTCATGCTGTACCTGTACATTGTTAATTAATACCCTGTCTCTGTTTTCAGGTAACGTCCAGATGATGACAGAGGTGATCCTTTACCTTAACCTTCCCAATGCCCCAGACAAAAAACAGAAGTTTAAGGACACCATATATGTCACACAGGTAAACCATTGGAATTAAAGGCCAACAACTTAGAAGTCTAAACTGATTGTTCTCACCAACATTTATTGCTATCAGTCGTTGAGACTCAGTGTTGTTGATCAATATGGACTGACACTTAAAAAGAACTTTGTCTAGTATGTAATCCAAAGTTACATGTATGATCTACCTCTTGGGACCAGGCAACAAGCCTATTGAAAAGGTTAGCTCCCCTTCGTTAGGGATAACTGTGAATTTCCTTGTGATAGCCTTTGTAAAATTGCCTGTCTTTCTAGTTTTGTATTTTTTAAAATCATGATTAGCTCTGCTAGCTGAAAACCAGAAGAACTTATGCAATAGTAAATATGCAATATCAGAACTAGAAAATTTTTGATTGATTGATTGATTGTATCTTGCTTAATGTCTCGCTCGAGAATTTTTCACTCATATGGAGACGTCACCAAGACTGGTGAAGGGCTTCAAATTTAGGCCTATGCTCGGCGCTTACGGCCATTGAGCAGTGAGGGTTCTTTAGCGTGCCACACCTACTGTGACACGGGACATCCGTTTTTAAGGTCATCTCCGAGGACCCGTGACATTCACACCTTATGCCAAGCATTTGGCGATGGAACTGTCACTACCTGTTTTAAAGACTTAGGTTTGTTGCGGACGGGATTTGAACCCCGGGTTTTCCGCATGCGGGGTGAACGCTCTAACCTCTCGGCCACCACGGCGCTCTTCAGAAAAATAAGTTACAAAAATTATGAATCACTTTAGGCAGTTTATTAGTAATGGCTAAAGCCGATTCATTTTCAGAATCATTTATAATAGTAGTTATATGATATTTATAGATTGATCATGCTATTGCCATGAAAACTGAGACAGAACATTACAGACGCTGGCAGAACAGAATAGATGAGAAGGGGCGGGGCAACACGATGGGGGCAATGTACTGGCAGCTGAATGACATATGGCAGGGGCCCACCTGGGCTTCCATAGGTACTGGTTTAACCAAAATATAGCATCAAGTGGAACATAGGCATGGGTGTAACCAAAACTTTATCTTCATGTAGTGCATAGACTATGCAGCTGTAACGAAAAGCTGCATAGGTACAGATGTAACCAAAATATAGCTTCAACTTCTTTATAGGTACAGGTGTAACCAAAATGTAGTGCGACAATTTTAATGTTGATTAGACTTGAATTATTTACTTATTGCATGTATAACATGTCTTTTCTGTCTATGATACTTTTTATCATTCCGGAAGGCATTTAAGATTGTATTTATTGTAAATATTTCAATGTTTCACATATTTACCTTTCACTGTTCAATGTAATTCATTATCCTCGTCATTTTGCCAGTCTTCTCGAACGTTATTTGTTTCCTGCAATTTCATTGGCTAAGAAGCTTAATGTGGCTTATAAGATTGAGTGTTTATTATACCCCCCGAACGAAGTTCTGGGGGTTATATAGGAATCACTCTGTCTCCGTCCGTCCGTCTGTCTGTGCAGATTTGTGTCCGGGCCATAACTTCTTTGTTCTTTGACTTAGGCATACCATATTTGGCACACATGTGGATCACCATGAGATGATGTGTCGAGTACCTTCATGACCTCTATATGACCTTGACCCTTGACCTCAAGGTCAAAATTGATTATAGGGTTTTGACATAGTCATACCATAAGACATGGGTGTATCACCATGAGACTATGTGTCATGTACATTCATGACCTCTTTATGACCTTGACCTTTGATCTCAAGGTCAAAATTATAGGTTTATACCATGGATTTGTGTTCGGACTGTATCTTCCATTTTTGTCTACAAAGGCATACCATATATTTACACTCAGGAAAGAGGTAATTTATACCTATTAACAACACCTTTTGGGAGATTGGGGTAAGGGGGGGGGGGTATTCTTAGTGAGCATTGCTCACAGTACCTCTTGTTTTTAATTATTTTATTGGTTTGTCAGTCTTATATAAAGCGAGACACCCAAGAGATTCATTCTCTCTCTGCTAGGATCAAGAACATAGGTTCAGCTTTTTACAAGGACTTCAGGATCGTTTAGAATAGGGTTTTTCAACACACAGTAAGTAAAACTAACGTAGAATTAGGAAACAGTTTTTTTTAGGAGGCATTTGACAAAATGTAGATATCCTAGCAGAGTTGAGGTTTACTTTCGTTCAGGGTAGAATTAGATATCCCTTACCTGATTGTCAGAATATTTTTCATAGTCAGTAGTTATATATTTAGGCTTCAGCATTTATATTTAGCCTTGAACTGTATTTCTTTGAGGTGTGTGGAGCACGTTGGTGTAGTAAACTGTATGTATCTTACAGCGTATGGAAGCTCGTTAATGTCCTAACTTTAGGTTTTTCTTATTTTCACGGTACATATTTTTTATAATTCTGGTCTTCTATTTTGGGTAAATTTTACATTCCTCTCTGGATATTTTCATTCATTTTCATGGGAAAACTTATTATTTGTTATCAACTATTCTTAAACCATATTTACTTATGCTATAATAAATTCATAAACTTTACAAGTCTTTTCCTTTCAAAACACGGTGTTGATCATAATCTAGGAATCACTTAAGAACCTGGGTATACATTGCAACCATATGTAGCTTATATTTTCAATAATTGAATAAGTCTTTCCAATCCCAAGTACTATCCATAGCCATTTGAATAAATACAAATAAGATAGAATTTGTACTTTGGGGAAGGTTTGGATTATGCTTGTCCTTATATAAACTGGTTCCCATTGCATTTTTGTGGGTCATGACCAGGATTTTCACTAAATTCTGTCCTTCTCGTTACACTGCTGCATAGGTACAGGTGTAACCAAAATATAGCATTAACTGCTGCATAGGTACAGGTGTGACCAAAATATAGCATTAACTTCTGCATAGGTAAAGGTGTAACCAAAATCTAGCATTAACTGCTGCATAGGTACAGGTGTAACCAAAATATAGCATTAACTGCTGCATAGGTACAGCTGTAACCAAAATATAGCATTAACTGCTACATAGGTACAGGTGCAACTAAAATATAGCATTAACTGCTACATAGGTACAGGTGCAACTAAAATATAGCATTAACTGCTGCATAGGTACAGGTGTAACCAAAATATAGCATTTACCAGTGTTTGAAATAACTGCCCAACTGCCCGAGACGTATAAATAAAAGCCCAGCCGGATGTCAGAAAATCTTCACTTAATGTATCAAATCTTCATATCGTATCGGTAAGGCCTGACAAAGTTATAACAAGCCAAGAGGCTTTGTATATGATTGGGATCAAAGTTATATGAACTGATTTCTAGTCACATAATCACTTTGATTAGAAGATACATGTAGTTATTAATAATCAGGGCTAGTAGGTTACAATTTTTACAAGCAGTCAGCCCTTCATGTTTAGCTAATTTTACAAGTTTCAAACACTGCATTAAGTGCTGCATAGGTACAGCTGTAACCAAAATATAACATTAACTGCTGCATAGGTACAGCTGTAACCAAAAGCTGTGTAGGTACAGATGTAGCCCAAAACATACTATGAATTAGTGCATATATAGGAACAAGGTGTAACCACAGGGGATGCTTACTCCTCCTAGACACCTGATCCCACCTCTGGTATATCCAGGGATCCGTATTTGCCCAACTCTCTATTTTGTATTGCTTATAGGAGTTATGAGATTGATCTTCACCTTTCATTATAGCATCAAGTGTTCAGGTAGAGCAGTGGCAGCACACATGCTCCTTTCTTCTGGTATTGAGATTCAATCATGGTCATTGGTTATTCTGTATAGCGAGTTTTTTGGTTAGTGCAAATTTTGGCGATTTTCTACCACATAGGGATACAATTAATTTTTTATGGACGTGGATTTTGAAAACTTAAAATTTGATAAGCAGTGTAGTGGTAATTACTTACCATTATTTGTAAAACGTTTTACTGTTAATTAATTGTCAGAAACCAGTAGTTTATTTACCTCTTTAGCCGAAGAGTGCTACATGTACCTTTGACAAAAAAAAAACAACTGCTATGTAGAGTTATCTTTCTTGTGAAAATATATACTATGATTGAAGACACATTTTGGTCAAATTTAGCCATTAAAATTTTGATAGCATGCTAAAATAAGCCAAAATTATCACCCTGCAGAAAAAAAACTGCTCTTTGATATGTTAGAGGATATAGTTGTTGCCCAATTTGAAATTTAAACATGAAGATGCAGGCTAGATAGAGATGAAGTTAAAATGTTATATGTTTTGGACATATGAGTGATCTGAAATTTCATACACTGCTATAACCTGATCTGGAAAAGAAAATGATGCTAGTATTATCTTTACAGAATATGGTGGAAAATGGAAAATGCTGCATTACTATGCACAACACTTTTTCTCCCCCTTGCTTGTCTCACCTTATGAGGAAAATGGAGAGGTCAAAGTTTACATCTGTGCAGATGAGACGAAAATTCATGCAGTGAGACATGCCCACACACACCACATACAATTTGAACTGGCTGATCACTACAGATCTGGAGTCTTGTTTGGCACAATTCCCCATAGTAACCATCACCCTATCCAGCATGCTGTGGGACCCTCTGGGACATTGTACGTGTCTCTGTACTCATGGGACAGCATGGACTCTATGTACACCTGGACACAACCATTCCAGGTAAGGACAACAAGGACTATATATACACCTGTACACAGACAGGTAAGGACAACATGAACTATATATACACCTGTACACAGACAGGTAAGGACAACATGGACTATATACATGTATACACCTGTACACAGACAGGTAAGGACAACATGAACTATATATACACCTGTACACAGACAGGTAAGGACAACATGGACTATATACATGTATACACCTGTACACAGACAGGTAAGGACAACATGAACTATATATACACCTGTACACAGACAGGTAAGGACATCATGGACTTTATGTACACCTGTACACAGACAGGTAAGGACAACATGGACTATATATGTAAGACTCTAAAGTGCGATGGTCGCTCCAAAGTGCAATGGTCTGCGCCAAACTGTGATGGTTTGTTAACTTTACAGACGCTAAAGTGCAATGGTAACTCCAAAGTCTGATGGTGCGGAGTTCAGTAATGTTTGTGACGTCACGTCATTGTGACGTCATTCTTAACATCTTTCAAAATAAAACTGTAGAAATACAACATCAGTTTCTTTCTTTTTTTGTGCATGGATTTTGCACTGATATTTTGGTGAAACAACACACGGTTGGTACAGTCTGTACCAAAACTCTGTGTCGATTACAAACCAACGTGTCACTCCATTGCACTTTGTTGTGTCACACCATCGGGGTTTGGCACAGACCATGGCACTTTGGTGTGACCATCGCACTTTGGAGTCCTACATATATACTATATATACACCTGTACACAGACAGGTAAGGACAACATGGACTATATATATACACCTGTATACAGATAGGTAAGGACAACATAGACTCTATGTACACCTGTAGACAACATGGACTATATATACACCTGTTCAAAGACAGGTAAGGACAACAAGATCATCAAAAAATGGCAGCTCTCCTTATCGGCAAGAATTTTATAATCATGATTTCAAATGATTGAATATTCATTTGCATCATTTTACGATAATCATCAGTATCCAGTCGAGTATTTATTAATGTTAGTCACTGTAGTTCTCTCCAAATCAAGCTTATTTATTGATAAAACAACCTCCAAGTTTTGTAGTATGATGACTGTAACAAACAATGTTTATTATTTTAACGAAGACCGAAAATTATGAATTTGATGACCGTATACTATATATCAAATTTAAATGAATTTTGAAGGTCAAAATAGCCTTACTTTTGCATCATGACAACCCTGTGAAGTAAACCAGCAATGGCACTTTTTAGCTCACCTGAGATGAAAGCTCAAGTTAGCTTTTCTGATCGCCTATTGTCCGTCTGTAAACTTTTTACATTTTACATTTTCAACTTTTTCTTCAGAACCACTGGACCAATTTCAACCAAACTTGGCCAAAAGCATCCTTGGGTGAAGGGCTTTCAAGTTTGTTCAAATGAAGGGTCATGTCCCTTTCAAAGGGGATATAATCACAAAAATACGAAAATGTTAAAATCATGGCACCCGGGCGTTGGATGGGGCCACAATAGGGGATCAAAGTTTTACATACAAATATATAGGGAAAATCTTTAAAAATCTTCTCAAGAACCAATGAGCCAGAAGAGCTGAGATTTACATGAAAGCTTTCTGACACAGTGCTGATTCAAGTTTGTTCAAATCATGTCCCCCGGGATAGGTTGGGGCACAATAGGGGATCAAAGTTTTACATAGAAATATATAGGAAAAATCTTGAAAAATCTTCTCAAGAACCAATGAGCAAGAAGAGCTAAGATTTACATGAAAGCTTCCTGACATGGTGCAGATTCAAGTTTGTTCAAAGTATGGCCAACATTTACATGAAAGCTTTATGACATAGTGCAGATTCTATTTTGTAAAAATCATGGCCTCCAGGGGTAGGTTGGGGCCACAATAGGGACTAAAGTTTTACATGCAAATATATATGGAAAGTCTTCAGATATGGGCCAAGGTGACTCAGGTGAGCGATGTGGCCCTTGGGCCTCTTGTTTTATATGAGTTATAACGAAGCCTACGTTCACTTCTTGAATCCCAATTCAAAATCAGATTATACGGTCATCATAAATATTTGTTATGACTAACATTAAGAATACTCCACTGGATACTAATAATTATCATTTGAAATTGTGATTTATATGCCATGGTCATCGGCTTGTACACAGTGAAAATGCTACATTGTATTTACATACACTGGAGATTGCTAGTTTGAGATAGTGTGAAATACACATGATACTTGTAAATAATGTCTCAGCTGCTTATCAGTCTAACAGATAGTTTCATGCCATCTCAAGTTACTACAGTAATTAACCATTTATTCTTGTTAGATGAATACGACTTCACAGCTGGTGTTTTCTGCAAACATAGACAACATGTTAGGAGAGGCTGGCTGTATCCGACGACAAAACTGCTTTCTATATTATCACCTTGGCAATCCACAAACTGGCCCAGTTGCCTGGCAACCACTGTCAATATTCCAGAGTGCGATAGGATTACAGAAAGCCAATATACGGGTACAAGATGAAGTGGGAATTTTCACAAATTTAAAGTACCATATTTACATTTCTAATGTTTTTGCCTTTGATATCTTTACTAATTGTAATGATAGCCTTTTCCTGATGAATGTGATGCAGTTGTGAACAATGTGCGTATGAATCTTGATAAAAATAGTACAACTATTTTAATGGCAGGGAATTAGAACAGAGATGAAAGTAGAATGTAAATACGAAATATGTATTTCATTTTTGAAAATAAACGAGCTGGCATAAACTGTAACACTCCACACTGGCTTACTTTTCATAAAGTGCTAATATGCTTCATGAAGTATTTATTTCTTAAGGAAGTTAGCTCCTCAGCTTTTGAGCACAACTGTACAGGGTGCTATCATACTGTGTAGATAATGGTCAAATAGGTCCAAAAATATTATATTTTTATCACCTAAACCTATCTGTTGAATTTTTTAACTCGATTCAAAGAAAGGGATTGGAAAGTACTGTATTTTGTGCTATAATTCAATGATCAATATTGAATTCATGCCCCTAGATGTGTATTTCAGTTTTATTATTTATGATACAGTAGAGACTTCGAACTACTTATTAACTTACTTAGGCCTGTCGTTCCATGAGGAACATAGGCCATCGACGACAGTCCTCCAACGAACACGATTCTGGGCTGCTTTTGTGGCGTCATGCCAGGTCATGTCCTGCGCTTTTAATTCTACTTCTGAGTCACGCCTCCAGGTGTTTCTGGGACGTCCCCTCTTTCTCTTGCCCTGTGGGTTCCAGGTCAGGGCGTGGCGTGTGGTGCTGGAAGGTGGCTTCCTTAGGGTGTGTCCAATCCAGCCCCACTTCCTACGTCTGATTTGTATGTCTATGGGTTCCTGCCCTGCTCTCTTCCATAGTTCTTCATTTGTGATCTTTTCAGGCCATCGGATGTTGAAGATGCGCCTGAGACAGGTGTTGTAAAATGTCTGGATCTTCTGCAGGGTTGTTTTGGTCATTCTCCATAGAATTAGGGGGAAGCATTTTTGTATACTATCAAGATATGAATCATTTTCTACTGAATCATTCTCTTAAGATACAGTCAAAATGTCATCCACAATTTAAAGGCTTTAGAATCATTTTCAGATATTAAGCTTATTTTAAATAAATAGAAACATCTTTCTCATCAGGTTACAAACGTAGCCATGGTACAAAAAGAACAAGTCTTCAACATCACCATCACTACCAATGCCATCGCTCCCTTTGTCTGGCTGGACACGCCTGGAATTCAAGGTCGTTTCTCGGACAACGGCTTCCTTATGGTTCAGTCCACCATGCACCTGCAGTACTTTGCGTGGGAGTTAGTGGACTTGAAGACCTTAGACAATTCTATTACCATCAAATCTCTGATGGACATTTATTACTGACCACTGAAGTGACCTTGAATTGGACAATCAGGAGAGAATGCAGCAAGTGATATGTCCAAGTATCAGAATGTTTTCTTATTGCTATAGCATGTTATTCGTTTTTAAACGTATGCAAATATTCATACAGAAATTTATTTTTGATATATTTTGGTTCTTGTTACCCAATAATGACTGAGGACTTTCTTCACATACGATAGATATAAATACTGTGATTTCATCTTGGCCATTGTTTTTTATATTTGACACATTATATAACACATTTTGACAGATACTGTAACACAGTTGGAAATGCTCTGATGTAGATCATCCTAACATACGAGTATATTCCCTAACAACTGTCTGGACACTTTGTTCATTTTTTCCCCCTGAACTTCAAGCTAGACTGATTGAAATTCTGACAAAGACATTGATTGGCAAGTTGAAAAAGACCATACCCGTGCCCATTGAAGCTACTTTAAATCAATCTCTAGAAATTTAAAGCCTGAATTTTCCTCAGAGTCTGTATTTAAAAAAAGAAATTGGATTCAGTGTTTAGATTGTCTTCTGAAAAATGTTTTGGACTCTTCCCAGCATAACTATTACATATATAGGCAAGTTGAATATGACTTCTGGAATGAGCCTGGTGTAAAAGACAATATTTTTGTAATACATTTAAAATAAATTATCATAGATCCATCGTTTTGTTTACTTGTTTAGCACCATATAGAAAACGTCTGCATGGAGGAGAGGGGTGTGTCACGCAAGGGCGTAGCTTCGTTAGGCTCAAGTAGGCACGTGCCTACACATTATTTTTTTTTATTTTCAAAACATTTTTGTCCATAAATGTTTTTGGAAAATAAACATATATATTTCTAGTATTTAAAATCGGATATAAAATTATCATTCTGTCGGACCTTTTCTTTTTATAATGTATTCTACATAATGGTTACATATTTTTTCTAAACTTTGGTGATCACAATGACTCGCTCTCGAACTTAACAGTTTAAATTTTTAAAAAGTTGTACAATATTTACTGTCTATTGCAATCATTTTGATGCTCAGAGTAGTGCAAATGAGTCCTAATATTTCAAAATTTTCTCGGGGGTGACCCATTTTCATTGGATTGTCATGTGCTTCGATCTCAGAATGCAGGCGATTGAATGAAAAATATTCTTTAATCATTTATACATAATTATATTGATTAATTTTTATATAATTATAAGGTGGAATGATCCGCTGTTGACTTTTTGTTGTATTAGCACAATACGAAGTGCAAGCAAGATGTATATCAATTTTCTCTCAAGATAATTAATAATAATAATAATTGGTTTTATATAGCGCCTTTTCCAGCGTATGCTGCTCAAAGCGCTTTACAATAACCAATGTACATTATTACCCCGGCAGACCTTATATCAATCTAGAACTTTCTCAGCATCCTAGGAAGCATACATTGCAAACTGCCATTACAAGCGCTAGAGCACTAACATTCTAACAATATCTTTTACGGACAGTCTATAGCCAGGTACCCTCTTTACACTTGGGTGGAGTGAGGAAATTCATGTAAAGTGCCTTTCCCAAGGACACAACGTCAGCCCTGCCGCGGCCAGGACTCGAACCCACGACCTTTCAGTCGAGAGTCTAATCGGTCGCTAAAATTTTAAATATTCTAAACTATTTCCAAAGAAACACACGAAAATTGTAATCTGAAATATTTTGATATTTGAAATTGAGTATTTGTGAAATGCTGACTTTAAACGAGACTGTTGAAACCCCCGTAACATCAACTTGTTATGTCATTAGCCTGCCTCGATTTAAAAACTTAACATACGCAGAATGTTGCGTATGTTGTCTTTGTCTGAGTAAACTTACTGCTGGTGGGTCAATTTTATCATAGAGCGTTGAGCTAGGCATCCTTGATGTTCCTCTACATATAAATTTTAATTACTGGACCAGTTATCGTAGGTTTTCCACCTACGCTTCATGTTCAAGCCTTTTCTTTGTTGCTAGGCAACGATTTAGCTGGTGGCAAAGTTAAAGCAGATCCCATCGTTTATGAGAAAATTGCTTCCATTGTGTCGTCCGATGATAGGCCTAATGACGACGAGTTATATCTAGCCTGCGTTGTTAACAGAAGACGTGAACTTGAGGCTGACCACGTTCCAGCATCACGCATGACGCCAGGCAGTTTGGCCCGAATTCAGTAATTTCCAGATCCTGTAAACATTCAAATAAATATGAAAGCACATAAATGTCAATATGTTTTTGCAAAAACATCTTTCTATGTCGTATTTTCTATACTGATGTGATTTTTTGAGAATTTGTAAACGTATACCAGAAATAGTAAATGTATACCAGAACATAGTGTCCCGTGGAAATACGAGTTAGAATACGTCCTCAGTACTCCTTGCTTGTTATAAGGGGTGGTCCTTCGGATGAGATCGCAAAAAACCGAGGCCCCGTGTCACAGCAGGTGTTGCACGCTAAAGATCCCTCCCTGCTCAAAGGCCGTACGTAAGCGCCGAGCATATATAGGCTTAAATTTTGCAGCCCTTCACCGGTAATGTTGACGTCTCCATATGAGCAAAAAAATTCTCGAGAGGGACGTTTAAACAATATACAACCAAACAATAAAACACAGTATAATACGATAGAGCACGCCTGACTAGCATAACCCTACATATCAAATTCCAAAAGTATAACCCTACATATTAAATTCCAAAAGTATAGCCCTACATATTAAATTCCAAATGTCCAGTCAGTACTGTGCGCTGGTTGTTCTAACACAAGTAGTGCAAATTCTGAATTCCTCAGAAAGTTTATAGTTAAGTCCTTCCAAGCGAAAATCGGCGGGAAATTTGCTGCACTGCATGTACTGGATGAAGATGTAGAGAAGATGACAGAAACATCAAATGAACTACATTTACAATGTACTTGGCAAGTACCGCGGGGAATCACAACTGTGGGTCATAGACAAAATCTTGGATATGTGTAACAAACGAAGATACCTTTTTAAAAAAAGGGGGGGGGGGTCAAGAATACAACAGGAACAGGGGAATACAGATATATCAACAAACAGATCAGGAAAGTCATGAACAAGGCTAAAGAAGAATGGATTGAGAAACAACGCACAGAAACCAGAGGAAGTCTGTCTAAGAACAACAGCAGAAGAGCTTATCAAGTTGTAAAAGAGCTCACACAGCAGGCAAGAGTCAATAACACCGAAGACAAAGACGGGAACTGCCTCACAGAAAAGAGAGCTATCATCGACAGATGGACTGAATACTGTTCAGAACACTACAAAAGATTTTCCCTATATATTTGCATGTAAAATTGTGATCCCCTATTGTGGCCCAATCCTACCCGGGGGCCATAGTTTTTACAAATCAGAATCTGCACAATGTCAGGAAGTTTTCATGTAAAATTCTACTTTCCTGGCCCAGTGGTTCTTAAGCAGATTTTAAAGGATTTTCCCAATATATTTGTATTTAAACTTTGATCTCCTATTATGGCACCATCCTACCCCCAGGGGTCATGATTTTAAGAAATTTGAATCTGCACTATGTCAGGAAAGCTTTCATGTAAATTGCAGCTCTTCGGGCCCAGTGGTTCTTGAGGAGAAGATTTTTAAATGACCCCACCCTATTTTTCCTACTTCATTCCGTCTTCGATTTTATTTTTCGACATCTCCTCATTCCGGGACGCTTTATACACATCTTTTGTTAAATTAACTTAGATAACGTTATATACTCTGGTAGCCCTTGCTCCAGAGATGTTACATATATTTTTACTGAATTAAAAAATTTGTATATAAGTGGATATATTGACTCCGTTTTTATCTCTCACTATTCCATTCAGGCGTATAGTACTACCCTCGGCAAACAGACGACAGGGGTGCAATCAGAATCACTGGCACAACGAAAATGAAATATGGAAATCATATAGTTACTTGTAGTGACAGGTAAATCTGTCTGTTCCTCGGTAACTTTTCTTAATTAGGACCCATTCGTTCAATGCTCTTACAGTGAGGAAGTTTGTTCTCTTGTTCTCTAATCCTATTGTGTTATTTGAAACCTCTAAGCTCACGATATGTAGGAGGTTCGATCACAGGGGTAATCCGGATAGCTACATTATCTACACTGTAGGTTGCCGTCCAAAGTCAGCCTTGTGTGTTCATTGGTCTCAATTGCTTGACGTGTTGTCTTAAATGATATTCAACTTACCTTTGTATGATGTTGTCTATTGAGCAGGTCCAGTCCAAAGACTATTTCTACCTACGTAGCTATTAATAGCTACATAAGTATTTAAACCTACTTAAAGTAGCTACTTCTACCTACTTTTACCTGTTTTTGAAAATATAAATAAATAATTAAAGCGCATCTTTTAAACAGGTCAGTCGTTTCATGTATCATGTTGTGCACGGCAAAATTCAGAGTGTAAATTTGAATACTTTACGAGGGTGGAGAATGCAGGGGAAATGCATGAAAATTCGCCCCCAAAATCTATAATGTAAAACTGCATGAAGGTAAACTTTAAAATTAATACAGATTTGTTAGACATTCTACACTTTTTCTCACGTAGCTTTGATCCTAAACTCCCAGAAAATGGAACTGGGTGATGTTATTGATGCAAGTTTGAAAAGTTAGAAAGTAATAATTTTTGTCCAATATTTTTGTGGTATTCATCGTCAGTGTAAGTGAATCAAGAAATTTGGTACACGCCATATTGCGCCGTTCCTGCGTTTGGCCACGAAATGCAAGTAAAGGAAAAAGTAGGTAAAAATAGCTACCTGGAGTAGGTTTAAATACCTACGTAGCTATAAGTACCTACGTAGGTAGAAATAGTCTTTGGACTGGACCTGCTGAGTGTTTCCCTAATCCCCGATTTCACCCAGAGATCTGTGACCCCACTCTCTTGAGAAATATCAAATTATTTTCATGTGCGAAATCGGATTTGACACCGCTTTTCTCCTTGGAAATTTATACCAATAACAGGTCATTTTGAGCAATGAAGTTACATGTAGTTGGTTCAAAGTCACAAAGTCATAACTTTAACACCCCCCACCCCCCCCCCCCCCCCCCCCGCGCGCTAAAGAGTTTCACATATCTCTATATTTCTGAATCGAACCTCTCTGGACTGAATGTCTTAAAATATTGTTCGAGGTTCTTTCGACACTTTAATTCCATGTCTTTTGCAAAATCGTTGTTAATCAAGTATTTATTTCCGTTCGTCTTTCCTTTTTTCGCCGCATTGAAAAATTAGTTGTGTGTCATTGAGAACTTTATATTGTTTGACTGCCCCCTCCCCCATTTTTGACAGTAGTGGCGAATGGGAGGAAAGTAATCTTTAACTTATGAAATGAACCCAGTATAGATGCACGAATGCTAGCCTCCCCCACCTCAAATCACGATTTAAGAAATTGCAGTTTGGGCAAAAATGAGGTAGTTTTAGTCACAGGGGGTTGTCTTCCGGATTGTGGAAAATAAAAAAGGAAAATATGAATCCTCTTGAAAACCTCCGTTGAAGTACATGTAGTTTTGATAAAGATGCCGACACGTTTCGGCAATTAATATATCATTTAAATTATACCTAACAAGTAGTATCATATCGATGTAAAAGTGAAATGTCGGACCGTGACGTTGAAATTCAAGAAAACCCCGTGTATTTAAAATGATCTGGGTAAATATTGATATGGTGATAACCACTTGTCATAGGATTTATCATACGCAATTGCCAAACCCACTGAAACGCTAGAAAGCAGTTGCCAACGTGTATAAGGTCAAAAGTCAATCTGGTATTCTTATTGATGACATGTACATGGTTAGTGGGTTTACACAATGGGGTGGCTGGAAACAAAAGTTTGCTCAAAAATCAAGGATAGCCCTTTCAAAAAACTTCTGTATTTGTTGTTTAATAAAAATACTTTACCGTGTAAAGTTATAACCAAAAGTAATAACGTTGACTATATAGAAATAAGTTTTACGTTTTCCAAAATTTTAACAGTTTTAAATCAATCTTTAATGGTTACGACAGATATAGCAGTAAATTCAGCCCTGCAATTTTCATTATTCAAATTAAAGTACTCAACTTCACTGCTGACTTGCCGTGGTTGCTGATATGCTGGGTTGGAACGTTTCCAAAGTTGATCATGGCTTGCATTATTCTCTTTAGAGAAGTCGAGAGGCATAGCCTTCATCGATGAAGGCTATGCCTCTCGACTTCTCTAAAGAGAATAGCACTGCCCGAACACTGACCAGTACAGGGCTCGATATTAACTTTTTTTCCTACTTGTCCATTCGGACAAGGGACAAAGATATTTACTTGTCCGAACTTCAACTTCACTTGTCTGAAAAATTTTCAAAAAAGGATCTAATATTGTCAACTTGAAAACTGTATCTAATTTACTTAATATATAGTCTATTTTTATACCTGCTTGATTGACTTTTTTTTTATATCTTATTCTCTTGATAAAAACAACAAACGCATAAAACGAAATTTTATCTAGACTTCCTGTCTTGAATCAATGACTTCGTAAGATCCATGGATGATTGAAAGTAGTACGCAATAAGTGAACACCAATCCCGATTGAGTTTAACTCATCAGCTAGTTTACATAGTGATTGAAGTTCATTTTCCATGCATTACACATGTACTTCCGACTCTCAACTATCGATAAACTTTTCACAAAATTGTTTGGAGACTTCTTTACATAAAAAAGTACTTGTCCAATCGGACAAATGCCCATCAATATTCACTTGTCCGAAATGTTTTTTCACTGGTACCGGACAAGCGGACAAACGTTAATGTTGACCCCTGCAGTAGGGGTATATATACTAAGCACAAAAGTGCTCATGCGTGAGCTCAGAAACCCGCGAAATGTATTCACGGAAAATAACGAAAAATGACGAAATGTAAAACGTAAAGAAATTAATTGAGCCTAAGAAACTTATAAGATATTATATGTTTGTCCATCCTCCATATTTGGTCACATGATAATTTTCACATGATTCTTTTCACATGGTTATACTTACTATAATCTATATTGTTACATATATTGTTATTTGATTACATAACTGTACCATACCAATCAGATTTTCTCAATGTTTCAATAAACTAAACTAAACTAAAGACAGCGATCAATGTAAACAATTTTCACCCGCAACTGGTGATCATTTCGGAAAATTCATTCTTGTAACTATTATTATTTCTTTTATTTCTTTGTTTTATCGTGTTTAGACAGCGATCCATGTAAACATTAGTTACTCGCAATTGATGGATCATTTCGGAAAATTTATTCTTGTTACCATTATTATTTCTTTGTTTTATCACACTAGGGTACACGGTGACGTACACGGAGATACACGGTGACATCCGTGTCTAGCTCGCTCAGAAAAATAGGTGCCGACAATTTTGAAGGTCCACCGTGTTTTGAACAAAACAATTCCACCGATTTGCGTGGAACACGCATAAAACTCGTGTCGTATATTGTAAATCAGACACATTAAGAATATTAATCCATTTATCATAGTCTCAAAATCTGCATATACATGTAACATTTTAAAAGTAACAAAACTGAAATAATGGCCTGAGGAACTTATCTTTTATACCCTGCAGCATTATAAGAATTTATAAATCTATGTTGCCAGGAAATTTGTTTTTCAGTACCCTTTCTGTTCTGGGTGATGTGCCTGGTTTTTTAGTCACGAGAGATCTCAATACGAAATGTTGCATAATGCTGATTTCTGGTTTTCAATACTTCATTATATCTCTCGACATCACACATGTACCGGAGCAAGAGAAGCTGAAAACGACACTCTGAGAAACGAAGCACATAAAAAATCGGATCCAGTATAGTGGAGACAAGAAATAAAACGCCACTAGTGATGTCCATATAGAAAATAACCGTGGGATTGGACACATACGGCTTCACCAATGACCAGACCAAACCCGGCGTGTACAATCCCAGGAATGTCCCAGTTATCAAAGCAATCTTCTTGAAAGTTGTCTGTTCCGCAGTTTGAGAAGTGGGAACCTCAGCTTCCTTGATATTGGCAGTGTTCTGGATTTGTCCCAAAGGTCTGACTTTGTACATGGCCACCTTGATCGTGTAGACAATGTAACCAAACATTATGAAGTTGGAGGTAAATATGGCGAAGAAAACGTATTCAGACACCCTGCTACTGATCGCATAGATCTGGCCTTCACAGAATTCTGCTTGGACCAAAGAGCAGAATTGCAAACTGGTCATCACCGAGCCAAAGCACCACGCGAGGGCACATGCGACCTTCACCCTTGTTGGAGATAAAAAACAATAGTACCGCATAGCCATTTTAAAGGCCAAAAATCGGTCACAATTAAAATATGTAATGATTATCAGCGCTGTTTGTGAAAATACAAGAATTAAAAAATATTTCATGTCTGTTGTGCCGAAAAGAAGTCCAAACGCCCGTCGGTCTATGCACAAAATTAGACAGGTGAAGCAGTCCGTCACACAGAGGTTGAGGGAGAAGATACGGATCTGGTATGGAAGTTTACTGCTCCTCAGTAACACAAAAAAGGCAAGGATGTTGATGAGGAAAGCAGGAAACGACACAAACAGCTGAAACAGATCGTTGTTTTCCATTGGTGGGCCTTTTCAGCTACTTTGTTTGACTTTACAAGGCAAGTAAATGAATTCTCCGAAAACCATATAAACTTTTCTTTCCTCGGCTAGTTACTGAACATATTTAGAATAAATAGGTATTCTAAACAGGTATTTATGTAATCGCGCTGCTACGATGGCAACCGGAGTAGGCGTAGCTGATTGTGTCTGTCACTCAATCACCATGGAAATTCATTGTCATTTGCAACGATGGAGACGCATTTTGTTTCAATTTAGTTGGATCCGATTATGTTTAACGGGTTATGTGTTTTCTCTGCAATGATTGCGACCTTTTTACCCCGTTTGGCCCACCAGGGCTTTGCCCTAGACCCACTGAAGGCCCCAACAACGCCATGCCAAAACTATTTACTGCCCCATCCCATTAGAAATGTCTCGATCCACTACTGGTATCGGTAGCCCTAAAACGATTAACCACAACATTATCATAATTATTGTCAGGAAAGTGTTTTGCTATAATCCATAGATGGTTGAATTTGATTTCAATAAATTTACCTTTAATGTTCTCCTCCACGCGTGTTAATAAATAAGGAAATAAATTGCAGTTTTGAAATGCATGAAGGCATGAACTATGACTCCTCACTAACGCCAGCATACTTCATAAAGCGAAATTCATTTCTTAAGTGTACATTCTATTTTTATTTTCATTGGAATCCCAGACATACTATATTCATCAAAATTCATACACACATTATTCACAGCTGCATTGCATTCATCATGAAATGGCTATCATTACAATTAATAAAGATATCGAACGCAAAAATATTGGAAATATGTATATTGTGCTGACGTTATAACAAGGTATGAAACCCATATCTCTTGTTTTTACAGGTATACATTCTGGTCTAAAGGCTTTACATGTATTTCGTTTTTTCTCCAGACATGCATTTCATAATCACTTCTGAATTTTTTTTATAGTCATCGTTTGTCCACTTTGATTTGGTTTGACGCCAGTCTACTCTTCTCTGTTTATTCACAGAGGAATCCTTATTTTCCCCCTTACAAATACAGTGATATTTCTCATTCTTAAGAAAAACGCCACAGTGTTTTTGAATACATTTGTTTTCGTCATTGTTGAAATCATCCGTGACATCGGCCAGTGGAGTTTTTCTGTTAGCTTTTGGTTGTCGTATAGCGTTCGTTTAACGTAGTTCCACCCTCCTGTGACGTCATAAGATTTCACAAATATTATTTGTTTAATAAGGTTTATGCATGACAGGAACATAAATTTACTTTTCAAGCCTTATGAAATTTGATTGCAGTCTAATGACAGTTGTTTACATCAATGTAATACTATTATTTTTAGGTCTATCGGTACAATGCTGTAGTGGCCTGAGAAATCTTTTGTGAAACCGAGAAATGCTCATCTTCCATTGCCATGATTGTGTGAAAGGACGAGCATAGGAATGATTCAAAAATATATGGCTGGATTGAGAATAAAACCCATGACCCGTAGTCTGGTACTCTACCCACTGACCACTCCATGCTGATGGTCCATCTGCCACATTGATGTCATCTTATATATTTATTTATTCATTTATATCATATGGACATTTGACAGTAAAATAAAAAAGACGTTTGATATTCACCAAAATAGAATTTGTTACAATACATATTTAAAAAATTAAGTATATGCATACAGTTATGTACATGTAATTATATTTGTTGATAAATAAATTTTTAGATGAATTTTCATGTTATTGATATTGACATGTACATGTATTACTTCCATTTCTAGAATGATTTTAACAATTACAATATAAATAAATCTTAAATACTTGTCAACAAAGTTGTATGGTGGATTAAAATTTGTAAAGGGGAGCATTTGTACATATGTTGGATTAATGTGAGAAGCTTTCAGAATGAACTTTTATCAGTGGGATTTTTGTGCATGGGGGGGGGGGGGGCTTCAACAAAAAAATATGTATGTTGAAGGCATCATCCTTGGAGTTTGCTTATATGCACTGCAAAGACTTTTACCTAGCTGATCACATATAAAGGTCAATTACATACAAATTGTGAATGGTAGGAAGATTCATAGATGCATTATCAATGAAGATTTGACTCATGTAGGAGTATAGTTAATAGGAAATGACACTCTGAAAGATTGAAAGTCTACACATGACTAAACTAGTAGGCATCACAGTTGCTCCCTGAAACAAATTTCACAAAATTGTATTGCTAGATTGAAATGCATACATTTTTTTAAATATTTATTTAGAGGCTCATTTCCCTGTTGTATAAGTTACAATGTAACAAATAGTTATTTGGACTACCAGTATTTGCTTATGACCACAAAGATCACCTATCTATCAAGTAGAAATAGTTTTTCAATAGCTGTCGATCACTATGTATTCTTGTACAGGTACGCAGTGACTGACTTCTTTTCAAATCTAGAATATTGCATGTATAGATTAATTCCACCATGTTTGGAAAATTAAAAAAAAATGTATTTCTCTGAAAGATGCTAGATATATAATAAGATAAATGGCAAATATTCTTTTTTTTTAATATCCTGCATGAGTAAAATAAAAAGCTTCCCAATATTTTTAGCTAAAGGCAAGGTTATATCTGCCCAGTCTGATTAAAATCAAACCTCTCACTTCGCTCGATATACAAACAGTCGCTGTCTGGGAGCACGCAGCGGCTGTCCTTATATCCAGTTAAGTGAAAGGTTTGATTTTAAATCCGATTGAGATCCGCCACAAGGTAAATTAGATCGGGCTCAATTTTTTTTTTAGAATTGTCACACAAATGCAGATGATCTCAAAGAAAACGATAATCTGGATAAATACAATTAATTTGTGTATTACTAACAAGCTAATATGCATCTAAAGGGTTTGTAGGGTCTTTACGCAAGAAATTATCGATAAAAAAATGACAAGTCGCCATTTGTTTTGTTTATTTTTAAGTTACGATCAGCTTACGTGTACTAGTATAGCACACAGAGTTACGCTTATTTATGATGTAAATCTACGACTGTTAGTGAATACCGTCCCACACGTAAACGAACGCAACGTCTAGATTTACGCTACGTTTACGTCTACGAACTTCAGTTGATATGGGCCCAGAGCGCTAAACATAGGTCTAAATGTGGAACTTCACCTACAGCTGGTGCTGTCTCAATATGAGAGAAAAATTCTTGACGGGACCACAGGCCCTTGTTTCTCTAAATAACTTGTGACCTCTGTATACTAATAATAACACAAGGTACCTAGCTTCAAATGACACCGAATGGCACCCCCTGAGAATGTCGGCCTTTTGAGCTTCCAGGGAATATGCTATGTAAATGTACTTACTACCGTACTTTTGTACAATCATTCAACTAAGAAGCCGTGTATGACAAGACTGCACTCATTGCATGCCTCTTATCTCCGAAAACTGCAACAAAACATGGGTCTACAGTTCGATTTTCTGTTTTATACCACGAAGTACTTTACACGTTAACTTTTATAAATTACCAAATTCAAGTCTGCATCATCCCAACGTTTGTATATTCTCCTTACAAATGTCAGTACGCTTTGTTCAATATTTTGTCTGAGCTTACGAGTGAGGTTATCCACATTCTGATAAAGAAGACTATTGGCTTGGTTGAAAAAGCAATACCTGGCTCATAGAAGGTACTTTGAATCGAATTCTTGAAAATTAAAGCATATGTTTTTCACTAAAAGAATAAAACCCAGATCTGGCAGTGTTTAGAACATCTTTCTTCCAGAAAAAATGTCTGTGGACTCGTACCAGCATAACTATCATGTATTAAGTTTAATGTGATGCCTGACATGATTCTGGATTAAAATACAATATTTTCACTTAATCCTCATTAAGAAACACATGGGTTATTTTTATTCACTACTATCGTAAATATATTTCCATAATCCTTTCGTTTTTGTACCTAGCTCAGCACCATCTAACGGAGAAAGTTTTCTCCCCTACAAACGTCGGAGATGATCCAGACTACTCACATTCTCGTCATATTCTCTAATAGACGAAAAAAGGGTAGTGACTGTTCTTTCGTCAAACGCTCGGCATTTAGAAGTGAGAGTTATACATATCCTCATATGGTATTTATACCTTAAACAATATACAACCCGATAATGTTCGGCAATCATCGTTCCCCTGTCCGAGTGCATTACGATTGCGTCCGAGGCTATACACTGTAGATGTTTAAGCGAAATGCGTATTTTAGGTCTGCTCTCAAGCAATATTCCTTTGTTTATTTTGTTGTATTTGGGTATTATATCAGATATACCTTTAAGTGTTAATTGTTGCATACTTGGATATTTGAAAAATACCGTGCAGTTTCAGCTTGTATTGCTTTACTTACTTGGAAAACAAAATTACAGTACCCACTTAGATTCCTTGGATTTGTTCAAATTGTAAACAGACATCTACCCCATATGAAAAGAAAATCAGCAAAATGTGCGTGTGTGTCGGGAGGAAAGGAATTAGTCCAAACCATCATCAAAGTCAGGCGTCCACACTATTACGGTCTCCGTTTGGCAATCGCAGAGAGTTTTTTGTTATCAGAGTGCGTAATTCTAGGTAAATAAAGAACAAAATCCATAGATGCCTCGACTAGACCTCACCGGTGTGGTCAACGCTATGATAAAACTTATATTAGCATAAATTTGTTCTTATCTTCAATTCAAACTGGGATAACTTAAACTTCTCCACTGTGAGTATCCCATATTTATGTATCAATATTCCATTATCACCTGCATCTCTCAAATGATTCGATTAAGAACAGCATGTTCTGTGTATGATCAATTTTTAAACCGATGCAGGCTACTGACAAATACGTTGATGTTACTGGTGTTTCAACAGCCTTGTTTGATATCAGCATTTCGCAAATTCTCTGTTGTAAATTCTATTTGCAAATACAGCCTTATTAGGTGGCATGCGGTCTGACGTGTTTTATTCTTAAGCCGTTCTTTACATACTGATTTTGACAACTAATGTATGACCGGTCAAGAGGAGATGCTTACTACTTTTTCCTGGTTTCTGTGTATGTGTTTGCCTGCTCTCAATTTTTTTTGAATTCCTTATAGGAGTTAGGGGATTGATTACTGTTGTCTTTACCTTTTTCATTATTTAGAATTCCCCATCGATAGAAGCACTATCAACACTGTAATATTGATTAACGATACATTCAATGAGCAATCCTTTTGAAAGTTTCTGGAAGGACATACCGAGGCCGTTTTGATCCTTTTTATTATATCTAGAACCCAACCCCCCCTTATAATTGAACTGTCGGATCGGTCCTCCTTTTTACAAGGACACAAATGCTCTTTTACATTTGTCTTGATTATAAAACAAATGTATGTTTTCAACCACAAGAATTAGATTGAACTATACCCTCACGGGATGTGAATATCCTTTAAAAGTTAATAAGTACAATGTAAAGAATATCATTTCAAGTCTCAATCACAACTTCTCGGGTTTTTCTGGCAAACTCGGGAAAGGCGCCCAGAGGTTGTTTTTCCTTAGCCGGCCGGAAAGGCCCGAGAATGTGCGATTGTCTAAGTCTTTCGGAAGAGATTCAATTGGTTGTCATTGTTACGGACATATACAATTTCTTGTTTGAAGTAAATCTACAATTCTAACGTGATTAAAAAAAATTCCATTAGTGCCAGCAGCATGGTGTCCGTTACGAAGTAATGAAATCGTCGATGTTGTGGTCGTTACTACTGTGGTCCTATTTATAAGTGTTCCTTCTCCACGGTAAGACATTGTGAAATTCTACCTTACTCTAACCTATTTTCTGTAATGTCGTATGACTTTATTTATAAAACTCTCCTATAAATGTAATTATATATACAGTTACATCGTGAAACAACAGCTGTTCACACCTTATGAATATTGACAATGATCATATTGCACATAGTCGGCCTGGCTAATTTTACATCTAGGATAGCATCTGGAGACAGAGTGGCTCACCGATACTTCTGTGACGTCATCAACATGTGGGATTAAGCGACTTTGGAATCTCGGACGCATGTCATTAACTCCACAAGCAGAATTATTCGTAAAACTATTCTATATGAAGTTGTTCAATTCCACCGTCTTCTTTTGTAGAATAATTTCACAATTGGCCTTGGATTTTACATGTTCACTAACTTTTCAAAAAGTCAAGCGTTGCAGGAAAAATAAATAAAGAAAACTTCTTAAAAAGAAAATGACGTAGGCAGGTCCATGAAAAAACAAACAAACGGTGAATTTCAGTATCACTTTCTAATCCATTTGGCACGTCTTAGTGCATGTACACAGTACACATTTAACACATGCACACCTGTCGACAGGTGCACGACAACGCACCTCTACTGTTGCCTCCAAGGAGAAAATTTGACAGGTCCTTTGGGCTTTAGGGATTCTATTCTGTCGAGTCCACTCTGGTTCCTAAAGAAAGAGTAGTAAGCGTGTAAGTATTTTATCAATGTATGTACTTTGTGCATGTAAGTAATAAGGTAAGGTGTACGTGCGTCTGACCCACCTAAAGGGATCTGGAATGATAGGAGAAAGATTTTCCGTGATATTCAAAAGTACAATCCGTCTCATAATAACGTGTCGCTTCGCTTGATCGAGCACGCGCATTTCATTTCCCTAGTGTCATTGGAAGTGTGTTTGGATGACCATGCTGTACCATTATTTCAATGCGATTGGTCACTGAGAACCGAAATGAAACCCGTTCCATCGAAAACTATGAGAAGCCTAGTCCCCAAATCTGCACGCTCGATCAAGCAAAGTGACACACTGTGATTGGAACGACAGTAGGTTAAACGGATGTACACGCGTCAGTTCGTCCGTTATGACTTCCTAGCGTGCATGATGGAGGTAAACACAATAAATCTTGGAAATTGTGTATTCCAGATGCTCAATGAACATGTCTCTGTCTATATTTTGATATAAGTCATTATATCATAATGATATTCTTTGATTAACTTAAATATCCACACTGAATAATTATTAGAACACCAGCTGATTCTTCTGATTTTTCACAATTATCGGGTGAGGTAAAACATAACCTCATTATTCAATGACTTCATGGATGTAAATTTCAGAGAATACAAATTATTTTGAATGAAATATTGAACAAGATCGCGGTTCGAAGTGCTGAAAAAGTAAACTTCTGTGACGTTATTTTCTATTCCCAATTCTTTTTTTTTATAAAAGCATTTTACTCCTTTATTAATATCATTATTACCTTATGACTGTTAGTTGTAGGTTATTTCCGCTTTGTCTAATAAGGTTTTGTGCCTGCGCATGCGTCAGTTGTTTAGCGTTGTAGTTATTAATCCCAACCACAGCGTCTCCTGCTGATAGACGACCCATGCATGGACTGTCAGGCAGAACCTATAACGAAGATGAAAAGAGAATATCATATCTGAAAGTTAATATAAAATAATCCCCGGTTTGGATAGCATAGTCAAAACAAAATCAGACTTACATTTAATTTTCGAGTGTAACTTTGGATAGGTATTTTGATTAACCCACGTCAATCGCAGAATGGACATGGGTTTATATACGATGGTAGTAAGTTTACTAAAACTGTACCTATTGGAATGGGAATCGTGTACCACTCAGATTATTCAAAATATTCGAAATTGTAGAAACTATTTGTATCGTTTTTAAGAGCTTAGTTGTTTAATTTCACAAGTCATCGGATGCAGTGCGCATTGCTATTTTGCACAAGTACTTTTGAGTGAGCCGCATCACACCTTCATCTTTCTTTGATACATAACAGACATACTAGAAATCATCCACCAAAACATTTAATCCTATATCCAAAACAGAAAGATTTATTTCGCTGAATGTAAACAGCATCATATGAAACATATATGGACTCCCCCCCTCCCCGAATTCATGGTATATGTACAAATACGACAAACTCTAGCTTAAATTTTCACGAACATTATGAAACGGTCATCATTATTCTCACTTTCACGTTATCACTATATGGACGAGTTTATCATTGGATAGGGGTGTGTGTGTAAAGTTAAGCGATACTACATAACGCGCCAGAGTCTCTGCATATTATAGCAAATGTATGACATTTATTGAACCAATGTGAACTGTGCAAAAATGAAAATAAATCAACATTAAATAAAAAGGAACAGTGGAATTACTTTGGTATAAAATATTTTCTGTAAATTTATGTTTGAAAAGTTTCACTCCAAGGAGTACATTCTGTACTTTGATTTTGTTCTATAACTCGGTATAATCGTTGATCTTTTTAAGAACAAATTTTAAGATAAAAGTACACTCCATTATGGATCCAAACGTGCATTACGGTTGTACATGTACATCATCTACTAATGACCTTGTTCTATGGTACACGACCTTGCATTAAATTGATATACATATGTACATGTAAACAAAGGCATTCTTTTGTGGCAACTGGTTCAATCTTCCGTACCAGGGAGCTACACTATAGCACTTGATTGATTTGGGGAGATAACTCAGTAGGTAGGACACCTGACTAGATATATATAGGGAGGTAGTTTAGTACATGTAGGTAGGACACCTGGCTAGATATATATAGGGAGGTAGTTTAGTACATGTAGGTAGGACACCTGACTAGATATATATAGGGAGGTAGTTTAGTACATGTAGGTAGGACACCTGGCTAGATATATATAGGGAGGTAGTTTAGTACATGTAGGTAGGACACCTGGCTAGATATATATAGGGAGTTAGCCTAGTACATGTGGGTAGGACACCTGGCTAGATATATGTAAGGAGTTAGCCTAGTACATGTAGGTAGGACACCTGATTATATTTAGGGAAATGGCTTAGTGATTAGAGCACCTGACTAAATTTAGAGAGATATTGTGTTAGTAGAGCACCTGACTAGATTTAGAGAGAGATTTAGAGAGGTATTGTGTTAGTAGAGCACCTGGATAGATTTAGAGAGATATTGTGTTGGTACAACAGCTGACTAGATTTAGATAATGTGTTGGTAGGGCACCTGACTAGATTTAGAGAGGTATTGTGTTAGTAGAGCACCTGGATAGATTTAGAGAGAGATTTAGAGAGGTATTGTGTTAGTAGAGCACCTGACTAGATTTAGAGAGATATTGTGTTGGTAGGGCACCTGACTAGATTTAGAGAGATACTGTGTTGGTAGGGCACCTGACTAGATTTAGAGAGGTATTGTGTTGGTACAACCGCTGACTAGATTTAGAGAGGTATTGTGTTAGTAGAGCACCTGACTAGATTTAGAGAGGTATTGTGTTAGTAGAGCACCTGACTAGATTTAGAGAGATATTGTGTTGGTACAACAGCTGACTAGATTTAGATAATGTGTTGGTAGGGCACCTGACTAGATTTAGAGAGATATTGTGTTGGTAGGGCACCTGACTAGATTTAGAGAGATATTGTGTTGGTAGGGCACCTGACTAGATTTAGAGAGGTATTGTGTTGGTAGAGCACCTGACTAGATTTAGAGAGATATTGTGTTGGTAGGGCACCTGACTAGATTTAGAGAGATACTGTGTTGGTAGGGCACCTGACTAGATTTAGAGAGGTATTGTGTTAGTAGAGCACCTGGATAGATTTAGAGAGGTATTGTGTTGGTAGAGCACCTGACTAGATTTAGAGAGATATTGTGTTGGTGGGGCACCTGACTAGATTTAGAGAGATACTGTGTTGGTAGGGCACCTGACTAGATTTAGAGAGATACTGTGTTGGTAGGGCACCTGACTAGATTTAGAGAGGTATTGTGTTAGTAGAGCACCTGGATAGATTTAGAGAGGTATTGTGTTGGTAGAGCACCTGACTAGATTTAGAGAGATATTGTGTTGGTGGGGCACCTGACTAGATTTAGAGAGATACTGTGTTGGTAGGGCACCTGACTAGATTTAGAGAGGTATTGTGTTAGTAGAGCACCTGGATAGATTTAGAGAGATATTGTGTTGGTACAACAGCTGACTAGATTTAGATAATGTGTTGGTAGGGCACCTGACTAGATTTAGAGAGGTATTGTGTTAGTAGAGCACCTGGATAGATTTAGAGAGAGATTTAGAGAGGTATTTTGTTAGTAGAGCACCTGACTAGATTTAGAGAGGTATTGTGTTGGTGGGGCACCTGACTAGATTTAGAGAGATATTGTGTTAGTAGAGCACCTGACTAGATTTAGAGAGATATTGTGTTGGTAGGGCACCTGGCTAGATTTAGAGAGGTATTTTGTTGGTGGGGCACCTGACTACATTTAGAGAGATATTGTGTTAGTAGAGCACCTGACTAGATTTAGAGAGGTATTGTGTTGGTAGAACAGCTGACTAGATTTATAGAACCTATTTGGCTCCTATTACGGCCTTGTCCGTCATATTTTCTTCCGTTCTGTTACATCCTTTTGTGACATCATGAATGTGGATCGATGACGATGGCATCAAATTTATTTGTAATAAAGGTCATTACAATAATTTTATGACACCACCATTGGTGTTTGCCACATGTTGAGCTGCCGTTCATGGATAAGTGTCACGCGAGTAATGGGGAAACATTTTCAAACATAAATATACGACCTTAGCTCGACATTATCACTGTAAGTTTAAAACTACATAGGATAAATATTTAGGTTGTCTGTACGCCTATCATGAGGATATATAAATAATGGAAGCATGGGGTTATTGCTTTATTACTCCAAACTTTCATTGTTTATCCCTATAATACAAATAACCTGATACTTATATTGTTGTAAGTTTTACTTTTATTGAGAAATAAAATACATTGAAACAGCGTAGGTACGTTACTACGAAAGCCTACTTGGATCACTGTATTTCTAGAGGCGTAATAATATGAATTAAAGGTGCTATTAATAACGCAAAAGAAAGGCTTTATAACGCGATAACGCGAGTAAGACATAAAGTAAGCATGAAAGGCGTACTAACACCAAACAAAGGCGAACTAACACCAAACAAAGGCGAACTAACGCCAAACAAAGGCAAACTAACACCAAACAAAGGCAAACTAACGCCAAACAAAAGCGAACTAACGCCAAACAAAGGCAAACTAACGCCAAACAAAGGCAAACTAACGCCAAACAAAGGCGAACTAACACCAAACAAAGGCAAACTAACACCAAACAAAGGCGAACTAACGCCAAACAAAGGCGAACTAACGCCAAACAAAGGCGAACTAACACCAAACAAAGGCAAACTAACGCCAAACAAAGGCAAACGAACACCAAACAAAGGCAAACTAACGCCAAACAAAAGCGAACTAACGCCAAACAAAGGCGAACTAACGCCAAACAAAGGCGAACTAACACCAAACAAAGGCGAACTAACGCCAAACAAAGGCAAACTAACACCAAACAAAGGCAAACTAACGCCAAACAAAAGCGAACTAACACCAAACAAAGGCGAACTAACGCCAAACAAAGGCGAACTAACGCCAAACAAAGGCTTAATAATGCAAAAGAAACTCGTAATAATACAAAACAAACACGTAATATGGCGAAGGAAAGGCGTATCCTTATATAAACAGTGTATATTAAATATTATGTTATATTGTAACTTTCTTTGATGTTGCCTCCTTATATACTCATTATATAAATAGTACATGTATTTGAGGGTAACATTGAAAATTTTCACCCCGAGAAAACCATCGTTGTCAACCAAGCTTACAGGTACTTGTTTCTGTAAATAAAGTGTATACTGTATACTGTGAATATTAATGCAAGGTACGTAACTTGTTACAGCGAATAATGTCGGTCATTTGCGCTTCTAGGGAATATCCAATGCAAATATATTTACTACCGTTCTCTTATGGCATGATTGCAGTCATTTAAGAAATAAATTTCAATTTGGAAAATACATGAGGGTATGAAATGCGACGCTTCACGGCAGCATGCTTCATGAAGCCCGTTAGCATTTTCAAAACTGGAATTCATTTTTTTTTAAAATTTACTTTCTACTTTTAATTATGTCGGAAATCCAATCCGTTAAATGTATATATTTGCCGTATTAAACAGTATTTCATTTGATGTTAACAACAAGACCAAGGTTTTGTCAGTATGATGAAAGGTGAAGATAACGAACAGTGATCAATCTCATAACTTCTGCAAGCAATACAAAATAGATAGTTGGGCAAACACGGACCCCTGGACACACCAGCGGTGGTATCAGGTGCCTTGGAGAAGTAAGCATATGATAAGATAAACTATGAAAAATAATACGATTTGACAATTTCGACAAATCATACACAGGTATCAAAGGAGCAATGGTGTACTCAATGTAAGGAGAAAACGGTGATTTATGAAACGGTGACGTTTGTTGTGGCTATGCGCAAGTGCGCGAGAAAAATATAATTAGAAACATCATTGGAGTTACAGTATATAGTCGCACGTGATTTCATGTTAAACATGAAATTTAACTCCTCTTTTATTACTCAAAGTGGTTATCTCTACCCTGTTTTCCGTCTGACTGTCTGTATCGCTAAATGTGTCCCGTCAACAGCCTGCAGGCCGTATACGCTTGATCACGTTGACTTGTAGTTATTTACTTTCGAAATTCCGCGTGAAACGTCACGTGATCATAAATCATACATAAATAGGAAATTAGCTTGATTACTTTTTAATCCGATTGTGTTAAATTGCATAATTTGCACAAAGTATATAACGTATATAGCTTGATATAAAATGCATACCTTTTCTTCTTACGGTGATATCCAAAGAATACGGCAAATATAGCTATGACGTACTGTTTTTATTAAGATTCAAACGCGCATTGTCCATAACTGCAGCGCTTTCATGGGGGAAATTCCTATCATTACAATGGATCATATTTTTTTTTTAAAAAATTTACTTTCGAAAAATTCTGTAATAATGCTCTCAAGTATTTCGTGTAGATTTTTAATTCCTACTACGTAACACAAGGTATTAAAAAACTACTCCATTATTACCAATATAACGGGTAACATTATTACCCTTTTATAAACTCGTGGTATTACGCTTTTCCTTCGCGGTGTAACTCCTTTCTTTCGTGGTATTACGCCCTTGCTTCGCGTTATTACACCAGTCTTTCGCGTTATCGCGCCTTTTAAATCGCGTTATTACTATTATTAACGCCTTTAAAATCCGTTTTATTGCGTCTTTCGCGTTATTACGTCTTTTTATAGCGTTATCACACCTTATTTTGTGATATAACGACTTTATTGTGCGTTGTTATGCTACATTATTCTGATATTTCGCCTTCAAAAAGACTTTCTTTCGTTTGAAATGATCCTAACAGACTTTCGAACGTTACAGACAAAACATTGGTTATGCAAACATCGTTGTACCTCACCATCTTGCTAAGTTCATAAGAACAATTTTACATGTTAGATCTGCTTACAGTGGAACAATATATGAACAAAGACAGACGATATATATACATGTTAAGTCTATTTATAGCTCCTGAGATTCCTGTATAATTTGACACGCGTTGCATGAAGGAAAAGCATGGCACGGATCCAACTGTAAGAAAAGAACCCCGGAGAGTGGTGACGCGATGCGCCAAAAGCAGACGTCAACGATCTTTTGTCTTCTGCTGAATTATTCCCTTGGTCTAATTTGTTGCTAAACATCTCGCAATCATATAGTTGTGCATGAGGAATTCTGGTACATGTAACATGCAGAAAAAGTACATGTATCTATAAACCACTATAATCGCAGACCCATTCGTGGTAACTCTCTGAAACAAATTTTCGCGAGTGTAAACGAAAATTGCACATGCTTTTCTATATAAACTGAATTACGAGAAATGATACGTGACGAGTGCTTGAGACCCGAGAATTTATCAGACCAGTGATAATGAACAGGCAGTCGCTCTGTTATTTTGATCTGCTTGTACTCTGCCAGGGGGTGTCTCACAGACACGGAAAAATTGCAGGGCGAATGGAATTCGGTGCAGAGAGGCTGATAATGATGGTCTGTGATTATTGTAGAGATAACACGTTTTAGTTAATACAGTACAGAATCTCGCAATCATTTGCTATCAGACAAACAATGAGATAAAAGATGTACTTCAAAGACGCACATATACAACATTTAGTAATCCAAAGTTGATGAATATCTAATAAAAAATAAATTTGAAATTCAAGGGGAAAGCAACTATCTAGCTTTGAAATAAAACCTGGAAAATTGAAAGAAAATTAAAGCAATGTTTATTAAGTCCCGAACCCGTGAAAGATTATCTGGGTTTAACAGTGATATCCTGGAATGTGTCCGGCGAATGTGCTGATGCTGTAATTAAATGGTTTCGGCGGGCAAAATGTACACAGGAGAGAGAGAGAGAGAGAGAGAGAGAGAGAGAGAGAGATGCGTACAGATAAGTTCTTATACATTTACGTAAAAAACCTTACTTTCCGTAATTGTATAGTATCTCTGGATTTATGCCTGTAATGGTATCGTATTTTCACTCTCGACCTTCAATCTGAACACTGACCTTCTTGATCATGAGCTGCTGTCTGAAGTCCTGTCCCCCCTGCAGCCGGAATCCCCAGGGGTCACCCACACTCTGCTTACTCAGTTGAATGTTCATAGTCGCCATCTTCCAAAAAAAATAAATCGAACCAAATATGTCACTGTCACACAAAATATATGTATAAAAAATATCCCTACATCCGTAGAAGCGCTGTACAAGGTCGAAGTGGCGGAGGGAAGGATACAGAAAGAGAACAATTTCTATTAATAACTTTTCCCCAGAACTACAAATTGTTCTCCCAGGTAGGCGAGGTGATTCGACAGAAGATGTTTTCTCTGTGAGTCGTTGCAGGCGGCGATACGTAAACAAGTGCTGGAGTGTTGGATCTCTATCACATTCCGATAAAACCGGCAGGTGCCTTAAAAGGATATCCCGGGACCGACCATGGTAGATCATAACAAGAGTTTATCGATGAAAATATTGAAAGTTCAAAATTTGAAGAAAAAAATGTACATGCACACCAATTATATTTTAATTTGTAGATTTCTTATGCGTACTACTGATTGTCAGAAAGCGCACAGCTTTGGAACTTATTAACAAAGTTCGCAACTTATGTTTTGTAGTACTGTCAATTTTTTATAGTATATTTTTAACTTTTACATTGAATGGGAATTAAGGATTAAAAAGAAAACCTGGCGTCATAGTACTTGTTATTGAGCTACAGTGTGTTAAACGTGACCTTTTTGCACTTAAACTTTACTTATATTGATTCGCATATACACTGTATTGGATTTGCCTGTTGGTGTCGACACAACATAAGCAACAGAAATCAATCATTGCATCAAATACATGTAAATACATACTCATGTCTTCTAACAATAAAGAAGTTTAATGCTAGTAGATTGGAAATAGATAATGACCTGTTTGCACTTATACGGAAAAAGATCATATATACAATTTGAAAGTTTAAAATAACATATTAGAAGTATTAATTGTTAGTTTTTGAAATTGCGCGTAAATTACAGGTTGTTGGTTTTTTTTAATGGAACTTTAGAAAGTGGGGGTTATAGATAAATTTTTGAACTATTCGCCCAAAGCCCAAGTTTTTATCCAAATTTTCGGGTAATTTAAATTAATTTAGACGTATTTTGCGAATCGGTGTTCTGTTTGGTAAAATACATCATCCAAATTAATGAATTTTCAACGACTTGTATCATAAATTACAATATTGAATTACATGTCTAAGGTTATCAATTTTGAAAAAATATTGGATAAAATAGAAACTGCAAAGTCGTGCAGATTTAGAAATATTTGATTAAAACAATCCTTCCGCCACAAAATGTAGTCCTTTCCAAACCATTTCAAAATTTAAATCGACATGGCATTTGATTTTATTCCAGATGAAAGGTTAGTTCATTCTTGACTAATTCAACTCCCGGACATCTTCAGTTGACCTTATTTATATAATGTATGCATCTTCACACGTGGCCAGAAAGAAAACAATGACGTAGTTAAATTTTTATATCGAGTTCATTGACTGTATATATAGGAATCATGACGTATCAGACTAAATCCATTATGCTAGATCATGCATAAAACACTAAAGAGTAGTTAGAAATGCACAGATCCAAGAATTGTTTGGAAAATAGCACTTGGTATGTTAATAAGACAGAACTCGGTTCGTTTCGGAGAGAAAGTGTTTAAAAAGACAAAGCTGTCTTTTGAAACTATCTCTACAGCCGTAGTTTCTTATACGTGATGTAGACGTATTTAATTTTACGGAGTCATAATTTCGTCCATTATCATTTTTGGTTTGGTCCGCGCGTATGAAATTCCTCTGAGTTATGGCTTACACGAAATTAGCTTACATGTCCGCCGGTGTGAAATTACGCAGATGTCATGTGACCGCAGACGTAGCGGAAATCAGTACAGCGCGTAAAAAGAAAGTTTATGGTATATCTAATAGAGTACTTTGTTTGATTTCATTCATAGAAAACCGCAGTATTGATTTCATAATTAAAATCTAACAAAAATTTGAGTATCTGCACCTTTAATTAATAAATGGAGCAAAGAAATCAATATATTGAATAATTACTTACAGTTATAGCATTCTCTGCAGTAGCGTTCAAAGGTTGAGGAACTAACTTCCTTAACTACACCTTGTTCTAAATAACGGAACCTCTGCTACACGGATGGATGTTCCATGGGGTTTCCCAGCTGATTTGTCTCCATGGTTTACCGCGAACAGTTTGTTTTTCAATGGAATTTGCATATCCATACAAACCTTTCCTAACCATACGAGGCTGGAGATTGTCAACTGCAATTAATCGATAGCTAGAAACTAATATATTTTCAGTACATATAGGCATGGTACGCTAATTTCAAAAAATTGGGTTGAACATAATTTTGTATCTGTTAATATGTTTATCTTAGTAATTTTCATAATCGTCATTGTTATGGCGGTTTTTAGATATATGGGCCCGGGAAAATCGAAAGAGCAGTTCCATATGAAATCCTCAAACTAACTTGCAAATGACGAAACTGGAATTGACAGGAAACGTGCAGTATATATACATGTACTCGTACACCGTGAGACAGAACGCCCAAATATTTATTATTCTATACATCTACAGTAGTCTGTAACCTATCATATGGCCAAATATTGTTTGACGTGTTTCATACCGATTGTTAGGCCGTTCTTGGTACACTAATTTTGACTACGGATTACTCCGTTTACCTGCTCAAGACAAAGGGCCCACAGCGGATATGACCGGTCGACAGGGGATGCTTACTCCCCCTAGGCACCTGATCCCACCTCTTGTATATCTAGGGGTCCGTATTTGTCCAACTCTTTACTTTGTATTCCTTGTGGAATTTATGAGATTGATCACTGTTCGTTATCTTCGCCTTTTATCAGTAAATACGGACAAAATTTTTGCTTAGTCGTATAAAAGGATTTGGCAGAGCTGGGCACCAGTTAAGGTAGTCTTAAACAATAGTAGCATCTGTATTCTGATCAAAGATCTGATTTCAATCAAATTGGCATTCTATTAGTCCTACCTATTTGGCAAAAGTTCGATGTCAAAGTTACATTGTAGCCGATTCGCAATGCGACAAGGGGGATAAGTGCGACAATTAGGTTTATCCCCTCCTTAGGAGGAATGCCCTGAAAAAGGAAAATGTAGGAGTAAAATTTCGTGTTTTAAATGGACTCTGTGATAAAAAGCTGAAAATTCAATGACCACTTTCTTTCCTTTATTCACTTATTTTCCAAACCATAATGGCCTTACATTCTCCACATTATAGACAAACTAATTTTGATACAATGCCTTAATTAAATCGGTCGCTAAAATTTTAAGCACTCTAAACTATTTAGAAGGAAACGCACAAAAATTGTAATATGAAATCTTTTATTTTAAGGTGGATCGATCCTCATATGACTTATCAATATTAATGGTTAAAAGTGGAAAAACTATTAATTTCCACTCAATATAGTTTAATTTAATCAATAAACAAAGAAAATGTGTATGTTGACACCTTTATAAAGATGTCAGACAAACAAACTAAAACCAGAAGTATATATCAACATAAAAAAAATCACACATTTTCGTTAAACAGAATAATGAAAATTAATTAAAAATAACTTGCTGAAATGACAAATTTCAAATGTGGATATTAGGAAAATCATTGTGTCACAGACATGCAGTAGAGGAAATTCCAGCATAGGAGTTATTGCCCTTGACAACATTTTTAAAATTATAAAAATTGATTATGGAAAATAAAAACTTTTTCAGTATCAAAAGTTTACCAATTTTTTTTTATTTTATTCAGTAAATGAAATTCCTCTGAAAGATATATTTCTATCATGCGCCAAATTTAATTTAATAAAGATTTTGCAAAAACCTATGACATTACATGAGGATCGATCAATCTTAAAATGAAAACAAAAGAAACAATTTATCAATCTAATTTGCGGTTATAAAAAATAATAAATCTATGAAAATGTTCAAAAATATATAAACTAATGTCAAAAATATGGTAGTTTTAAAAAGCGCATTATGAGGAACACAATTTTTGAAGGAAAAAGAGGTTCATGGACGACAACGCTCACCGGCTCACCTTGGTCCTGCTGTTCTTTACTCCCATTACAAATTTTGACCACCTATCACAACCCCAACCTTACTCTATGGAGTCGAGACATCACTGAACTTGAATCCACACACAAAGGGGAGCCTCATTATCAATGACTAACGCGGTCTTGCTGTTTTGGAGAAGAGGATTTTAAAAAAACATTTTCCCTTATATTCATGTATTATATAAAATCTGATCACTTATTTTAGCCCCATCCAAAACCCAGAGTCCATGAAAAAAACCATAATTTTTTAACGTTTGCATATAGATATGATTTAATGTGGCCCTGCTACTCTTGCAAATAATATTTTATCAGATTTCCGATATATTCTCATGTAGAAATTCGATTGCCTATATATATATATATATATATATATATATATATATATATATATATATATATATATATCCCTATAGAAACCTCTGATCTCATGTTGAGGTCCCATCCAACTCCGGACCATAATTTGAAAATTCAATCTGGAGTACCCGAGGATTCTTGCATATTAATTATCTGGTCTTGAGAAGAAGATTTTATATAGATCTACAAAACATCAATATAAAAATCTGATCCTCTATTGTGGCCCTACCCCCTGGGGCCATGATTTGAATAAACTAAAACCTGCACTAATTAAGAATGCTTGCATATTGTAATATTAACAAATATCCTGCTGGTTTTGAGAAATATTGTAAAGATTTTAACTTATAAATTCCTATAAAAACTGTTTCAATATTGTAACTCCACCCTACACCCCCCTCCCCCCCGATACGAGGTCATGGTTTGAACAAACTTAAATCTACACTGCCTCAGGATGCTTCTATATTAGTATGATTAATCAAGGCCCTGCAAAGACTTTTGATATTTTCATATATCATATAATATAAAACTTTGATCTACTACCCCTATAAAAACTTTGTTCCCCTATTGTGGCCCCAACATTCCCCCGGAGGCCATGATTTGGACAATTTTCTATCTTCATGTAAACTCATTAAAATACTTTCATTTTAGTTTTCTCTTTTCTGGTTCCGTGGTGTTTGAGAAGATGATTTTAAAAGATGCCACCATATTTTCACTATTTCTTACCCCCCCCCCCCTTTGAATAGAAAATGACTGTTCGGTCGTACAATTCTGAATTCACTTTACCCATATAGGCTTTATGGCAAGTTTAGTTAAAATAGGTGTTGTTGTTTTGGAGAAGAAGTTGAAAATGTGTAACAACCAGACGGAGAGACAGACCTACGGACAGACGATCTGACCTTATAGCTCTGGTGAGCTAAATTATCAAAATGACACTTATAAATGTAGGTGTTTAGAAGTGTAAGTGTGATTAATTAATACATGCATATCTGCCCATTGAATGAAAGCAAAAAAAAAAAAAAAATAAATAAATTTTTAAAAATACATAAAAAAAGATTCATCGTCAGGAAGTTTTGCATGTGCTTTTCATTTAAATTTCTGGTTTATTTTGGGTGCTTATATGATATAGCAATATGCATTAAGATAACGAAGCGTTGAAAGGTCATAGTATGCAAATGAAGGGGACGTGATGTTATTAGATTTCGGGTTCTGGTGTTTCGCAGAAACTGCACATGCTTCAGAAATCATATAGTTTATAATCAGAATGGAACTTTGCATGACCTACATCGTGCCGATACCCCGGATCGGTATCACTTGAGGTTTCCGATTTATTTGCTAAACTGGCTTGGCTGTGTCTGCATCTCCGATTTGTATCTCGCTGTTGTTTAACATCACAATATTCATATTTGCAGCTGTAGTATATTCAAACCAAAATTTCCCCTTTTTTCACTTAATATCCAGAAACAAGTTGCTTTTATATCTTGCAAATTGCCGTTTCGGGGAGTACTTCTTGCGAAAAGTTCGTATTGTCCCAAAGATGCTTCATACCAAATTTGAAAGGAATTGGAGTGGTAGTTATTAAGAAGTTAAAAGTGTTCAATGGTTAACGCACAATGGACGACGACGGACGCAGACCAATTGCTAATTCCAAAATGTGCTTTAAAACAGATTATTTCATTACAAGTCTTATTGCTAGAGCTGTAATGATTTATAGGCCTAATGAATATGAAATATTTGTTAAGTTCAAATTTAATAGAGAACACCACAATCTTGTTTAAATAATAATGTTTAAGTTGCATACCTTCATCCAAAGATATAAATCTGGCAACAGAATACCTTAATTCAATGATACAAATCTGGCAACAAATTAGTATGAATGTCGTTTTTCATTTCCAAAGCTCAGTGAAACTTCACAAATGATGTCCACTTTAAGATATGAACAACATTATATTATTTGTAAGTTTATAGTTCTCGGGCAACTTATAATTGAACTATATACCAGCCTCAGGCAACATGACTAGCGTTTAGTGTCCAACCCTGTTTGGTTCGTTATTAAGGATGTACTCTACATCGTTATAATGGCTGACCTCCTTTTCCAAACATGAATGAACATATAAATATCAGCAATATTTGTCTATTCATTTCAAATATCATTGCCTAGATGTGTAGCGCAGTAGGTTAGCACATCGGCTGCTGAAACAGGGTTTTTCTTTAATTTCTATTCAGATTGTTTTCTACTAAAACTACATTGTTTGACTAAATAAAGTCAAATTTTTCAAACTATTGTTGTACAAATCCTACAGTTTCTTTCCATATAAAATTTCTCTGGAGAAGTATCCCTCCCTAATTTCATTGCATGAGATGAATTACGTGTGTCAAAATTAGCCTATGATTCCTCAAGAAGCTCACAACTCATGTGTTTATTATTAACAGCAGAACAAACCATTGCTTGGTGTTTGGCACTTTAATTGACTCTCATTGATAGTACAAGACATAATCATCCCCGCTTACTGTGTAGTGAAATCAAATATCTCCATGTAGTAAGTCGATCTTGGTTTGATTTTGACGATCATATTTTCTCCCGAGGGATCAGATACTTGACACCACCGGTGATCTGTTAAATAGGAAAGGTAACTTCTCGGTCATTTCCGTTACAGCGAATAAACCTCGTATGTAGGTCGATGCTTTCAGATCAGAGTCACGTAAATGCACTATTTTTCTATTGCTATGTGTATACAAATATACGTTACAATATGAAGCACGAGCTTCCCTGGGGGGCTAGAATATAGCTAGGGTATCATACATACCAGCATGGCTAAGCTATTCCACTATCAATTTCCACTTTTTCCACTTTGTATATCTATTTATTAAAGCGAGTTAGACTTTGATGATACTATGTGTAAAACTAAATTTGTTATAAAAATGAATTTAAAGCAATACAAGCTGTAACTGCCGGTGTTATAGAGCCAGACCCCCCCCCCTCCCCCGGAAGTCTGGTTCTAGATTGAGCCTTACCCCAGGGAGGAAGGCTCACTCTAGAGCAAGACTTCCCCCAGCAGAAGTCTGGCTCTAGAGTGAGCCTTCCCCACGGTTGTCTCGCTCTAGAGTGAGCCTCCCTCCAGCAGACGTGCTATAGAATAAACCTTACTCCCAGGGGGAAGACTCACTCTAGAGCCATAACACCCTCTTGAACTCTCGCTCTAGAGGGACACCCCCGCTTTCATCCCCTCCTATGCAAACTATGAAATAAAATTTAGTTTATCTGGCAAGGAATTACTTACCTATCTACCTACCTACTTTTTTAAAAAAAAAGTTTTATTTTTGTATTTTCAACACATTTATACATACAAGCATTCAAACTGTAATCTACACTCGCTAATTCACACTTGCAATTACTCTATGCACCTTCTGTATCAACAATAACAGTGAATTGTATATATGATATATACATATATAATATATATATACACACACATAAATATATATACACACCTAAATATACATGTATACACATTCAAAGATAAAGGTAATTATTTTATTTTTCATATAAATGTATTATGATTTTCAACAAACTACTTGTCCATTATATTATCATACAATGCCCATTTACCAAGCATTTTGGATTTGCTATGAAATACATTCTGACAATATTTTTCTAAATTTCTATAGTATTTAAACAAATTAATTGCATCTGACAATTTGGGTTTTGAGTCCCGTGATCTGGAGTAATAAATGTGCTTTTTTGCTAACAAAAGAAGAAAATTTTCCAAACAACTTCCATCAATATTGCCTAGTAACACACTTCTTTTTGTGATTTTATAACCTTTGACAAATGCATTGTACCATTTCACAAAATCTCTCCAGAAGGCAGATACATACACCCAGTCATAAAAAATATGAGTGACTGTTTCTCTTTCACTTTTGCAAAATGAACACAAGTAATTATCTACAAGTTTAAGTTTGCGAAGGAAAGAGTTTGTAGCTACATGTATATAACACATAAGAATACGGTATTGAAAATAAATTAATTTTGTTTCTTTTGTGCATAAAGATGCATTCATATAATGCAATTCCCAACATTTTTCTGAAATAGTTTCACTGAGATAAGCTTCCCACTTCTCTCTTTTGAGTTGTGGGGCTATGAACTCCTTTTCCTTCAAACCTTGATATAAAAAATTAACATAAGAACTAGAGATCATTTTCTGTACAATACACTGATTTGGACTCAACAATTCATGATGTACTTTGCATTGTTTTTAAAATCAGCAATTTGTCTTTTAATTTCGATCCCAAGGTGTAATTAACTTGCATTCCCAAAGAAGAAAACGATAGACGCTATATAAAAAAATTGGCGACCAATATCATTATTAATGTTGATTACAAAATTGGTTTTAGTGCCATAGCAAATCGTTTAAAGAAAGTACTAACAAGTATCATAGGTGACTCTCAGAAGGGTTTTTATAAAGGGAGGGTTTATTGGTGAAAACACTCGTTTTTTGTATGATTTGATTGACTATCTAAAAAAGGAAAATCAGCCAGGATTGTTATTATTATTAGATTTTGAAAAAGCGTTTGATTCATTGAAATGGGATTTTATTGTAAAAGCACCCAGTTCCTTCAATTTTGGGGAATCTATTGTAAAATGGTTTCTTACTCTACACCTCTAGTACCAGTTGTATAATTAACAATGGAAACTTATATAAATTCTTCAGTCTTGAACGAGGCTGTAGACAAGGAGATCCATTGGCACCATATATCTTTATTATTACAGTAGAATTGTTGGCAAAAGCACTTAAAGAAAATCGAAATATTAAGGGTGTAACTGTGGCTGGAAAATAAAATAAATTAGGCCAGTATGCGGACGACTCTTTTTTAACGTTAGATGGCAGTGAAAAATCACTTAGAGAATCTATGAGAGTTATTGATATGTTTAGAATGATTTCTGGACTACGTTTAAATATTTCAAAATCACAAGCAATTTGGTTGGGGAGCAAATCAGGTTCGGCGGAAACTTTGTGTAATGATCTGAAAATAAACTAGGGAAATAACAATTTTAAGCTCCTCGAAATAGTATTTACAAAACATCTGGAAGACATGACTTTATGTAATTATCAATCTAAAATCAATGCATGCCATTAAAAATTGCTAGGTTTGTGGACTAAACGGGATTTAACTCCAATAGGTAGCATCACAATTATCAAAACTTTAGCACTCCCAAAGCTCATACACTTATTTTCAGCATTGCCTGACCCACCTAAACAAGTACTGGAAGAGTTGAATAAAATATTTTTTCAATTTATATGGGGATACAAGGTAGAAAAGTTGAAAAGAAATACAATTGTGGGTAATTATGATGAAGGGGGACTAAATATGGTACATTTGGCATCTTATATATCTTACATCAAGCTGAAATGGGTCAAAAGGTACCTTGCTGATAATGAGGGTATATGGCAACATACTAGTATGTTGCATGGTATTTTAAATCTTAGAAATGTGGATTTCATTTTTCACCTATCCAAAGAAAAACTTAATGAATTTGTAAATCATATTGACAATGTGTTTTGGAAAAATGTGTTTAAAGCTCTATCAAGAGTTAAAGAAAGCTCTCTTTCTGTTACAGATTATTTGAATTTAGATATAAG
>NC_079169.1:32476911-32519411 GCF_947568905.1 Ostrea edulis
TTTTCCAAAAATACTTATCGCCTGCAAACTTATCTGGAACTCGGTAAGTACTGTCATTGGTTATCTTTTTGCATGTAACTGATAAATATTTTTTGCGGTCTCATCCGAAGGACCATCCCATCTAGTCGCCAAGCAAGCGATACTGAGGACTTACTCTAATCCGGATCCCCACGGGACTTGATCCAAAAGATCAATAACTGTTGAAATATTTTTGAAATTGAAACATACAAATATTTATTGGCACAAACACAATTACAATAATTGGCAAAGGCCCATTGAACATCATTACAGTCATGTTTACATAATTTTTATATAGCCGAAAGTAATTGACTTCTGTATTCAAAACAGTCTCTAATAAATTTCACAGTAATTTTTGAGACTTATGTATATCACTGTTAAAATATATTGGTAACATGTATCTTTCATTGTCCAGAGTAATAATATTTTTCTGTGTTATATTATAAATGTTTCTAAGGTAGGTGTTTCTTAGCTTAGAATAAGATTTACATTGAAAAAGAAAATGAATTTCATCCTCGATCACACCAGTATTGCACGCATTACACCATCTTTCATTCATTGATGTGGAATTATATCTAACACTTTCTATTGCAATTTTATGTGCACTTAATCTAATTCTACAAAGAGAGGATATCTCAGATCTTTTTCTTCAAATCAACATATATGGACTTCTTTTTCTTGTGTGTATATATATATATATATATATATATATATATATATATTTTAATAAAATTCATGGGTTTTTTTTAACCAAAGATTTTTGATGATAGCTACAGGGTGCACTGGTCAATAATTCTCTGTTTTATGTTTGGTAAAAGGTGTTGAATTGAATCTTTATATTTAGTAATGTTTGAAAATCCCAGATTATCTAGAATAGAAAATTTTGCTGGTCCAAGTATTGTAATAACTTGTGGATTGGTAAAGTTTAAAAGCCAAAGAATCAGACGATTCCAATATTTATAAACGTATAAAGGTATACATGTATATATGTTGAGTGATCTTGACCTTTACAAAATAACCTTGAGTGAAAGCAATTTGCCTATTACTTATTTGAGTGATATATGATCAATACCTGTTCAAAAAGTTTTGAAATAAAGAATTTGTTATAAAAGGTATGTTCTTAGTGACCTTGACCTTTCCAAAAGTTCCTGTCACAATGAATATTTGTGATCAATGATGACCCATTTCTGATGAAAGGTTTAGGAGGGGAACTTTTATATAAAAAAAACCCAGATTGATTGATTGGATATTGTTTAACTTCCCTCTCGAGAATATTTCACTCATATGGAGACGTCCAGACTTTGAGCCCGCCGATCTTGAGTGTATATGGATTGAAGTAGATAACAATACCTGTGTTTATCATCTTTGCTGTATTTATAGGCCTCCCAGTTCCGACAGCTCTTTTTGGTCCAAACTTTCGTGGAGTTTAGACACAGTTAGCGAATATTCCGACAAAATAATCATAGTAGGCGATTTAAATGTAGATTTTCTTAATGCACCATTATCACACAATATCCGTGAAATTATTTCAACTCATAATCTAGTAAATAATATAACTGTCGCTACACGGAACCTGGTACTGCTTGACCCAATATTGACCTCTACAGAGATTCAATCGTGTGGATCGGGTATATTAAAAATCGAACCGACGATCAGTGATCATAGTGCCACATAAATCTCCCTCTTTTCGAATAAAAAGTACAATCGTGCATACACGCGTAAAGTATGGATTTATAAAAATGCTGACTTTATAAAACTCAATTATTTAATTGAAAATTGTAACTGGGCAAATATTATCAACGGAGCAGATACTTTAGATTTGGCAACCAAAAATTTTACATTCGAATTTCTTCCTTGTGTTCGTCAATGTATACCTGAACAAATTATAACAGTTCGTCCGCGAGATAAACCATGATTTGATTCTATAATACGGAAGACAATCAGAATTAGAGATCAACTTCGCAATAAAGCATTAAAATCAAAAAATGACTCCGACTGGTCCTCTTATAGAAAAGTTCGGAATTCGGTTAACAATATGAAAAAACACGCGATAACAAATTATTATGATAATATAGAAACCTACTTAGACGATTCTAGTAAAGACAATAACAATTTATATTGGAAGTTGATGAAAGACTCGTTTAATATTAAATCATCGAATGAAATACCTCCAGTACAAATTAATGATAACAACGGCGATAATAAGTTAGTATATTCTGATTCTGATAAAATAGAAGCATTGAATGCATATTTTTCATCAATTACCAATATTGATGACACCAATGAAACACTACCAAACATGTATTGCTTATTATTGTAGAACAAGAAGTATCAGATATTATTACAATACTCCCAGTTAATAAAGCTGTTGGCCCAGATAGCATTAGCCATAAAATGTTGAAATCAACAAAAACTACCAACAGTGCGACATTTAACTCTGGACACGACAAAAGTCCGGAGTTTCGCCAACCCTTTTATTAAGGATACAAATAAACCCTTTACAAAAAAAGATGGGATTTTATGTCCACAAGACATGCACCAACATTTACACTTGTAACTATTGTAGTTTTTAAGATATTTCACCTGAAATCAAAAAATCCCATGGGATTTTGGAGGGATTTTTAATCCCACTTGGGGGATTTTCACTCCTACCAAAAATCCCATGGGAGAAAAAATATAATTTCTCCCATAGGATTTTAACTCCCATATTTAAATTCAAAATGGGATACAATGTCCCATAGGAGGAAATGTCCCATAATGAACATGAAATGGCAGTGAATATCCTATTTGAGCATGAATGGGAATAAATATCCCAAATAAAACACAGGATGGGGACTTTTATCCCATGAATATAGTAATAAAGCAGAAAATTGTATCTTAAAGAGTGTTGTTTGTCATGATTCTTAAGAATGTACTTGCAAGCTAAGGAATGACATTAACTTTATATCTAGTAATTACATTCCTAAATTATGTAGACCTATACATGTGTTAATGGATAAATGTCTAAACAACATGAGAAATTAAATTATATTAGAGCTCTGCATTACTAAACTCTTTCCCATGCAATTTCAATTGTATACATATAACCCTATCACAAAAATATTAGAATAAAATTGAACGGTATTAAATTATGCAGTTAGAACACTAACTTATTTACATGCAGCTGTTCACATTCTCTATTTACAACCCTTTACAGGTCGTCAGGTGTGAATATTCACAGGAACCGGTATTTTTGTCTGTAATAATAATAGTAGGCCCTATGGTACCATCCCCAATGAAAAAAATAACCCAAAAGGAATGGCACCATTTCTTACTCAAAACTTCGCTTCAAAATAATTCGAAAATTCTGCTTTTATCGTCCCCACCCCAATTGTCATTCTGATTCAGTAATCCCAGTGCTTTTATTAGGGGTGTGTGGTATATACCCCTACTCTTATCATTATGTACAGGCTAAATTACCGGTTCCTCTGATATGTTGTGGAATTTTGGAATAGCCTAGCTTACAGACTTTACAAATTGTTTACCATATATTAAAATTAGTGTTAATTAAGTGCTTACGGTGAAATCTGCTACTGCTAGATGATGCTAAGTTGTTTCGTGAACCGAATCAGACATCTCCAACAAGATTCTCGAAGATTTAACAACACAAGAATCATTTTACAAAATGCATGCTTCGGTCCATCATTCTCCCTCTGACAATCACATTCATTCTGAAGTCAAAGTACTTTCTCCTATACCTGAAGCGTCAAAAAGACTTTGACAGGTAAATACGAATAAACGGTTAACAGACATCTCGACCCTAAGAAAGTTCAGTCCTGGATGTTCTAGTCCAAAAAGAAGTATGATCCAATCTTATGCATTCATTTATTAAATTTCCGGTTGAGCAACACCCAAATCCTCTAGAGACATTGTTTACAGTTATATGACATTACCTAAATGTGTGACACAATATTAATCCACCCCTGCTCAAAGGGGCATAAGCACCGAGCATAGACCTAAATGTTGCAGCCCTTCACTGGCAATGGTGACGTCTCCATACAAGTGAAAAATTCTCAAACAGGACGTTTACGTTTTTTTTTTTGTTGTTTTTTTTTAATTTTGTTCTCATTTTTTTAAATGTTAAACATGAAAAGTATAACTGAATCTGTGTTCACAGCCAAAATTTTAACCTTCTGGATGCAGGAATAAAAGCAATATTTTAGCCTTCATTCTGTGTTATGTAAACAAAGACTGGAGTCTTTTTATGTTTACATTTAAGGTGGCTCACTACACCGGGAAATAGTTTCTCAAATCAGTACAAATAGATTTAATATTTTAAAAAAGATCTGATGATATACAATAAGTGTGTATGCCAAAAACAGCAAAAAATGCAAATTTGGATAAAAACATGATTTTCAAAAATATTATTTCAACACATGAACAAAAGACTGGTGGATTTGAGCTCAAGATCTGTAGTTCACCAGCCCAATGCTCTCTCTCTCTCTCTCTCTCTCTCTCTCTCTCTCTCTCTCTCTCTCTCTTGCCCAATGCTTTATTAATTAACCACTTAGCTATGGTGTTATAGACGAATAAATCGATCAATACAAATACTTTCCCAAAACATTTAAATCGCCATCTTGTAACATAGTGTCATAAAGCTTTAGTGTAGTGAGTACCTTAACAAACCAGTGAAATGTTTAATTTTGTAATTGAATTTTCAAAGCATCTTTACTTTTGCACATGCAATTTTACAAAGATTATTCAATAAAGGGTAAAAAAAAAAAAAAAAAAAACACTTAAAATACATGTTTTTGATCCACTGTAGATTTTAGGAAAATATTAGATTCCTGGGTCAGAGAAATCTAATCATTAAATGATAATAAAGTATAGTATAAAAAAAAAATAAAAAAAAATTCAAGACTCTGCAATATGTTTGCAACTAGGAGAAATGGTCACAAGCTATTTTACACCCGCATCCCTCTTGGATCGAACCACTATAACTTTTAGGATAACAATAAATCCTCTCCCAACAATGTGCACATCTGCAAATGGCAATGAAGCATTGTACAAAGTTTCAAGTTTATCAGATAATCCATACAGGAGGAGAAGCATTTTAATGCACAATTTAAGACTTTGTGACAGACAGACTTACAGATATGGACAGAAAATACAAAAACCATATAATTATATGAAATTATTTTGCATGTAAAAAGTACATGAAGTGCACAATTATGATTTAAATGTAATTATCATTTTTATTAGGAATTTAGATGTCTCTTCTTTTTGCAAACAATTACACATCTATATATGAAGATGACATATATAGTGAGCATATAAAACACTCCTACCAAAAATGTAAACAAATATGTGCAATGCAAGTTTGAAAAATATGTATGTCTTAAAAAGTGATTGACTAGATATCAGGAAGCAAGCAAGCTCACTCCATGTTACTGTGCTACAACTAACTGAAATTCACTACATTATCCAAAATCCACCCAAAAAGAACCAAAACCTACCAACACTAAATACCAATATATATCCATGTGAGGTCAAGGTTTCAGGAGTGAAACAATGTGTTTTTTAAACTTTAAAATCATTATGTTTTACTTTTGTAGGATATTCATAATGTTGAAATTGATTTAAAGCAATCAATTTTCAATTGGAGATACAAGGTACATGTATGCACATAAATGTACCACCCTGAATCTCATATCATACCTTATTATAGCTGGCAAAATTATGAAATGAAATTTAATGTCACCACAGAATTTATAATTTCCGTTTCTTTCTCTCAATTCACATGGAGACCTCCTTTTTTAGAGTCTTATTTTCTTTTACTTGAATGTTCTAAATTGAAATCTAAGGAATAATAATCTTGGAAGAAAAATCTACATGAAAATATTTTCTACTTTGAGAAACAAAATGACAAACATAACTGTTTTAAATGTAAGTAAGAAATAGAAAAATAATTCAATTTAATGCACTTACATATGTAATTGAAAGAAAATTCCTTTGAGTACATGATTTTAGAATGAAAATAAGATTGATTAATATTCAATAAAGTATTTCAATTTCTTCAAAACTTCAATCTTCAGATGATTTTCCATCCATTGACACCCCAAATGTATGATCACACACATTTAGCAGGAACATATGTTCCTCAAATCTCCTTCACATAACACTTGACTACTTTTGAAATGCAATTTAAGTCTTTTTAGAAATTAACAAAGATGAGTGTACAGATTCATACCCTAGCTGTTGATGATTGCTAAAACTGATCACTACTCAAAACTCTGAAACAAATCTTTATGGATTTTTTTGTATTTCACACACACACGCACACATACACGTACATGCATACACACATCAAAAATATCAACAAGACACTGACCTTAACTAAATACCTGAGTTATTTAGTTAAAAGTATTACTAACCTCAATATGAATGAAATCTATATAATACAGTAACTTTTCTTGCTCTAGGCATGCATTTATATGCTAAATTCTAATATTCAGTAAAAGTATAATACATGTATAAGGTGTAATTCATTCCCCCAAAAGCGTCTATACTGATGAAACATTTTACAATTATAAACTTGATATACACTTTTAACACTATTTGGATCTGACCTTGAATCAGAACCCTGGAGTTGCAAGTGTCACAATTTTTGTACATCTCTTTCTGTTTTTCTTGACAATGCATCCATCATTTATAATATTCTAGTGTCAACAAAATTAAAGAAGGATTCTTTTAAATCATAAAGACATGTAATTACTATGACCATTTTTGGTTCCATCTATTTTAAAGCTAGTATCAAAAACCAACCAACTTTTAGCCATTAGTGTTTTATTTTGATAATTTAATTTACAGATACATGTATAAGTTAATTGTCATAATGTCATTTAATTCTATTTTATTGTTGCATTCCTCTTCTTGCCCTTGTAAAGCACAATCTCATTAAAATAAGATCTTTGATCCGCTCCGTTATTGTTATAAATAAGATCTTTGATCCTCTCCATAACAATAACGGAGCGGATCAAAGATCTTATTGAAACGACATAACAATAACGGAGCGGATCAAAGATCTTATTTTAATCAGATTGTGTAAAGCACCTTAGAGTAATAAACTGTTTTATATAAGGATGCATGTATATAAATTTTATTATTATTATCACTGATAGAGGTCATGAAATTTACAATTACCTGTTCCTTCTTTACCTAAAAGTATCAATAGCATTAAGGAAGATATGTTATCTAAATTTAAATGTTTTACACATAAACACTATATATCAAGTTTGGTTCCTCCTGGAGTCAGAATTTCTACCCTAGGAATCATGATATTTTCAAGCTTGATGTTTTGTTTACTGTCACAACAGAAGCTGACCACTAGCAATAGGTCACATGAGAGAATCAATTGACCTAAAAATCTATTAATTAACATGATTGAAATGTTTTAATCTTTATATCCATGATAAGATATTCTTTATATATTTTATATTGAATTCAATTGGTACTTTGACCTCTTTATTTTCAAAATAATTGGAATTATGTCTATATACACACATGTGAGAGTTGGCCTCCATGTGTCCAATGAAGAAATTATGAATAATGGAATGACAAATTAATGATTGTCTAATGCTTACAGGGATGGATCCAGGAATTTTTGAGAGAGGGGAATTTTACCATTAATTTTGGTTATCAAGGGAGGGGGGTCCACCCTCAAAATGTGTTATTTTTACTTTATTTTAGCAAAATTTCCTGAACCAGCACCCCCTCTGGATCCACCACTAGGTTATCATTTACTCCTTCATTCTTGATTACAAACCTAAGGACAATAAATTGTAATTTCACATTTTTTTTTAATTTGACAATATTTCATTATCACACAACAGCAAAATTATGAAAGCATATACACGTACGTACAATAATAGCAAATTGATTGTTCTGACATATCATTTGATATACATATATATTCATAAGAAAATTTGAACTATCATGCATATTATAGATTATCAGTCATCAAGTTTTTTGTTGTGTTTTTTTTTTTCAAAGTAATTTCACATTTTGAATCTTGCTTATTAATTGATATGTTGATATGGAATCAAATGACATGCATGCAAGCAGAAGCTATGTGAAAAATGTCAGATCTTGTGTAGCAATTTGTAAACCCAATGATTACAAAGCCTATTAGTATTCTATATCAGTAAAAGAAAATCCTATTTTAATTCATATTTTGCAATAGATATGATAAAAGGAATAAGCATTTAATAATAATTATCAAAATCTATAGTATAAAATTGAAAAACAATCTCATAAAAATATAACATATATTTTACACATGCATTTTTGTAAACTTTACAAAAGGAACAGATTTCCCACCTGAATTTATATAAAAATCAGTATTATGTCCTGTGACATTTTGTTATTATGCTTTAATAAACTTCTAATATTGACTTTGTCCTTGCATGGTCATTTTGTCCATTTTTTTTTTTTATATCTGTACCCAGGTTTTGTCTGGTGAATTTTACCCCAACTAATCCCTTTGTGTATAATACACATGGGATGTTCTTTACAGCTCAGCAAGCCCCTGACCTTGTTTCTCATTGTTCCTTATCTACAATTACTGGGTGAATGACTTTGTGAGGTTGTAATTTGCCATCTAATACTTTTATAAGCATTTCATATCATGATCAACATATCATGCTATTTCAGTCAATATTATAAATAATTTATTTGATACATAATATGTAATATTGTAGGCTTATATGGTGATATTTGGAAAATAATGGCAAAGCAATTCTCAGCATGAACATTGAAAATTATGTTGCAATATACATCACCCAATACAAAGACAAAGGATACATTTTAATTTTTACGTTTAAATTCATATGAAATATTGTGAAATTCATAATCATGTGAATGCAATAGCTGCAGAACTGTAGCTCTCTGAGAAAATATTAATTGGTACAGATCTGTCCCAATATTTTCTCAGAGAGCTACAATTTTGCAGTTAGTGAATGTGGTTAACTTATACTACCATTAACATATGTAATATCTTTCTAATATTTGTTTAATTTGTACCTTTTTCATATTGTACAACAAAGTATAATTTAATGCACATTAATCCTCGGATTATAATAATTTTTTTAAATTATTTTTTTTAGGCTTAATTTTTTTTTAATTTATTTGTACAAATAGAAATTAAGTGCATCATAATATATACTTTTAAAGGTAAGATGTACAATTGATATATAATCACTCATACCAACCATTCATACTCCACTCAAACATTTCAAAACTATGGATTATAAATTTTGATTAGTGCAAAATTTGTTAATTTCTATAAGGTCATCTCAAATCTTTTAAAATCATTTTAGTGACTTTTTGGGGGAAAACACCTGAAACACTTTTAAAGCCAATTTAAATGGTCCAGGTCAAGCATATTTTGCTTTTAGGCCAAATCTTTGTAAGATCATTTGTGCACTTTAACAATTATTTCTAAATATTCGGGCTAGTATAATGAAGAAGTATGGATGTTTCAATTTTCATTAACATTTAATACCAAAACCATATCTCCTTTGCTTGACCAAAAAAGCCCCCCCCCCCCCCTCCACACACACACAGTGAGGTCTAGATCCGCCACTGTTTAATCTGTGATTTTGGGGCGAAGTTGGATCAATTTCATTTTATAAACAAGTCCAGTGGTACGATGGATTTTTCATTTTCAAGACAAATTAATAGAAATATAAATTGTTAGCCAGTAAAAAGAAGTAATGATTTAAATCAGATACTTGGAACAGTGTTGATGTTAACTTATGTTATTCTTATATTGTATACAAGATATTATCCAACTAACAGATAGACTTTTGCAATTATATCTTATGCATTATGAACTGTAGCTAAACAATATCACTATTAAAATCTTATGTCCATTTCCATGTAGTTGGGAATCAATTAAGCTTTCCTGGTTCCGATTTTGATTTAATTTTTATTTTGTGAATATAAATCAATATTTGTCTAATCACAGGAACCGGTAATTTTGTTTGTAATGATAATAATGAGAGTCTATACGATACCACCACCCCCCCCCCACCCCCGTGTTTTTATTAGGAGGTGGTATTGAATACACCCGTAAATACAGGGCCGTAAATTACATGGAGGCGGAGGAGGCAGCTGCCTCCTCCAACTTTTGAGCCAAAAAAAATTTAAATTTAAAGTTCATTAGAATTTATGTTGTTTCCAATAACTAAGAACATGATACCTCCCTTAAAAAGCATTCCAAATCTTTCTTTTAGAATGAGTTAGTCAAGTAACATCTTAGAAGGCCCTAGAATCAAGGATTTTGCACGAAACGTGTTCAGTGTGCACAAAATGTGCTCAGCGTCTGGGGGCCTCGGCGGCCCCCAGACCCCCGCCTAATTTCCTGTCTCCTCCAAATTGAAGGTTAATTTACGGCCCTGAAATATCATTACAGACAAAATGGTAATATATTTACAAGTGCACTTTACGTATTGTTCTCCACGGGCAAGGGCACAGGCACCGGAAGTATGGATACATGTATTTAGAGATTGGCCTTCTACTGGTATATAATAAAATGAATTTTATTATACCGGTAGAAGGACAATCTCTAAAGCTTACAAAAAAAACGTGAAACGATTACATGAATCGAAGAGGGATGAAATAGACTACGAATTCATACACTTCAGAGAAATTATTCCCATAAAAAAAATATGAAAAAAAGTTGAGGGGGGGGGGGTAGTAATATCCATATTTAAGGTGCCTGTGGGCAAGGGCGCATCCAGGAATTGTTTAAAGGATGAGCGGATTGCGACCCAAGTTTGTGCCTATTCCGCCCCGGCCCCAAAGAGGGGTGAATATCGCAAACTGGTAAAATGACCAGTTTTGTTTAAAACTATGGAAGTAAAGTGGAGTGACTACAACCCTCTCGATCCGCCACTGATGAACAAGAACTACATTACGGGGATTAGCAAGCACAGGGTTCATTTAGAATAATTGTAATCTTTAAGGAAATCTTCGTGGAGCACATTATCGCAAATAGTTGCTGAAATTGAACCTTACCATAATTCCGCCGGCGAGGATTGCAGCTATTTTCACTTTCACATCGCAGGAGGTGCGTTTGATGAGCTATCAACTTATACAGACAGTATCTCCTCATATCTACATGTACAGGGGCGGATCCAGGAATTGTGGTTACGGGGCGCCACTTTATGAGGCAGTGGGTCCATGGCGAAGCCCTGGTTGGGGCCCAGGGGGCGAAGCCCCCGGAAACTCCTGGGTTTTACAAATTTTATGGGGCTTGAAATATTTCTCCTATTTAGTCATTTGTACTACATGTATTTTCTATCAATTTAATAAGGTGAAATTAATAAAATGACCCAAATTTTAAGGTTTTTTGGGGGAAAATATTAAGTTCTCCCAATAAAGTAATTAAAAAAATTAAAAGATTTTGTCATTTATTTCTCCGCCTACGCCCCCTCTAAATCCGCCACTGATGTATATTGCAATAATCTACCAGAATATACTGACACCTTATAGGTGATACTTCATTAGTACAAATGGACACCACCACCACCACCATCCCTCCAAAGGGAGGGGGTGAGACTAACAACGAAAGGGGAAAAACACATTCCGCAAATTATAATATACATGTAACAGGCTGTCTTTGCATTTAGTCCGAGTGTTTTCAGTTATCTTTTTAAAAATTCTATATATTGATTGCAACACAAACATCCTATTATAATTACATGGCGATGATAAAGTCTCAGTAAGTTTCCACAAAGCTGAAAATTGGTATACACCATATTGTACAAACTGATACAGAACTAAAATATTGCGGAAACTTATCAAAACTTTGCGGTAGACTATCAGTATAGCAATGTGCATACTAAAATTAGAACAGTTTCTGCAAACCGAAATTTGCGCAAACTTGATCAGCTTTCAGCAAATTGTCGTTGCGGAAACTACTTGAAAACAACGTAGATATATCAAGTTTCAGCAGGACACACCAAGTTTTTGCAGGGAGAAAGCTATCAAGATGAAAAATGAGTGCGGAAACTTGACGAAAACCACTTGTACACCTAAGTCTATGTAGTGAAATTTGTATTTTTCATCCATTTGTAAATTCCATGTTTTTAATGAAAAGAACTTATAATAATTGACATTAGTAAATACTATGTAATATTGCAGGTAAATTTTGTAGGGTATATAAGCGAGTGGGGGGGGGGGGGGGATTCAGACCAGCTTTTAGTGTTAGGAATTGCATGCTTTAGTCCCAGTTTGTGTTACTCTGAAGTGAAGTCCCAATTGGTTATTAAAATGCACGTACATAGATCTATACATTTCCATACACCTATATTCAGTGCAACCCCCCCCCCCCTAAAATTTTCAAATTTAAGGTAAATCGCGGTATCTTGTTTAGAAAAATGTACTAAACGATAAAAGAAGCAATAATTTCTTCCACTCCCGGAGAAATAAATGACAAAATCTTTTGATTTCTTGCATTACTTTATTGGGAGAACTTAATTTTGTTCTAAAACCCATAAAATTTGAGTCATTTTATTAATTTCACAAATGACTAAATAGAAGACATATTTCAAGCCCTGTAAAATCCCGGAGCTTCCAGGGGCTTCGCCCCCCTGAACTCCACCAGCGCTTTGCTCTGGATCCACTGTGGGCCTCAAGGCGGCCCCCAGACCCCCTGCCTCATAAAGTGGCGCCCCCTCCCTGTAACCGCATTTCCTGGACCCACCCCTAATATTACGAAGTTCATACAGCCAGAATCATCGAAGCTTAGACTGGGTATTTTGAATTGAAGATTTCCAAAACGTAGTTTGACAAATAAAAACGGGTGTGTAATGCTCTAGTATGAAATTATATTGGAAAAGAAGAATCTACACGCGTGCACATGCGCATGCCTTTCTGCTGTCTGACTGGCTCTATCCTTCAGACTCTCGCGTTATAATCTAGGGGATAATTGAATTATCTCTCAAGATCCATGCAAATGGCCACATTCAAGTAATAGACAATTGTGTAGTATTACATGAATTTACATTTGTTGATTTTAAAGCAAGATAACCATGAATTATGTATTGTATTCAGAGGCGGGTGCAATATTTCAGTTTGGGGCCCGGAGAAATTGCTGGGTGGGTGGGTCTAAAGACCGCCTTTAGACCTCAGTAAGTCCAAGACAAAGTCCTGGGTGGTTCCAGGGGACAATGCCTATGAAAGCTCCCGCTTTTTTCTCTCTTCTTTTTATTGCAAAAACTAGCACCAGTACTCTCTAAAGTATTTTGATTGCATATCTTTATTCTTAAAAGCTGTATATTTGGCATGAGCATATTTAATATACATTAATGAAAAAAAAGTATAAAACTATATCGCATTAAAAGTGTACAAATTAAGTTTACTTAGTTCATTCCCAACATTGGGTGCATGATCTTTAGTTCCTTAGAATGTATTAAGTACTAGAGACACACGTTACATGGATATGAAAACAGACTCAGATTTGATTGATAGGATATTGTTTAAGTTTCCTCTCGAGAATTTTTCATTCATATGAAGACGTCACCATTACCGGTGAAGGGCTGAAAACATAGGCCTATGCTCGGTGCTTACGGTCTTTGAGCATGGAGGGAATTTATCGTGCCACAGAAGTTGAGACAGTGGGCCTCGGTTTTTGCGTTCTCATCCGAAGGACTGTCCCATTGGGTCGTCTCTTACGACAGGCAAGGAGTACTGAGGACCTATTCTACCCGGTGTTGTAAAGCATAAGATTCTCCCCCGCATAGACTTTCCCTCCGGAAAAACGGGCCCGGGATAGACATTCCCCCCGGAAAGATGGGCCTGGAATAGAATTTCCCCTTACGAAGAATTAACCCGGGTCCAACCCAACCCCCCTTGGAAAAACCGTCCCAATATAGAAATTTCCCCTAAATGACAGTACACCCCCATTCTTACATTTTAGCTATGTATCTGTTTCCATTTCTATTACTAGAATTCTCTTGCTTATTTAGACCCAGTAATTCTTCTGATTATTTTTGTGTGTGTGTATCGTGAACAATCATCATCTTATGATTTTTTATAAAAAGGAAATTGCTCAAATCGTGTAATGGTATATCAAAATTCATTCAGACATCTTAAAAGTCTTTATCGTTATTTACTAGTATCTAACATTTGAATTAGTAAAGTTGGGAAGAACTTAAATGATTTTTTTAATTTAAATAAACGAGAAAATTTAATAACTTTTATTTATACAGTTCATCTATTTTACTTTTCAAATATTTTAATTATACATCTTATAGTCGATTTTTTACGAAAAATCCTACTTATATTGACCATCGTTAAAGTCTTTTGGTAAGCATATTGTATTTACAATATGCATTTCAAAGTTTTCAGCGTGTAAATCCAACTTCATCATGTCAACAACAAAAAATATTCGTTTGTTTTATGAATATCGTAATATTAATGAGCGCATATCTATTTCCTTAAACTATTATAACAAATGAAATCCGGAAACAGGGGGGGGGGGGGGGGGGTTCTATATATACCAGGGTGATTTTTCCGCCAAAGGGGAGACTCTTTACTGACTTTGTACATAGGGGGAAATTATATGCTGGGGCGCAATTCCGGGCCCGTTTTTCCGGGGGGGGGGGGGGGGGGTCTATGATACAACACCGGATCCCCACGGGATAAAACATATCTGATATACATATTACATGTAAAAGCCCTACATTAACTGGATACTGGATATTGGACTACAGGGGCTTTGCAATTGAGGACTAACCAAATCACGGTTAGGGTGGTTCGGGAGGGGTTGTCCCCCTCCCTTACGGGAGAAAATATTGAAGCAGAGCAATTTCAAGCACATTAAATTCTTATCTTTGAAATGATGGGGGGGGGGGGGGGTGTGTGGGTGCGATCTCCACACCCCTTAATTCCGCAAGTGAGACTGTTAGTTAACTCTATGGTAAAATTTAGAAGATATAAAACAGAAAGAATTTTGATACAAGTAAAAAGTTTCATATATTTTTGGAAAATTATCTAGATGTGCAATATTTAGGATTAGCTCAATAAAAATCCGAAGTATGTAACATTTGATAAGGGTAATTTTCGCATGGGGCGCCTCTATGCCGGCTTGATTAGATCGCGTCGTATACGTACATTTAATGACAGAGTGAAATTTCAGTGTTTTTATTGAAGAAAATATGTGGTTGTCATAGACAAAAAACTCCGCACTTTTATCGTGTCCAGAGTTAAATGTCGCACTTTTAAAGGTATTTTGTTGATTAGGAATATGCATTGATTGATCACTATTTTACGATCAAGTGTTGCATCTATATATTTTGGAAAATGAACTATACGTGATGGCTGGTCGAGGGGTTGGGGAAAGGGTGGGTGCTTTGATCAGTCCGCTACTAAAGTTTTCCTAGTAATGAAGACAGTATTAGTTCTTCATTGTAAAATCTATTTCCAATATCAACCGTAACTATTTCAACTCCAGTAAAGCTTCCACCAAAAATTACAACAAACAACAAATCATCAATACATAAATGTTCGAGATTATGTCTCTAGGTAGTGTCAAAAATAACAACGAAATCTTTCTTTGGAAGCGGAAGACCATAATGATAACAGAGATAACAATGAGGTCTTCAGTTGGAAGCGGAGGACCTGAATTACAGTAATCAAAAAACCCATATATACTAGACTAGATAGGTTAGGGTCAATGACTTATGATCTCGTATCTGACGAAGCGTAACGTGTAGAATTTAATAGGGTAGTTTGTTAATTGGGAATACAAAATGACTGACTAGTGGGACCACTATTTTTTTTAATTTTATTATTATTATTTAAGTAGTGTCAATAACAACGGAATCTTCCGTTGGAAACGGAAGACCTTAATGATATCTTATTCAGGTTTCCATTTGGGAGCAGAAGACCTTAATTACAAGACTTGTTCGGTTAGGGTCAATCTGTTATGTTGTCGTGTCTGACGAAGCGTAACGACTAGGATTTAAAAGGATAGTTTGTTAATTGAGAATACACAATGACTGACCAGTTGAGCCACTATATTTTTTTTTATATCCGTGTGATTATTTCCTGTACATATAGTATTGAAATTATACATTGTATAGAATATCAGGGACTAAGTAGAGTGATTGATCAGTATTTTCCGTTCAAGTGCCATTTCTATCTGGTCAAAACGAGCCTTTTGTCAATTTTGGACAATAAATCCTGCAGGAGGAGGGGTGGCTTCTGCTCCTCCGCCGCTAAAGTTTTTTTTTTAAATTTCAAAATATTCAAAAATAAACACGATTATCTATTCTAAATATTTAAATTATTCAAAATGTTAACGTTGTCTATTTCAACTTCCAATATAGTTAGGAAGCTAAGTGAATAACGCTGAATATTACCGCAGATATCCATTGACTTCATTTACCTAATTATTATAGATCAACACAATTATATTTATACATTTACTTAAAAAAGTGGCGGATCCAGGGGGTTAAATTGCAATATGAATACTTTACTTTTGAAGAAGAAGAAAATAGAAAACCCAAACATATAGAAACTCCAAATAAACAATGAAACATACTAGTAAAGATCACAGGAATTTATCACGTACAAAATCAGTATCTAGGTAGTATTAGTGGGTTAGTGTCTGACGAAGCGTAACGGTCAGGACTCAATGGTGAAGTTCGTTAATTGGAATTACACAATGACTGACCAGTGCTTTACGTTCAAGGGTAAAAATGGGCCACTTGTCAATTCTAGAAATTGAATTGTGCGAGGGAGAGGGGGATGTTCGCTCTCAGTCATCCACCACTAAAGTTAATAAACATCATATGATGAATTCCTTAACATGTATATATGTAAAGTATTCAAAATGTTAACATTATATCTACTTGTATTTTAACTTCCAATAATGTTACAATGATAGATGAGTACCGCTGTTATAGGCATCACCAAAATTATCTAGCTAGTGGCGGATCCAGAGGGGTAAGAAGTAGGCATAAAATCGTGATAACAGTACTTTGCTTTTGGAATAATGATAAATAAACCCTGACAAGACAACCCTGATATATATATAAATGTCCGTGATCATAGAAATGTATCACATAAAAAATCGATGACTAAGTGGAATAACAATTAATTGTCAATGATAACAGGTTTTCATTGCGAAGCAGACCTTAATTACAATAAACAAGTACATCCATACATACAAGACTAGTTCGGATATGTTGTCATGTCTGACGAACCGTAACGAGTAGGATTTAAAAGGGTAGTTTGTTAATTGGGAATACACAATGACTGACCAGTGTCCCCACTACATTTTTTTTTTATTTCCGAACTAAACATCGTGTGACTGTTTATACCATACAGATATGAAATATTCAAATTGTACATTGTAGAATACCAGGGACTAAGTAGAGTTACAATGGGAGTAGTTTTTTTAATTGGAAGTACACAATGACTGACCAATATTTTCCGTTTGAAAGTGCCATTTCTATCTGGTCAAAACGAGCCTTTTGTCAATTTTGGACCATAAATCCTGCAGGAAGAGGGATGGCTTCCGCTCCTCCGCCTCTAAAGTTGTTTTTCTAATTTCAAAATATTAAAAAATAATCCTCGTATGATTATGTATCCTAGATATTTAAAGTATTCGAAATGTTAACGTTGTTTATTTCAACTTTCAATATAGTTAGGAAGCTAATATTAAGTGAATAACGCTAAATATTACCGCAGATATCCATTGACTTCATTTACCTAATTAGTAGATCAACACAATACGTCTACCTAATAACTGGCGGTTCCAGGGGGTTAAACTGCAATATCAATACTTTGCTCTTGAAGAAGAAGAAGAAGAGGGAAAAACCAAACAAATAAAAACTCCAAATAAGCAATGAAACATACGAGTAAAGATCATAGGAATCTATCGCCTACAAAATCAACTCACAACTAAGTAGTGTCAGTGGCAACATAACGGTCTGTATTCAATGATGAAGTTTGTTTATTAGAAATACACAATGACTGACCAGTGTTTTACGTTCAAGGGTAATGTCTATCTGGTCAAAATGGGCCACTTGTCAATATTAGAAATTGAATTGTGCGAAGTAGGGGTGGGGTGTCGTTCTCGGTTATCCACCACTAAAGTTAATAAACATCATAACATCATATGATGAAGGCATGCCTTCATCATATGATATATATATATATAGTATTCAAAATGTTTACATTATATCTACATTTATTTTAACTTTCAATAAGTTAGAATGATAGGTGAGTACATGTACGTACCGCTGTTATAGGCATCACCAGAATTAATTTAGCTAGTGGCGGATCCAGGGGGGTATTATAAGAAGTAGGTATAAAATCGTTGTAACGGTACATGTACTTTGCTTTTTGAACACTGATAAATAAATCAGATAATCCTGATATATAAATGTCCGAAATCATAGAAATGTATCACAATACAAAATCGTTGACTAAGTAGTGTCAATGGATTGATTTAAGGTTTCATGTCCAACGAAGCGTAACGATTATGATTTACGAGGGTAGATTGTTAATTAATTGGGAGTACACAATGACTGAAAAGTGCTTTACATTCAATAGTCGTGTATATCTGGTCATTAAGTGGCTGGGGAAATAATTAGTATTATGCGTGAGGGATGGGAATGGGACGGGGGATCCGCCCATTCGCCACTGAAGTTATAATTTGAAAAATAAACATCGTATAGTTAAATTCTTTTGCGTATACAAGGTATTCAAAATATTAACGTCATCTATTTTATCATCCAATGAAATTAAAATGATAAGTGAAGACTGTTGTAACCACACAACTTGTGTAACTAATTAGTGGCGGATCTCGGGGTTAATACATTTGTAAGTAGACCTAAAAATTTGCGATAACATTGCTTTGCTTTATAAGTAAAAAAAAGTCTACAATATTCATAAAACATTGATACACAAATGTCGAAAATCATAGAAGTTTATCACTATAAAATCGCTCGAGATGTTTAGAACACTTAGAGCCGAACTTCCCTAGAGTCGAGACGTCTGTTAACCGTTTATTCTGACACGCCTGTCAAAGTCTTTTCGACGCTTAAGGTAATGGTAGCAATTGGAGAAAGTACTTTGACTTGAGAATGAATACGATTGTAGAAGGGAGGGAAAGATGGACCGAAGCATGCATTTTGTAAAACGATTCTTGTGTTGTTAAATAATCGAGAATCTTATTTGAGATGTCTGATTCGGTTCACTAAACAACTTAGCATCACCTAGCAGAGTTCATCTTTCACCGTAAGCACTTAACACTAATTTTAGAATATGTAAACAAGTTGTAAGTTAGGCCTATTCCGTAATTCAACAACATATCACAGGAACTGGTAATTTAATATGTAGTAATAATACTGCTACCCTTTATAAAACCACAAGGATGGTGGGTGACGATAATTTTAAGAACTATTTTGAAACGAAGTTTTGAGTGAAGTATCAGCCCTTGTAGCCCCCCCCTCCCCCCCATAGCAGCTGATTAGGGGATGGTACGGTATATGGTATACCCACACTATTATTAATACACTGACAAATTACCGGTTCCTGTGAACATATTTTAACACCTGACGACATATGAAGGGTTGTGAATAGTGAATGTGAGCAACTGCATGTGAATGCACGGGCAATGGAAGTTGATGTAAATAGATACATGTAGTATGTGCATGTATATATATTTATACATGCACATACTATATATTTACATTAACTTACAGTGCCCGTGTGTGAATGAGTATTTCATAGTGTTCTTGTCTGCTTGTTGCAATAATATAGTCCCGTCCAATTTTATATGGAGATTTTTGTGCAAGGTTATATGTATACAATTAAAATTGCATGGGGAAAAGTTTAGTAATGCAGAGCTCTAATATCCTTTATTATCTCTCATGTTTTTTAGACATTTATTCACAAACACATAGGCCGACACATAAGAGTTTATAATTACTATATATATTTAAAAATTAATGTCATGCCTTGGCTTTTAAGTATATTTTAAGAATCATGACAAACAACACTTTTTAAGATACAATTTTCTGTTTTATTGTTATATTCATGGAATAAAAATCCCATCCTGTGCTTTATTTGGGATATCTATTCCCATTCATGCTCAAATAGGATATTTACTGCCATTTCATGTTCATTATGGGACATTTCCTCCTATGGGACATTGTATCCCATAATAAGTTTAAATATGGGAGTTAAAATCCTATGGGAGAAATTATATTTTTTCTCCCACAGGATTTTTGGTGGGAGTGAAAATCCCCCAAGTGGGATTAAAAATCCCTCCAAAATCCCATGGGATTTTTTGATTTCAGGTGAAATATCTTAAAAACTACAATAGTTACAAGTGTAAATGTTGGTGCATGTCTTGTGAACATAAAATCCCATCTTTTTTTGTAAAGGGTTTATTTGTATCCTTAATAAAAGGGTTGGCGAAACTCCGGACTTTTGTCGTGTCCAGAGTTAAATGTCGCACTGTTTACCATTGTACTATGCTATTCAACAGATCATTGTCAGAAAATATTTTCCCATCTTTTTGGAACATTGCTCACGTCATTCCTCTTTATAAGAAGGAAGACCCGTCAATAGTATCTAATTATAGATCTATCTCGCTATTATCATGCGTTAGTAAAATTTTGGAGAGAATTATTTTCAAACATGTATATAATTATTTTCATAGTAATGATCTACAGTGTATTTTATCGATATCAAGCTGGATTTTTACCAGGTCATTCTACAGTTTATCAATTATTAGAAACTTATCATAGTATTGTTCAAAAGTATTGATGAAGGGAAATCATGTTGTATGATATTTTGTGACCTATCAAAAGCATTTGATAAAGTATGGCATAATGGTCTTATTTTCAAATTACAAATTTATGGTATATCTGGTAGTCTTTTACATTGGTTCAAAAGCTACTTATGTCACAGATCACAAAAAGTAATGTATAAGGACCTTTTATCGTCAAAACTTGATATATTTGCTGGTGTACCCCAAGGTTCTGTTTTAGGGCCTTTACTATTTTTGATTTATGTTAATGATGTTGCTGTAAATATGCTATCAATGTGTAGATTATATGCTGATGACAACTCACTCCAGCAGTCCTCATGCAAGGTGAAGATAACGAACAGTGATCAATCTCATAACTCCTACAAACTATACAAAATAGATAGTTGGGCAAACACGGACCCCTGGACACACCAGAGGTGTGCTAGGTATGCTTGAAAATATTTTCTATTATGCTAGGTATGCTAGAAATTGAATACAAGCTTAATTATGATTTACATATACTAGAAAAATGGTCAAATAAGTGGATACTCAAATTCAATCCATCCAAGACTAAAGCTGTTTATTTTTCGAAAAAAGATAACTCTATTTTAACGAAATTATTTTTCCAAGGTGATAGATTGGAGTTTGTTCCAGTCCATCGTCATCTAGGCTTATTATTGTCACATAACCTCAGTTGGTCTTTATACATTGATTCCATAGTTGATAAATCTTTTTAAAAATTAGGGCTTTTAAAAAAGCTTAAGTTCAAAATTGGTAGAAAACATCTGTCAAAATTGTATATAGCTTTTATTAGACCTACTCTTGAATATGCTTCAATTGTTTGGGATGGCTGTTCTGTTCACGATACTGATAAGCTTGAAAAAGTACAATTATGTGCAGCTGGAATTGTTACTGGTCTTCCTAATTTTGCATCTAGAGAATCCCTTTATTTAGAAACAGGCTGGCAAACTTTAAAAAGTAGACGTTATATTGCAAAAATGACTACAATGTTTAAAATTTGCAATAGTAGCGCCCCTGATTATTTAAATGAAATTATTCCACATAAACATGAAAATATATCCTTTTATAATACTAGAAACAATGATAAGTTTTACATTCCAAAATGCAGATTAGAGTTATTCAAAAAATCATTTGTACCTGACTCTGTAAAATAGTGGAATTTATTAAATGTAGATGCCAGAGAAGCCATCTCAATCAATTCATTCCGCAAAAATATAACAGACATTACAAGACCACCATCATATTACTCTTTTGGAAAACGATATCTCAACATTATTCATACAAAGCTAAGATACAACTGTATACTTAATTATGATCTTTATAAACGAAATATTACAAATTCTCCGTTTTGTACATGTGGACATATTAATGAAGATGTATTACCATCTCTTTTTTGCTTGTAAAAATTACTCCAGAGCTAGAAATAATCTTTTTAATCGCCTTTTCATGCTTGACTTGGTTAATATTGATATAAAATTGTTATTATGTGGTAATGTCAATTTACCTCTGCAAACTAATATAACTATTTTTTCAGTTGTTCATAAATTTATAGAAGAAACTTGTAGATTCGTTTAATCATTGTACATTTTACCTCTTAATTATTACCTTGCATGACATATTGTAATATTTTAGGAGAGGGACTTGTAAGTTGTCAGAACTTGTTCCCAATCCTTTAGATTTCATCAATAAAATATGTTCAAGACAAAACAATATGGAGACGTCACCACTGTCGGTGAAGGGCTGCAAAATTTAGGCCTATGCTCGGCGCTTATGGCCTTTGAGCAGGGAGGGATCTTTATCGTGCCACACCTGTTGTGACACGGGACCTCGGTTTTAGCGGTCTCATCCGAAGGACCGCCCAATTAGTGGCTTCTTACGACAAGGAAGGGGGTACCGAAGACCTATTTTAACTCGGATCCACATGGAACACGTCTGCTTTGACACGGGGCCTCGGTTTTTGCGATCACCCACGGGACCTGTCGAAACAAAGAATTTTTGTTCTGAATGACCTTGGCCTATATCTAGAATGACCTTGGTCCATATCAATTTCAGATGAAAGGTTAAGGAGACGGGAACTTTTATATCAAAAACTGTGGAAATAAAGAACTTTAAGATGTTCTGACTGACTTTGACGTTTCCAAAAGTCCTTGTCTCAAGGATTATTTGTGACCAATTATATCAATTTCTGATGAAAGATATGAGCTCGGACAAACATGACGGTGACCATGTAGGCTCCCCCGATGTCGGGGAGCATAAAACAAGATAGTGATGATTTGATTTTCATTAGACTGGGATTCGAGTCAATGATCTTGATATACCTAGTGAGATATTCTTAATAACCATTGTAACTGCGTTGCAGCTAACCACACAATCAAACTCAGAGTATGTTTCCAAGTTTATTGAGGAATGTGGTGAAAAGCTACAAGATACAAACAAACAAACATGTACATAAAATCAACTGATACTAGACAATGAATTCTACATACATGCATCAAATTTACATTTAAAACAATATTGCCAACTATTTGACTTAACAAACATCTGAATTCCAAGCAAACACATGTAGGATACTTGTAATGTTGAATTAATAGTAAGGAGATCACATATAGTAAACTACACACATGTACCAATGTGAAATTATACACAGTGAACTAGAATCTTCTATTTATAGAAACGAGTTGACATACACAACCTAAATGCACAAAAAAGCGAATGACACATACTACAAAATCATTATACAAATTCAAATAAATCATTTATAAATGCTTACAGTGTGCTCTCGGCCGGATAATGGACAATCATGGAAAAACTGTTGCTGCAAATGAGCGCGGCATCCTGCGCCAGCATGGATAATAATTGTACTAAATAAACCAAAACCGTAAACCCGCAAATATCAGGCTACATATTGAACAAGTCGTACTTCAACCAATTCGTGAACACAACACTCCCCGTCTTATATCATAGATATAACTAATAACTTATTTACAATGACAATTTGTAGTCTAACTATAATGAAACTGACTCACAACACAGACAATCATTGGTCTAACAGAAGAATCATCTCCGAAATGGGTCGAGTATAAGTTGTCACCTTTCCATCCTTGGCGACACGAATGACAGCTTTACGAACCATTTTGTCATTGCTCTCAATTGGGCGCTCCACTATCCCCATTGGCCACAGATTCCTATGAACATTTTTCTCACGTAACAGGACAACATCCCCTGTCTTCAGATTCTGCTTACTTGTACACCATTTATGTCTCTTCTGTAAACTGTCCAAGTAGGTGGTGCGCCACTTTTTCCAAAACATGTCGGATAACACCTGTACATGCTTCCAACTTGCAGAGTACATATCCTTGATGCTCAAATGGTCTGAAAATGTTCCAATTTCCCCCTGCTTCTGGGTCAGTAAAATGTTTGGGCTCAATACCATAGGAGATGATAGGTCCGCATCAAGTGCTGTTATTGGACGAGAATTGAGGATGGCGCATACCTCGGCCATAAGTGTAACCAACACCTCGTGTGCAAGTTCTTTAGGTACTTCTTGCAGTAACATCGAGTCTAGGATCCTCCGAGCACTTCCTATAGCCCGCTCCCAAACACCTCCCATATGTGATGCATGGGGGGCATTAAACAACCATGTTGCTCTGTTGTTCTTAAGGTAGGTCTGAACTTCATTATCTTCAACGTTAATTGCATTCACATGAAGGTCATTCACAGCTCCAATGAAATTAGAGCCCTTATCTGATCAGATGAGCTTCACTGGTCCACGCAATGCTACAAAGCGTCGTAGGGCATTAATGAAACATGAGCTGGACATGTCCTCTATCACTTCAATGTGGACTGCACGTGTAGTTAAACAAGTAAATAGGACAGCCCATCTCTTGCTCTGAGCAGACCACCACGTGTCTTCCTGGTAAGTACTGGCCATGGGCCAAATACATCAAGTCCCACAGACGAAAAGGGGGGTCCTGGGGTGAGCCGATCCACCAGAAGATCTGCCATCTTCTGTTCCTGGGGCTTTCTACGCAGTTTCCGACAAACAACACATGCGTAAATGATGGAAGAAATAAGTCTCTTTCCTCCAAGGATCCAGAAGCCATGAGAACGTACGGCACCTTCAGTGATTGTTCTACCCTGGTGGAAAACCTTGTTATGGAAGAAACGTACAAGTAGAGTTGCCACATGTCCCCTAGGAACTATAACTGGATTAAGTGATGCAAGTCCAGTACTCTTCAGGTTGTTCAGACGGCCTCCAATCCTCAGCAAGCCTACATTATCAATGTATGGGGATAGGTGCTGAATACGACTGTCCTTAGGTAGGTCACATTTCCCCTTGATTGCTTCAAGTTCACCCCTAAAAGCCTGAGCTTGTACACATCTAAGGATGAAGTCTTCAGTGTCTTTGAGTGCAGATTCACATTTAGTCTTGTTACACAAGTGCCAACTAGTGCAATCAATCGAACCTCTGTAGGAGGCAGACACATGGCGGAGAATAGACAATGCAGACACAAGACTGTCCCATGTTGAGAATTTTGTGAAACGATCCTCAATAGGAGTTGGGTTGCTTAATAGATCTGCCTTAAAGGCACTCACTTCTGGTCGAATATCCTTGTCATCATCAGGGTTGATGAGTGGATAGTCCACATCTGGTTCACATTCCGCTAGGTCCCCTAAACATAACTGCACTGGTCCAACGAGCCAAGTATCCAAAGAATTCCCTACGTCAGAAACTGATCCCCTAGTTGCTGCATCTGCTGGATTCAGGTGAGTGGGTACATAACTCCACTGGCTAGGGGTTGATACGGCATGAATACAAGCAATTCTATTGCTCACATACGTGTAAAAACGTCTGGTTCTGTTCCTGATGTATCCCAGTACGACCTTGCTATCTGTGAAATATCTAATAGAGGACGTCGGGATATTAAGATGGTCTGAGACAAACTCTCCTATCTCTGTTGCCAATACAGCTCCACATAGTTCCAGACGAGGAATACTATGTCCTGCCAGAGGAGCGAGTTTTGACTTCCCCATGATAAAGCCAATGTGGTGCTTGACCTTCAGGTAAGCTGCTGCTGCAATCGCTGCTTCAGATGCATCAGAGAATATCAGCACTTGTGGGTCAGGTGCTATGCTCAGCGATTGTGGAACAAACATTCGGGGAATCTGTAGACTGCTTAACTGGTCCAGTGACCTACTCCAACTCTCCCATCGCTCTCAGTACTCTTCTGGTAAGGGATCATCCCAGCTTGAACTTATCGTACACATCTCACGAAGAATCATCTTTCCACAGATTGTCAGTGGAGACAGAAAACAGAAAACCAATGGGGTCAAAGATACTGTTGACCCTGGAGAGGATTCCACGGCGAGTGAAAGAGACGCCCCCATCTGGCTTCTGGAAGATGAAACAGTCAGATCTCAGATTCCAGGCCAATCCAAGGCTGTGCTGAACCAAATCATCATCTTCACCAATCGAAAAATCCTGTACATCCTTTCCCAAGTCAGCTGCAGGGAATGCATCTACCACATCTTGTACGTTTGACACAATCTTGTGTAACCGAATTTTACCCTCATCATTCAGTACCTTCTGAGTACGCCTCATCAAATCAATTACTTCAGCAGGAGTAGGTCGAGACATCAATGCATCATCAACATAAAAATCCTGGTGTACAAAGTTGACAACGTCAAGATCTGCATGTCGTACCGCTTGTCTGAGTCCATATGTTGCCACTGCGGGGGAAGGCCGGTTCCCAAACACATGGACGGTCATTCGATACTCTATCATCTGACGGAGTGGATCGTTGTTCTCATACCAGTAAAACCGCAAGTAGTCCCTGTCTCTCTCATTCACAAAGAAACGGTAGAACATCTGCTGGATGTCACCTGCGATAGCACACAAATCTTTCCGAAACCGCAACAAGATTCCTAGCAAGTTGTTTGTCAAGTTGGGTCCAGACAAAAGAGTGTCATTGAGTGAACACCCCTGATAAACTATTGAAGAATCAAACACAGCACGAACCTTGCCAGGCTTTTTTGGGTGAGCCACAGCAAATATGGGGATGTACCAACACTCTTGCCCCTTGGGTATCTCTGCTGCTCCTGTTTGGAATATGTTTTCCATAAATTCACACATCTGCTTTAACTTTTCAGGATTTTTCCTCAAACTGTGGTCAAGGTTGATGGCCCGTTTGAAAACTTGAGTTTTATTGTTCACTAGATGTGGGCGCACGTCCAATTTCCATTAAAGTTCTTCTGGAAAGTCTGGTCCATAAGTGACAGGAATTCACGATCTTCTACTGAATTTCCCACCTTATTGTCATGTCTGTCAGTGTAAAACACATTATAGCCCTTGAAGTCCCGAGCTTGAAAAGTTACATGGCTAGGGGGGCCTTGGACCTTAAGATGGATACTGTTCTGGCATGGGGTAAAGATTGTCCCTCTACCATCATTCTGAATATTGGTCTTCAGGACACTGAGATCACTTGGCTTGTGACGACCATCTAAACACACCTCTCCAATTATGACCCATCCAAGGCTAAGCTTCTGGGCAAAGGGAGATGCTGGGGGCCCAGTCACTTGGCCTTGCACCTGATGTACATCCACCAAGTCTCTTCCAATTAGCAGCTGTATACCAACATCTCTGCGTAGTGGGGCAAGTTCCTTTGCAATGTGCCGTAAGTGAGGATGAGCACAAGCGACATCTGGAGTGGGGATTTCCATCATGTTGTCTGGAATATCATTACACTCTATGATAGGTGGAAGCTTATGACAGTTAAGTCCATCCATAGACTGAATACAGAATCCCACGGCTCTTCTCCCAGAGGCCTCGGTCACTCCAGCACAATATTTGAGTCTGTAAGGAATGGGATCAGATGTGACTCCAAGTTGGTTCAAAAGTTCAGAGCGAGCTAGGGTGTGGTTGCTCTGATCATCGAGCAGCACGTATACAGTCACAGCAGCTTGTGGACGATCACTGGGAAATACCTTAGCTAGAACAACCTTGGCACAAGAACGTCCGCCATCAACTGAGCCGCAGAGTGTAGTGCACTTTGACGATACCTCTGTTCCCTCCCCGCCATGATCCGAGGTGAGTACCTTTGCTTTAGTGTCTTCATCACACAAGTCCCTCCTATACCAGTGCATGGCTGTAGGGTGAAGTGTACTCCCGCAGACAGAACATGGAGAAGATGCGGTACAAGATGACTGCTGATGTTGAGTTGATGCACAACATTTGAAGCAGATAGAGTGTTGCCTTAAGAATGCACGACGCTTATCCAGCCTCCACTTCCGAAATGCCTCACATTCGTTCAATGAATGTTTGGACTTGTGTACTGGGCAACGAGTAATTACATCATTGGTGTTATTCTGACTCCATTGTCATTTGTATCTATTTCTATCCGATTGTCTCTAGAAACACTTGTCTTGTGCGCAGATATCGTCTTCCTGCGTTCTACAGGTTTAGGATAACGGTAAGTATCTTTACGCGGTGGATTATAAACAAATCCTGGATCATTGCACATAGTTGCCATTTCACTGATGAATTTTAAGAAGTGTTCAAATGGAGGGTACTATGAATTGTTCTGCTGTTTGTACCTGAAGGCTATGGTTGTCCATTTGTCTTGAAGCTTCTTTGATAGCTTGGCTACTATAGGTGTAATACCAACAGATGTGTTGAACTGTGCTAACAAATTAGTAAAAATGTCATTTCCTTTCAAAGACTGGATCTCATTCAGAATATCACACAGTTGGTATAGTTCTTTCTCATCCTGACTGTCTAGAGTCTTAAAGTTCTCCAGCTTTTTCCTGATTGAAGCCTCTACAAGTGAGGGTGCACCATATCGCTCTTCCAGGCGACGCCAAACATTCAACCGACCTGCCACAGAATCATTGGCATGACATGCTTTAATGTTTCTGGCCTCAACACTTGATTTCGGTCCCAAGTACTTGACAAGCAGATCAAGTTCTTCTGTTGGAGTCACTTGGATTCCGTCATGACTCGCAAAAAGCTAGTCTTCCATGACAAGTAGTGCTCAGGTTGTCATCAAAGGAATCGATTTTGGTTACCAGATCTTTTTTAAACCAGAACCTCGCAAAGTCTGTGAACATATGGGCTTCTGTTTTGGGAGGTTCAACTGTGTTCAAGGGTTGTAGTCCAGTCTCAGTGAGGGGTGTAAGTGGTTTTCTCATTGTGGATACAGAGGGTCCAAGGCTGTGATTCACAGGAAGTGGAATATCTGTGAAGTGAGACGGACTGTATGTTGGAACACAATTAGTAAAAGAAGTCGGTAAGTAAGATGGTAACATGTTCTCTCTCTGATTTTGTGGTTCAAATTCTGGAGCGTTCACATTCAAGGATGGCGGCTCGAGACCACGAATAAAATCATCCACAACACTCAGTTGATCCAAGTCGGATATATCTGACCTGCAATCCTCCTCCACCACAGAAAGTTCTGCCTGAGCCACTGCGATCTCCTTCTTAGCAGCCAACTCTTCTAATTCTGCTTGAATGTTGAGGGCATGTTGTTTAAGGGTATTTTCTTTCTTCACAAAGTCCAGACGAGCCTTAGCAGCTTCTAAACTGAGTCTTTTTTGTAAAACTGTATGGTGAGATTGAGAGCTAGATGATGAGGAAGATTTCGCAGATGGTGTGGGTGACTGCATACTGGAAAGCTTTTTGGCTATAGAGCGTGCCAGAATCTCAACTCTCTCCATGTAGGTACGTCTCACAACCATATGGCTTGTCTGCTCAAGGGAACTTTCATGGGTGTTATTTCTTGATAAGAACTCCAGATATTCATCACTAAGATGTTTATAGTCATTAAAACTAGAGTCTAACTTTAGCCCCAATTCACTTCTTTTACACACTGATATGTCATACTGCAACAGAGTTTCTAAGTTTCTACCCAACGACAACAGTTTATTTATATAAACATCAGAATATTCATGAAACAGGCTTGAACCCTTTTCCGTAAGTTTTAACTGTCTTTTGGGATGCACATCCAGGCTGGACAACATGGAATCAGGGTCTGTTAGGAAGTATAAATCCTCTGGATCTGAGTACTTGGATGCCATGACTTCGAGTATTGGTCCGACTACCAGTGGGCTGCAGTACTCACACTCTTTTCACTGTCACTGCGTTGCAGCTAACCACACAATCAAACTCAGAGTATGTTTCCAAGTTTATTGAGGAATGTGGTGAAAAGCTACAAGATACAAACAAACAAACATGTACATAAAATCAACTGATACTAGACAATGAATTCTACATACATGCATCAAATTTACATTTAAAACAATATTGCCAACTATTTGACTTAACAAACATCTGAATTCCAAGCAAACACATGTAGGATACTTGTAATGTTGAATTAATAGTAAGGAGATCACATATAGTAAACTACACACATGTACCAATGTGAAATTATACACAGTGAACTAGAATCTTCTATTTATAGAAACGAGTTGACATACACAACCTAAATGCACAAAAAAGCGAATGACACATACTACAAAATCATTATACAAATTCAAATAAATCATTTATAAATGCTTACAGTGTGCTCTCGGCCGGATAATGGACAATCATGGAAAAACTGTTGCTGCAAATGAGCGCGGCATCCTGCGCCAGCATGGATAATAATTGTACTAAATAAACCAAAACCGCAAATATCAGACTACATATTAAACAAGTCGTACTTCAACCAATTCGTGAACACAACAACCATGATCTATCTCTATGTCCTTGCGATTCGTCGTCTCCTCCTAGAGATACATACCGTTAGCTTCAGTGTCTCCGCTGTGTGGCTGTAGAACTGTTTCTTTGCCATCCTTGACCCGGTAGAACTGATAACCTTCTGGGCTAAAGTGTGGTTTAAGACAAATTGTGTATGGGGTACCACTCCCCCTGAACGTCACCAGAAGAAAGGGAAACGTGTAATGCCATTCTATCTGACCGCTGCGACAGATGGCGCGGGTTGTCATGTCCACCTCTGAATGTCTACAATGAGATAATCAAAGGGGGGAATTTATAAACAAAGTAGGCCTAATTTATATGGTTTGGGACAAATACTTTAAATCTTTGTTTACCGATGACTACCACTTGGACCCAGTGGTGGTTCGGGTCACGACACACCGTTAGACCACGAACGTTTTTGTCAAGGATTGTATCTTGCTTAACGTCTCTCTCTCTCGAGAATTTTTCACTCAAATGGAGACTTTACCAAGACCGGTGAAGAGCTTCAAATTTAGGCCATTGCTCGGCGCTTACGGCCTTTGATTGATTGAATATTGTTTTACGTCCCTCTCGAGAATATTTCACTCATATGGAGACGTCACCACTGCCGGTGAAGAGCTGCAAAATTTAGGCCTATGCTCGGCGCTTATGGCCATTGACCAGGGAAGGATCTTTATCGTGTCACACCTGCTGTGACACGAGACCTCGGTTTTTGCTGTCTCATCCGAAGGACCGCCCCATTTAGTGGCCTCTTACGACAAGCAATAGGGTACTGAAGACCTATTCTAACCCGAATCCCCACGGGACCTTACGACCTTTGAGCAGTGAGGGTTCTTTAGCGTGACAAACCTACTGCAACACGGGACATCCGTTATTAAGGTCATCTCCGAGGACCCGTGACATTCACACCTGATGCCGAACGTTTGGTGAACTGCCACTACCTGTTTTGATGACTTGGTCTGTCGCGTCCGGGATTTGAACCCCGACCTTCCGTATGCGGGGCAAACGCTCTACCTCTAAACCACCGCATTGGGGCCACAATAGGGGATAAAAGTTATAGATGCGAATGTATAAAGAAAATCTTTAGAATTCTTTTCCCAAGAACCAATGGGCCAGAAGAGTGATTTTCCTGAAAGCTTCCTGATAGAAAGTAGATTCAAATTGGCAAAGATCATGGCCCCTGGGGGTAGGAATACATGGATATAGGACAAAATCTTCAAAATTTTCTCCACCGCCGCGGTGGCCGAGAGGTTGGAGTGTTCGCGCCACATGCGAAAGGCCGGAGTTCGAATCCCGGCCGCAACAGACATAGGTCGTTAAAACAAGTAGTAACAGTTTCATCGCGAAACACTCGGCATCAGGTGTGAACGTCGCGGGTTCAAGTCCAGTATTCCGACGGTCCGATAGTCCGACGGGCCGGTAGTCCGACGGTTCAATATTCCGACGGTCCGATAGTCCGACATGTTGACCATCACCAAAAATGTTAATTAATAGAGTTAAAATGTATTCATGTCAGGCATTATTTTAAGGAAATTACCAGAAACCGCCAAAATCGACACGACCTGATTATAAATCAGACAATCAATTTCTGACCAAAATCATTCAAGTGTGAACTTACGGCGGCGTAGAAAGGCCATATATAAATATATTATTCGTTCGGACGAATTAGCTATTTGTTCGCACGAAATAGAAAATCGTTGGGACAAATTAGCAATTTGTTCGGATGATGTAGCTATTTGTTCGGACAAATTAGCAATTTGTTCGGACGAATTAGCTATTTGATTGGACATATTAGTAATTCGTTCGGACGAATTATGGATTTGTTCGGACGAAATAGACATTCGTTCGGACAAATTTTCCACATAAACGTCATGAAGATGTCGACGGTAACCTACATAATCACCCCGAACCCCTGAAATAACAAGCTAAAAATGGTAGGAATCCCTACACCCTGCTCAGTCTTAAAAGTTTGAAGTAGGCCTCAAGTCTCTCTCTCCCCCCCCCTCCCCCCATCCACGGGCAAAAGTTTATTAAATGAAAATTTTCTGTATAACGGGGCATAACACAATCAATAAGGAAATCAATTTTTGTATGGAACGACAATAATGCAATTATGCGCCAATCAGAGCCTATCTAAGTTTTACAACGGAAATCTGTATATCCGAATTTTATACCAATTTTATGGTATACCTTAAGTTCTTTAAAGCAAATAACAATTTTTGAACAGAAATTTCTTGCACTAGAATTAAGGGGAGGATGTTATCAAACAACATTTGATATAAAGATGAGGATCTCGTTTGGGGTCCCAGAAGTGAAAGGAGGGGGCACATACATACTCTTGTCTCCACTCCCTACTTTTGAAAGTGTTAAGGGGACACGAGCAGGCGCGTGGCATCGTTTTTGAAAGGGGGAAGCTGGGGGCCAGCCAGAAAGGATTAGTGGGAAGGGGGGGGGGGGGCAGCCGAACCAAAAAGAGTTTTAACATGTAAAAAAGAAGAAAGGAAATTTTTTTAAAAAGTGGGGAAGGGATAAGCCCCCCCCCCCTCTGTTGCTACGTCCCTGAGGAGTATCCGCTGTCAGCCCTCCCTTCAAGCCTATAGATATCTGTATATATGTATACCTACATGTATCTACATAGCTCTCTATAAAGACACGATGAAAATGTTCCTTAAATTCAGCATACATACATACAGACAGACAGACACACACACACAGCGAGTAGGAATGAATGAACCCACGGGTGATGGAGAAAGGAACGAAGCGTAATCAACCGTGGGCTTCCGACGATGCCGAAATAGATACATGTAGATGTAGGTGTGTACCTGTAAAGTGCGAAACGAAACGAAATCTACCGAAACGAAAACCCATCGAAATGAAATGAAACAGATTGTATAACCGAACTCTTTTATTAGAAATGGTATCTTAGGCCCCTGTGAAAATTACCACATATAAATAAAATTCGCTTCCCCTTTGATATAGGCTTTCAGTTTGACTGATACACAGTTTTAAAAGCTGGAAAGGGGGGGGGGGTGAGTAAGCAAAATGTACATATCCGAAGTTGATTAAATAACATGTGCAATTAGTTTCAGATCAATAAATTTCAGAACGGAGAGTTACAGTCTCAGAGGTCTGGCGAAACACACTAAACAAGGGGTGGGGTCGCTGGCGTTGGATCCGCTTTTGGGTATAGATACATTGTTTTAAGAAACTGGTGTCTGAGAAATTTGAAAGCAGGAAGAGCTCTTAACCTTTTATTTTATCTCTAACTGCTGAGGTGCGAGTACTTTCAATAATGGAAAAAGTTAGATAGTATACCATATTATATGAATGCAATTCGGTAATATATATATATGTGTTATTAAAAATTATTATTGATATGTAGTGAGTCTAAATATAACTCTATACATTTGTTTTGTTGCTAGGACGGGGAATTGAAAACGGGACGGAAAACAGAATTTTTTATGCAATAATATCAGGAGGAGGTCAGCATTTTGTAAACTCAAAAGGTTTATGAACAAGGGAAGCAGAAATTGCAAAGAGAACGGGAAGACACACTCAGAATCCACCGTTTCATATACTACATACAAATACACAATATCCACATGTATACATAGATTTGACTTTAGAGCAAAAAATACTGAAACGTGTATTTATGCCGAACTGTAACCCTCTGTTCTGAAATTTATGGATCCGAAACTAATTGCACAGGTATTCAATCAACTTCGGATATGAACTTTGTGCTCACTCACCCTCTTCCAACTTTTAAAACTTTGTATCTGCCAAGCCGAAAGCTTACCACAAGGGGGAGGCAAATTTTATTTATATGTGGTAACTTTAACAGGGGCTTAAGATACCATTTTTAATTATTATAATTAATAGAGTTCGGTTATACACCATTTTTAATTATTATAATTAATAGAGTTCGGTTATACAATCTGTTTCGTTTCGTTTCGGTGGGTTTCGTCTCGTTTCGGTGGGTTACGTTTCGGTAGATTTCGTTTCGTTTCGCACTTTACAGGTACCCGATGTAGGTCGAACCCGTTCAAAGTTTTCCCACTGTGCGATGTTTTGCTCTTGTGACGTAAAAAATCGCTCTGGCACACGGCACTTAATCCTGTTTTCTGCTGCCTATTACATAGCGATCTCTTATATATGTGGCCACAAATTATCGGAGTGTCGGACTACCGAACCGTCGGACTATCGGACCGTCGAAATACTGGGCGGTCACCAACGTGGCGGGTCCTCGGAGATGACCTTAATACGAATGAACCGTGTCACGCTAAAGGACCCTTACTGCTCAATGGCCGTAAGCGCCGAGCATAGGCCTAAAATTGAATCCCCATTTGAATTGAAATTGAATCTCCATATGAGTGAAAAATTCTCGAGCAAGACGTTTAGCAAGATACAATCAATCAAGAAGAACAGGGTCGTGATTAGTTACATGTATACATTTATATACATGCATCTTCAGGTAGTGCATATTCAAGTTTATTCAGTTCAGAGGCCCTGTAGGTAGGGTGGATCCACAATAGTTAACAGTGGCGTAGCTTCCATTGAGGCAACCGAGGCAGCTGCCTCGGTAAAAAAACAAAACAAAAAAACAAACACCTTTTACGTTATTAAAATGTCGACAGACCCCCTGCCTCGGTAATATTCGAACCCAAGCTACGCCTATGGTTAATCGAAGTTTAACATGGGATTATACTAGTAGCACATTTTTTTTATTTCTAGGAACATAGGAAAGGATGGCTTAGGTGTTGGTGCTGGTTGGTAGAAAAGAGGGAGTGGGAGATCATATGACAGTTTGTCAGGTTAGTTACATAAGTTTCTAATTTTTATACGGCTGTCTAAGACGAGTGTAATATGTACCGTCCATCTCTCTGTCTGTCCGCCTTTCTGGACTGGCAAAATACAAAAGGAACTGTCCAGGACCAGGATCTTACAACTTGGTACATTTAATCACCATCATGTGCGGAAAATGCCCATTGTTTCTTAAAGGTCGGAGGTCAAGGTTGTAGTATCACTAAGTAGGAAAATATTGTAGGCAGGATACAAACCGAACCGTAAACTCCAGGATCTTACAACTTCGTACAATTGATAACCATGGTGAGAGCAAAGATGCTTATTGTTTTTCAAGGTCAGTGGTCAAAGGTTAAGGTCGTAGTGTCAGTTAATAGGAAAACTTTGTAGGCCGAATACAGACCGAATTATTGGGGCTAGGAATGTCAAACTTATATTGTTCTTCAAGGTCATAGTATCGTTTAATAGGAAAATCTTGTAGGCAGAATACAGACCGAACCGTTGAGGCTCGGACCATCAAACTTGTACACATACACCTTATGCTAAGCGGAGGATGTCTATCTTATCTCAAGGTCAATATCAAAGTATCATTTATTAAAAAATCTTTGTTTTCGTTACGGATACAGATACTGCCATTAAATTTAATCAAAAGTTTCTTCTCAGAGGAATATAAGTTAAGTTTGCATTTCAACTGGATTGGTGCACCATGACTTACTACTGTAAGGATTAAAGTAGATCAGTTTTCCAGGTGCTTCATGACCTACTTTAATGCTGAAAGTAGGTCAAATAGTTTTATGGACTTTTTCTTATCATGGATACAGATATTGCACTTTGAGTCTACGTCTAAAAATAACCCCACGTTTGTAAGGTAAATTCCAAATTGAGGAAATTAACTCTGACGCAACTGTCTAAATCTGGGATAGATAGAACTTAAAACAACGAATTACAAGAGATGTTTAATATTAAACACATGGCACGGTACTGTAATAAATAAAATGCACTTCTTTACGCATATACACGTCTGAACTGCGCACGTGGCATCATTGGTTTGGATATGTATTTGATACATGGCCGAGTGACAGTTGTAGGTATTTAAATTCCTTTGTTTTGCACATGATATAACGTAACACGTTCTCTGATTGAGCAGTATGCTGAAAGTTGAGGCTACGAAAATCACACTAAATCTGCTAAGGGTTTGTAGAGAAGCGGAGCGGATCGTAAACCCGTGGCTAGCGAAGATGATCATTTACTTGCAGGCAACAGGGTAATGCTTCAACGGAGGTAAGAGAGGGTGTTACCTATGCCGAGGGAGTAAATTTTCAAGACATACAATCCAGTGAAATGCAAGAAATACCCCCTCGATCCCATCAACCATCGTTGGAAACGATCGCATGCAATGAACTTGAATCTTTTGACAAAGTTATTTTTAATATTGAGGCAACAGGTTTAAGTACATGTGCATGTGTTTACCAACTGTCCTCGCTTGGTGAAATCATTTTTATCATCACAAGGATTATTTGTTACTGTAATGGACTCATCATAAGTAATTGTTATATTTACTACCTGTCTGACCCATTTACTACCTGTCTGACTCAATTACTAAAATAAGTGTATTTTAATTTTACAGCCAGAACATCACACATATTGCAGATATCAGCAATTAGGAAAGAGAGCCACTTCAACCAATACATTCTTCCAGGAGAGACCAATCAGTAGAAAAGCAGAAGAAATTTCAGGTTTGAAAATGAATGGGATAAAAATGTACCATAACAACAAAGAGGTTTCCTCCGTGCCAATCAGACTTGGACTAATGCAATTTCTTGACTTTTTAAAGCTGTATGACCCGATGTTCATGTATTATTTTTGTACATAATTACTTTAAAGCAGATTAATTACTTTATAAAGTTATTAACTTTCCCTTAATTACATGCTTGAAAACATCTGCATGTAAAAGAAAACAGTGCGAATATTATTTAGAAAGTAAATATAGTGGGTACATATAATAGACGTCTATAAATAGACCCACGCACGTCAGGGGAATCCCAACATGATGTATTAACTCATACGCAACTGTCTAGTTTTCAGGCTGAAAGAGCGTAAAACAACGAATTACTAAGAGGTATTTGGTATTTCTATTAAACTTATGGTACGGTACTGTTATAACAAAATACACAGCTTTACACAGATAAGACCACCGATGATCTGAAAGTTTGAACTGGTCACGTGACTGTCACTTGAAATGGCCGAGTGACACGGTTATTTGTAAACATCGATTTAAAATCAAATAATTCTGGTTAAAACAGGTGAAATAATTTATGATATTTCGTACAGCCTCATAACTACATACGTGCGATGATTTAATAGCGTTTTGACGAGATGGAAAAAAATATTGTAATTCGGACCATACAGCTTTAAGAACTGAGAAGAAACCGGTAATTACTGACCACAATATAATTTCCTATGACATCCCAGTATTGATGCATGCATTCCAAAACTGGTATTATCAACAAATTCCTTGACAAAGTTCATGCCATATGTGATACTTTTCAACTCTTCAAAATTATTAGTCCGGTACTAAAATCATAAGTAAACCCGTATCAGCATTTCTTGGAAGAGGAATATGCAGACCATTATTCATTACAGGATGTTGTTGCCGTACAAAGGTTATTACATCATGTGGAACCAAGTCGTGAAGTGACGCACAGCCACCACCTCAGTTGCGGACCCTGAAGAGATCATGTCGAATTTATTTTACTTTTGTAAATGTACAGACGTAGCATGGTGGTTATACCCAATACATCGTGGAGTTTTATTTAGCACAACTGCGCAAAAATGCTATATCACAACTGTGTAGATAATGATTCAACTTGCTTATTGTATTGGTCCGAATATATTATATATTTATTACTTAAACCTATCCAGTTGAAGATTTGTAAGTCGATTCCAATTTTGAAAGGGTTTGGAAATCAGTTTGTTACTTTCGTTTTACAATTACATTGTGCACAGCCTTCTCTAGAATTGTTTTTCCAGATAAAATGTAAAATTTAATTGTAAACTACATATATCTTATAATAGATATAGTTTAGCATAGTTCAAATTATTATCCGAGGTTGTAAATACGTCCAACTTCACGTCTTTCGAAGATATGATATTATATAATTTTTCAAGATTTTAGGGGGGGGGGGTGTACTTGTTGTAGAGATGATAGCTTCTAAAATAATGCGTCAACATATGATTTTCTTACTCAAATCTTATTCTAAGATAATAATCTGTAAATTAACAACAATCAATTCAAGGTTTAGTCCATAAAAATTAGGGAAAAGACCAATACTGACGTCTAACGGTATTTTTTACAGTATTTCTTTTAACATGTTTGGGTTCACAAAGTATACATTATGAAAATATTTATTCCAATTTATTAGAATAAATGATTACATATCATTAAATAAAGGGTATATAGTCTGTGTTGCTTATTACAGCCCATTTGTTTGGGGGGAAATAATAATTATTAAGAAAATATATAAGGAGGATATCATTTTCCTTAATGTTGATGGGGTGCTTACTTTTGAGAAGCAATAACAATGAAAATAGCATGTCAACATCTATATTTTTCAATGTTTTATCTATTACTAGAATATATATTTATCTTGTAAAGGCAATTTTTTCATGACTTAATCCATTTAAGGCCGAGTTTAGATCTACCTTAAAAAAAAAAACTACATCGAACTTTGCACGATTTTGCATGTTTTATTTTATCAACAAATCGTCAAAAATTATACCGGTATCATGACTGTGCGTGTTTATATGATACAAATTGTTACTTTGAACTAATTCAGATGTTATAAATTCATTAATTCGGGTATACATGTAATATATCGATTTATATGTTTTAGGGAGGGGTCTACATAGGTTATGCCTGTTTCTATTGAGTTTCTCAATAAAATATGTTTAAATCATAAACAGAACACCGATTCTTAAAAACATCTATTTTGATTTACCCAAAATTTTGTATGAAAATTCAGCATTTTGGCCAATGATTAAACAAAATGCATCCATAAACCCTACTTTAAATCCCATCTTAAATTGTAAGGCAAGACTTAGTGATTTATGTGCAATAAAAAAACAAAACAATTATCCTACTATGTTCTTATAAACTCTCAAATTCCATTTGATGAATTATCACGTATATATTTCCAATCTGCTAGCATTGAACTTTTTTTTATAACTATATTGTTGAAAGACACGAGTGTGTATATTTATTCCATGTAATGATTTATTTGTGTTGCTTATGTTGTGTTGAAACCAATACACAAAACAAGTTTAGGTGATTTAATCGATAGTGAATTTTAATTGCAAAAATGTCAAGTTTAACACGTTGTAGCTGAATAACAATCGCTATGGCCCCATTTTTACTTTATTTCTCAATTCTTTTTTAATGTAAAAATCTATTATTATATGACAATATATATAAATTAATTTCCCAAAAATGACAATATATACTACGAAACTCGGGAACAAATCTCTATTCATGTACCGTATTTATGCTGTAAATTAGTACCATTTGTAACAAACCATAAGTAGATATATCTTATGCCTGCTCTAATAGAATTTCCTTTGTGTTTTTTTAAAAATACATTTAGCTAACCTTGACATAACAATATGAATCTCGACATCCACATTTCTGTGTGTTATAGAATAATTATATTCTAGTTGCTGTGCACTGAATTGCGATGAAATGATTGAGAAGTCAATGATTTCAAAATAAAATTGTTATTAAATATTGCTTCATCAAATTTCTAAAAGTAATGAACATCTTACAGGTGATTGAAAATTTGACTTCGATCTAGAGTTTGTTACATGATCGGGGGACCTGATCTGAACGTGTCCAATAAATATGAGTAGAGTCCATCCATAAGTGAAACATGGACGCTAGACTTCGGTGACCTACCCGCTCACGGCGCTTCCCACAGGAATGGCATCGAAGTGACAGGGACTGGCCGACAGGAAACAGTGAACACACGAGACCAAGGACAGCACACAGACCACAACATACTGATCTTTCCTCGCCATTGTTTGGAACGTCCCAACAACAGCTGACTGATAAGACCAATGCAGTAGCGTACTCTCCAGACAAGGGAGGCGATTGTAGGTAGTGCATTTCAGTCCATGATTGTGGATTATAACAGAGGACAAGACGCTTTATAATTTTACATATCTTGAAAAATGCAAAAAAAAAATTTAATTGTAGCACTCACGATACTATCGTGTTTTTTTTTTAACTGACTTTAAAATGATCAGACAGGCAGTGTGCGAAATTAACCGTGGACCGATAGACAATGTCTATAGAAAATCGAGTCGGTCTATAACGATCGAAATAGCTACAGACCGACTTGTCTATAGGAATTCTGAGTAACAAACTGGTTCCCCGCCGATATTTCTGTTCACTCCTTAACTATAATAAAATGTTCCACAATGTCATAACAAATCATTTGAATCAGATTATTCCATTTTCAACATCAATTGATGGGGGGATCAATTTGATATTTTAACGGCAACCAGTGTACATATGTATCTCCAGGGACTAGAATAAGCCAAACCTTTCCCAAAGTACAAGATCTAATCTTTCTGTATTTAATTGACTATGGATAGTACTTGGGATCGGAAGGACTTATTAAATTATTGAAAATGTAAATCACACTGGTTGAAATGTATACCCAGGTTCTTTAGTGATTCCCAGATATTTTTGTACATAAGTGTTTAAAGCAGATTAATAACAGGATGTATTTACTACTTAACCTATCGTTCAAAAAGTTAAAGCCTTTGAAAATAAGACTAAGTCCAAGGTTACTATGTCAAAATTTGGATACCTATCGTTCAAAAGTTTTTGAAAAAAATAGGACAAATTCCAAGATTATTATGTCAAAAGTTTTGATACCATATCAAAGGCCTGGTCATGAGGCATACGAATGATTGATCGACTCGCTCCAGAATTTTTCACTCATATGGAGACGTCATCAAGACCGGTGAAGGGCTTCAAATTTAGTCCTATGCTCGGCGCTTATAGCCATTGAGCAGTGAGGGTTCTTTAGGGTGCCACACCTACTGTGATACGGGACATCCATTTTTAAGATCATCTCCGAGGACCCGTGACATCCACACCTGCTGCCGAGGGTTTGGTGATGGAACTGTCACTACCTATTTTAACGATTTAGGTGTGTCGAACCCCGGCCTTCCGCATGCGGGGCGAACGCTCTAACCTCTCGGCCACCGCGGCGGTATGAAATATCAAATCTCAATCCCCTTGGTTCCTAAGATATAGCGAAGGTTAATGTTTTTGAAAAATACGTCAAGGTCAATAGTTCTGGTAACATAATGAGGCATCTACATTTGTACCATCACTCTTGGTTCAAAAGATAAAACCAAGGTTAAAGTTTTTTAACTGTAGGTCAAAGTTCAAGGCAAAGGTCAGATGTCTTGGTACCAAAAACAAAGGTCTTTTCACGAGGTATCTATGTGTTTAATATTAAAGCCATATCTCTATTGGTTCAAAAGATATAAACCAGGTTAAAGTTTTTTAAAGTATATCAAAGTTCAAGGTCAAACGTATGGTACCACATCCCGTGAGGATCCGGGTTAGAATAGGTCCTCAGAACCCGTGAGGATCCGGGTTAGAATAGGTCCTCAGAACCACCTTGCTTGTCGTAAGAGGCAACTAAATGGGCGGTCCTTCGGATGAAACCGCTAAAACCGAGGTTCCTTGTCGCAGCAGGAGTGGCACGATACAGATCCCTCCCTGCTCAATGGCCATAAGCGCCAAGCATAGGCCTAAATTGTGTAGCCCTTCACTGGCAGTGGTTACGTGGTACCACAACAAAGGTCTCTTCATGCGGCATCTATATGATTGATTGAATATTGTTTAACGTCCCTCTCGAGAATATTTCACTGATATGGAGACCTCGGCATCTATATGTGAATTACCAAAACCATATCACCCTTGATTCGAAAGATATAGGCTAGTCTAGGTTAAAGTTTAACCGTCGTGAACCCTATGTCTTAGTCAAATAAACGGAGTAATCCGTAATCAAAATCAGTGTGCCTTTTGAAACCCGTAAC
>NC_079169.1:32521911-32524411 GCF_947568905.1 Ostrea edulis
ATTGCTAATCAAACATCAATCTATCAGTGTTCAAACATTACACCATACTGAATTCACAACTCAAGTAGAACTGTCCTAATGGGACTAATACCCCCCGCGGGGCATATAAGATGATGGGAAATATTTAATGCAAGCACATTGGATATTTTCACATTATCTACAGGGCAATCAATGTGAATGCAGAAGTGTATATTCTACAGTACAGCAGTACATGAAATATTAAAAATATGCTTAATATAAGCAATGAATACTATTTGGCACATTTTAGGCTGTATGATTGCAAATCCCTGGTCAACTCTTCTAGTCTTTAGTTTATATTCACTTTGTTAAAGATCATTATGTTATGCCAACTTTACTTTGTCATTGATTTGTCAGTAAATAAATGACATTAGTATATATAGAAGATGTGCATAAAGTTTGAATGAAATATGTCCAGCGGTATTAGAAATAAACTTCGGACAAATTGCGTCTACGGACAGACGGACGGATGGATGAGAAGAAATGTAGTTGAACTTCATTGTTGAACTTCTTTCCACTTCTTCAATTCCTGATTGACTTATGAGCGTAAAACGGTATTAGAAATAAACTCTGGACAAATTGTGTCTATTACTACAAGTACAAACAAACCAGAAAATGTCTGTAACTTCCATAACTGTTAAAATCTTTCAATGAAAATAGAAGATGCACAACTACATTATATATATAAGATGAGAATAAAGTTTGAATCAAATCTGTTCAACAGTATTAGAATTAAACTCTGGACAAAGTGCGCAACCCCCAAAATGAAAAGAAAATGTACGCAACTTCTATAACTTAAAATATTTCAATGAAAATAGGAGATGCACAACTACATACATGTAATATATAGAAGATGTGCATAAAGTTTGAATGAAATATGTCCAGCGGTATTAGAAATAAACTTCGGACAAATTGCATCTACGGACAAACGGACGGACAGACAAAGTGATTCCAGTATACCCCCCAAACTTCGTTTGCGGGGGGGGGGGGGTATAATAATGATCTATCTATTTTAAAGTTTGTAGCAAGTGGCCTTAAATGCTCACAAATAAAATTCCATAGAGATATGTCAGATATTACTTCCTGACAATTATATGAAAAGAGTATACGAGGACCCACGCGGGTAGACCCCAATTAAACATGGCAGTTCATCGTCTTGACCACTCGTCCACCTCATCTGACCTGCAGTAACACATATCTCGCTTTTTAACTTCAAATTACTGCATATAGTGATGGTTTTAAGATTTTAAATCATCCTCTTACGACACTTGAGGTAATTCCTGTATTTGATATTCAACCACAGACCATTCACCTGCTGCTAGTGTTTATGATTAATGATTCTAGTATTTAAACAATGACAATTATGAACAAGATGTGTTTGTGAAACACAAACGCCCCCGATAATGGCCAAGGTCACCAGGGCAAATATCTTGGTACCAGTAGAAAGATCTTGTCAAAAGAAGTGCTCATGTACAATATGAAAGCTCTAATATTTAGAAGTTATGACCAATGTAAAAGAAACAAGAGGCCCATGGGCCACATCGCTCACCAGAGTCACCTTAGCCCATATCTGAAGAATTTCCATATATATTTGCATGTAAAACCTTAGTCCCTATTATGGCCCAAACTACCCTTTGCAAACTTGAATCTACACTATGTCAGAAAGCTTTCATGTAGTCAACTTCTTTGGCCCAATGCTTCTTGAGAAGAAGATTTTTAAAGCTTTTTCCTATATTAGTATGTAAAACTTTGACCCCCCCCCCTCACTTGTGACCCCATCCTACCCCCCGGGGGCCATGATTTGAACAAACTTGAATCTGCACTATGTGAGAAAGTTTTCTTGTAAATATCAGGTTTTCTGACTCAGTGGTTATTGAGAAAAAGATTTTAACTATATATTTGTATGTAAAACTTTGATCCCCTTGTGGCCCCATCCTACCCCTGGGGGCCATGATTTGAACAAACTTGAATCTACACTATGTCAGAAAGTTTTCATGTAAAAATCTGCTTTTCTGGCTCAGTGGTTCTTGAGAAGAAGATTTTTCCTATATATTTGTATGTAAAACTTTGATCCCCTATTGTGGCCCCATCCAACCCCCGGAGCCCATGATTTGAACAAACTTGAATCTGCATTATGTCAGGAAGCTTTCATGTAAATCTCAGCTTTTCTGGCTTAGTGGTTCTTGAATAGAAGATTTTTAAAGTTTTTCCCTTTATATTTGTATGTAAAACTTTGATCCCCCCTTGTGGCCCCATCTTACCCCCGGGGGCCATGATTTGAACAAACATCAATCTGCAATATGTCAGGAAGCTTTCAGGTAAATTTCAGCTCTTCTGGCCCAGTGGTTCTTGAGAAGATTTTTAAATGACCCCACCCTATTTTTGCATTTTTGTGATTATCTCCCCCTTTGAAAGGGACATGGCCCTTCATTTGAACAAAATTGAATCCCCTACACCTAAGGATGCTTTTTGGCGAGTTTGG
>NC_079169.1:32526911-32719411 GCF_947568905.1 Ostrea edulis
CGCAGGACGACGCAAGACGACGGATAGTGATCCCTATATGTCGCCACTGCGTGTAACGCAGGCGACACAATAATTTCAATATTCACTAAGGTTAATGTCATGTGGCAAATTCGTAGTGTACAAAATTATAGAGGTCAGTTAAATCAGAAAAAACATTTCCGCTAATGCTTTATGCGTCCGAGGGTGATAACCCTACTGAGACCTGATAATCTGTGATGTCTCCCTGCTAAACAGTCCATAATAGTTTTATTATACTGAAGAATCTGAACGTCAAAACACTATCACACATTTATTGACTTGTACCATACATATTTTTTTTTTATCCAAAACGTCAACAAATTCATAACTTTTTCTGCAGAAAATTCGGATAAATTTTCAATAGTTTTCGAGGGGTGAAATCAAAGTTACCCTCAACTACGTAACATGCATTATTTTGTTTTACATACAATGTCATACATTTATTATATACATATGTTAATGAAAGTTAAACACTGAGCTTTCAATTGTGACGTCACAGTAGAATGATGCAAATCATAACGTCAAACGTAAACATTTCGTGATGTATTTCACAACAAAAACGTAAACATCAAGTGAAATACTAAATTGCATTAGAATGGGATGTTTTCATCTCAATTTTGTTATTTATGACCGTTAATATTAACGATCCCACATATTTTCAATTATTTTTAATAGAACTTTCTCGCTTGTGCCATTAGAATTTATCTTCTAAAGGGAGACAACACAGTTTTCACCTTGGACTGAGTTTCACTAATTTAAAACTTTTTATCTCACGCAAAAAAATTCTGACTAAAGATTCAGGTTCCTATGTCTCGGATCCAACTGCTTTAGTATCTCTGGATTCCATGGGCATGCAGGGAGTTTATACTTGTTACAGCCCCAACCAGATAGTACCACGAGTCAATATCGACCACCTCTCGGACTTTCAGATAGATCCTAATATGTGACAAAAGCATACGACGCGTTTCATGCCGATTGTTGGGCCGTTGTTGGCACACTGATTTTGACCACGGATAACTCCGTTTGCCTGATCGAGATAGAGGGTCCACGGCGGGTGTGGCCGGTCGACAGGGAATGCTTACTCCTCCTAGGCACCTGATCCCACCTCTCGTGTGTCCAGGGGTCTGTGTTTTCTCAAGTCCCTATTTTGTATTGCTTATATAAGTTATGAGATTGATCACTGTTCGTTATCTTCGCCTTTCATACCACAATAGGGACAATTCAGGGGAATCTGCCACATCCTCCTGGGAGCCCAAAAAACATTGTCTGTCCAAAGTATGCATGCGGATCTGGAGCTGAAACTACTGGTGTCCGCGGATTTGGAGGAAAGTACCAGTTCTGGTTTGGGAGGCTTTCCTTAAGATGACCAGTCTGATCGTATAAGCATTGAGCTATCCAAGACTGGGCACCTGTGGATATATTTCTCTTAAATTGATTAGACAGAAAACTCTCCCATTCTGTCACTCTTGTTGGAGGACTGGACAAGACAGATATCATTGTTGGTTGTACACTACAGGGTGCAGGTGTTGATGTTGACAATGGAGCCTCAGAATGTGTTAAAAGTCTTCTTCTTGGATTAGGAATTTCTGCCATTGTTGGACGTGGAATAGTACCATGGTATTTATCGATGTGATTTGCAAGGTGCATTTCTCCTTGCACGTGCATGTGACATTGCTCAAGTGAAACATCAGCATGCCATGAGATGCTCTTGGTAATCTTTAATATCAAATTGTTGTTTGCACTCCGTGGCCGAGTGGTTAGAGCATCGAGCTCAAAATCTCACGGCCTCTCGCCTCTGGTTGGTGCGGATTCGAATCCCGCTCGCACCGGTAAGTGAGAAAGTTTCCCAGTTTACTTTCGGAAGGTCGGTGGTATCTTTCCAGGTACATTGTTTGTATCTGGGTTCTTTCTTCCATCAATAAAAACTGGGCGCCACCAGATAACTGAAAAATTGTTGAGTGTGGAGAAAAACAGCAAAAATCAAATCACTGCTAGAATATAAAACTTATGTGTGAAGACCCCAATGGATTTTTACTTAATTACTTAGCACGTCATGTCTATAAATTTGATAAAGATTTGCTTTTCGCAATAGACCTGTCAGTCTTTTGTCGTAAGTTGTTTTACGTACATTTCTGGAGATTCACACAGAGACAAAATTTGATTAAAGATCTTGCATTTCAGATATTAGTATATTTTCACTTTGAATTTATATAGTGTGTGTTTTATTTCCCTTAGTCCGGAATTGAATGCAAAAACTATTGCAGAAAAAAAATTTCGTTGTCGGCAGGATTCGATCTCTAGTCCATCGCCTTGACCAACTCAAATCAGGTATATGGGTGAACTGGATTCTTAAATATCATCAATTTTAATCCTTCAAGTGCATTTATTTCTGTTTGATAGACTTGTAAATTAGTGTATTGTAATAAATTGGCGATGGATAGATTATTATTATTATTTTTTATTTATTTATTTGTTCTTTGTATATATTAATATGGTGCAATCCACTGTTCAAATGTAGTCAATCATTAAAGAGCATTTTGCCGTCATCCATAAAGATAATAACAATATTTGCTAGTTGCCTCCCTTACATGTGTTTACAATGTTGTCAATATTTACATGATTCACAAACCAAATGTACACATGCTATTTTACGCATGAAAAACTTAACCAAAGTTTTAAAAAACAGAGCAAATTAGAGAATTTACAATCAATGAAAAATTGTTATATATGATGTATGTGAAATAGCCTATTATGCTATGACCATTTGTTTGTAAAATTTTAAACTTAGTACAACAGTAGAGTGGATGTACGAATAGTACGATGTGACTCTAGATTTTAACAGGATTTTTTTTATATACATATTATTGATAAGTGGCAAATGGAGTAATTTTTTCAATCACAAAATGTTGAATTACATGATAAGAATACAGACGATAGGGACATTACATCTGCATCAAAAAATGAACAATCAAAATAACACGAGAAAATGAAGGGTGTCATCCGTGGACCACGACTACATTTAATTATTTTGATTCCCCTTCCCCCCACTTTAATACATTCTTGTTGTGAACAAAAGTGAAAATAGCTTTAGACAACCAAATGAAAATGTAACAAGAGACACATGGTTTGTATTCCTTTCCTTAGAGCTACTGCATTTTTTTCACGTAAAACATAAAATCCAAACTGTATCCTTGTAGCTCTGGAGAATATTTTTCAGAGAGTTATTCATCTATTCTTTGTGGACGTGAAATTCCTATTGAGGATCGACATTATTCCGGTAATCGAGGAGCTAAGAAACTTAATTTTTCCCTTTCATAAGGACGCAGGAATATGAATTTGACAATTTGTGATTCTAGAAAAGAATATTTAAAAAGAATTGAATTTCTTCCCTTATTGTATTCCTAAGAAAAATTGCATACCGTGTTAAAGCCCCACCCTGGATCACGTGGTCAAGGTATGAACAAATATAAATCACCATATGAGGAAGGTTTTTTTTATTAATTTGAAAAAAAATCGCATTCCTATGTTATTTGTAAAGTGTTTACAGACGACAGACGGACGACGATGGAATTCTCATCAGAAAAACTCACTCGAGCATTCCGTTCAGGAAAGTTAAACACTAATAAAAAATAAAACACGCTGGTAAGGTAGGGTGGATCATTTAATCATAATATATAAGAACAACTTCACCTTGCAGAAAAAAATAATTTTACTGATAATCAATTTCAACTGGTTGATGCATTTAACATCAACGATACTCCTGTGTGTTCAACAGAGAGAAGTCAGGAAAAATATCCGTTGTCGGCAGGATTCGAACCTGCGCGGGGAGACCCCAATGGATTTCTAGTCCATCGCCTTAACCACTCGGCCACGACAACCCATATTAAACCGTTCATCTTTTCATGCAAAGCAATTAACAATAGAGGCATAAACTTGTTGCTGTTCCACCTTCAGAAAGATTAATGACAGCGTAGGTATAATATTTACCTGTTATGCCAGATATATAACTTTCATTTCACTTGCAGTTAACGTTGTATGCTCAGACAGTCGATTCAAACAGTAAGAGTAAAGACGATATAAATAATTTTCACTTTAATATTTTTAAGAAAATTAATTGAAATTTTGATTTTCAATTTGCTTTTCGATATCTGTTTTCCTTGTTCTTTCTCCTTTATTTTTGCGAACTTGCGTACTCCATTTGTTAAATCTGTGAATCCAGCCTAACTCGATTAATCTGGTTGCGTTGAGAGCATTTCTGTTCCCGGTGGGGATTCCTCATGTCTTCAATACAGTGTAATTGTGTCGATTGTTCTGTTACTTTCTGCTGTAAAGTCATCAACATAAACATGTTTCTTGTCAGGTCTTCGCTTGCGCAGCTCAGATCTTAATCGAATCCTATCACCATGCCTTGGTTTATGGTTGAAGAGGTCTTCGTCGTTCATTTTATTAACTAAGTCTGATGTAATCTTTAAACAAAATACTATAAAAATAAATCACAAACACAAAAAATTAATAAAAACTATGATCTTCAAAATAGATGGTTTAATGAAAGGAGCATAATAATTATGAACGTTTACAATTGTATTGTTAAACAAATCCATGCCTATTTACCACACAACACATTACAGTTGCTTTTTTTTGTTTTGTTTTACGATTACGATCTTAAAGACATAAGATACCCCTTCCCCATATTTAAAATAAAATTTTGTAAAATCCATATTTACCACGACCTTTATGCATTATTCGCCATTAAAATCCACCTGTGGTGTCATTCTATTGTTTAAGCGCTCCATTATTTATAAAGAATGGAGAGTTTCAGACAACAACGACGATCTGTTGAATAAAATATGATTTTTTATGAACAAGTCCCCCTAATCACCCTCTGTCACTATTAAATTTCAGAATTGAAAGAGTTTTGTCATATGAAACATTTATTGTTTAATTTTTCCGAAGTTGTCATTGTCCTCAGTGGATAGAGCTACTGACTGTGTATCTTGCTTAACGTCTCACTCGAGAATTTTTTCACTCATATGGAGATATGCTAGAGCTACTGTATTTCTTGTTTCTTGTGAAAGATCGTGAGTTCGACCTCCATCTCTGCCTTTAGGTTTTAATTTGAAAATTATTAGCATACTACAAGTCTCTTTAACTAAAAACCCATCTCATCTCTTTTGTTTGACACAATCTTGCGTGCATTGATCGGACAGGGCTTCATCTCTTCCACTGGAAGCCAAAAAGGAGGCCACAGAGTACGAAATTGTTGTACGCGCCGTGTGATTGGTTCGTAAAGACATTGCTTAGTCTCGGGATCATCCGAATGGTCTCGGGATTATTCGCGGACCAATTACACGACACGTTATAAATGACGGTGGCTCAGTTTTAAGTACCTATATGTTGGTAAACTTTTCTCGAGTACCAAGAGATTTGGTGCCGAGCGAAGCGAGGGACCAAATTGAGTGCCGAGTTTAACAACATACACTTAGTACATGTCTCCCACGAGAAATGAAAACTCTTTGTGGTTAATTTAATTTAAACCTTCCGTATTTATCCTTTAATCAAGATCATTAGCATTTTTCTTGATTAGCGCAATGTTGCATTGGCTGGGTTTGATAATTAGTACCCTCAAGGGGAGTTTACCTGTATTCAACAGCCAGGTAAGGGTGCACAGTGAGTAGTTTTTAAGCAGTATTAGGTTTTTTGTATACATTCAATATACATGTATCTTCATCTATGCTCCCAGAGTGTCTACCATGTCTTTTCAAATGGATTTAAGTTAACAACTTACTAAAACTATTCTTTTGGACATTTTCGGGCATGATAGAAAAGATATTCATGCGTTTCCTAGATATCATTTCTGTAAATAATCTTGAAAACATACCATTTGGGTGACCAAGAAAAACGGATCAGATATGCTGATAGAGAGATATAAAACTGTCCCTGTCTCTTTTTAATTCGTTTCAAATGATAGATTGCTGGATTTATTGCTTTGTGACCGAAGCCCGAACACAAGATGGTGAGTACACATGCTATAATATTTTCATGAAGTGTTAGTGATTGGGCATAACGGATACATCAGAGAGAGAGAGAGAGAGAGAGTGAGTAAGAGAGAGAGAGTAAAGATATCGCTCTATCAGCATGTCTGATCTCTTGTTTCTGATGGTCGCCCAAGCCACCAACATTTCTGTGTTTTGTTTTAATATTCAAGGTTCAATACCAATTCTGGTAACTGAAACACCGTATTCAGAAAGCGCGACGCCCTTCCTTAATTGTTACCAATCATTGATATAATTATTGGTTTAATAATTATGAATACAATGGCACGGTTACCCAGCTTGGACTTTTTTGTTTGAGGTGTGAAACATGTACTAAAAGGCATTACATATGTAACAGGAAGGGAGAAAATGCAACGGACCAGACCGGGATTCGAACCCGGGCCCCCTGAATCTCTAGTCAGGTGCTCTACTAACTGGCCACCAGCGATCGAACCCGGCTGACCGCTACACATAGCCTACCTTTATCAGTCGAACAATGCTTTCACTTGCGCCTATTTTTTCCCATTCACTCACTTGTGACCTTAAACGACGAACTGACTAGAAAAATCATTTTTTTTTTTACACAGTTTGAATTTCTGGCATATGCATTATCAAATATTTTAGACCTTGTGACCATATTTTGACTTATCTTATCATCATCTTTCTTTGTACAGTCATAACTCCCATGCCCCTTGACCCCGCAATCATAAAATCTGCCCGGCCTTCTCGTCACCGTTTTCTCGTTGGTCTCCATGCGAGAAACTGTTTCTGCCACTGGTTTCTTGTAATACGGAGCGAATCTGCTATTTCATCTCTTGAAATATCGGCCTTGTTTGACTTCCTCTCTGCTTTCATTTGCGCTCGATAGATCTTATGCGCTCGATAGATCTTATTTTCGTCATCCGCATTTGGGTTTGTTTCATATTCCTTAACCACTCTCCATCCTAGCTGAGATGAATCCGCGAGTTTTATAACTTTCTGCCTGTTTTTGACTAAATCAGTACCTTCTGTGATGCTCGTCTTGGCAGGCTCGATGTTTTCTCCAGTGACTGTTCGAGTTCAAGTGTTCGTTTGCCTCTTTTAGCTTCGATAGAACGCGCGCCTCGTGTTTGTACTGATTCCCGTTGCCCTTTTTACGAAAATCGTAGTGTTCGTTGAGATTATCCTCTATTCTGTTAATGTGTGAAGTCGAAATTTGTTGAATGTTACATGTTGAAAGTTTTGAGTCTATCATAGTTTGTAGATTATTCAACAGTCCGACTTTTGTCTGGAAACAGCCATATTAAATTCTTCCGAAATAGTTTGATTTAATTCCATCAGCCTAGCGTCCATCGTGCAAACATTTGACCTGCTCGGTTAGAGCGTGTGCTAGAAACAGAATACTTATTACATAGTAAACCATTCAAACACGTCATAACCCCACACGAATTCTCATTGGCTATAACCCAGTACACAACAATCAATACCCTAAACAATACTTAAGGTTTCGACTCCCGTATTTAGTTTACATGTTGTTAGGACAACTACTTCTCGCTATACTGTCGTAACGTGAGAAATTAAAACTTCTCTCACCAAAAGGCTTCACTTACACCTGTCAATGCTTGGAATCACGTGACAATATAATCACATGAAAGGCGAAGATAACGAACAGCGATCAATCTCATAATTCCTATAATATGATATAAACAATAATTCTCGTTTCCTTTCCCTTTAAAAGTTATCATATGGCAACAGGTGATACATCCGGCTCTTTTCACAGTCCACTGGCACTTTAGTAAGTGCAAAGTATTTAGCTGTTTGTCTCTTATTTTACAAGTTTTATCGTACTTTTTTAAGCCTTTCTTACTTTTGATTCCATGTTTACATTACATCTCCATTATGTGAATGCCCTACATTCATACCCATATTACAAAGTAATTCCAAATTCCAGAAAACAGCGATATTAATCAATTTACAGTAAGCATGAAATGCATCAAGTTAATTGCACTAAAAGCATTTCATAATATGGCTAAATGTTTAGTCCAAAACATAAATGTTGGGTATTAGAAACTTTTACAAGATTTCTGACAGGGGTGTAGTGCGAGTAGCACACGGAATTCTGGGTAGAGAATGGATAAATCCAGTGACATCGCAGGCTAGGGTAGCACATTCACGTTTTGCTGTTGCAGATAGTTACTAACAACGCATTCGGTGTGCGGTCGTGCGTTTTCCTGCTGCAGAATGACGTTACATTGATTGTTGTGAATGAATGGAATGACGTGCTGATGTACAATCTCGTCACGGTCGCGTACACCGGTTAAATTGCTCTCCATAATCACCAAAGGGGTTCTGCCATGTGATGTAATTCCACCCCCAGACCATAACGCTCCTCCGCCAAATTGGCGGATCTGAATGAAAAATCAGAAAAGGGATGTGCCAAAATTATGAATTTCGCAACCAAAGGTTTCACACTCTAGGACGGATCCAAAATAGTGATATAGTGTTAATGTACCATTATCATAGAGTGTGAAGTCTTTTTAACACTTTTGTTGGCCTTGTGTTTTTTAAAGAACAAATCTCGTTTTATACTGCTGCTGAATATCAGAAATTAGTCTAGATGTGCAGAACAGGAAAATTATTATAGATTTTGTAGCCTTTTGGACTGAATGTCTTGATGTCAAGGACGGATGTTGGCCTCTCGCAATATGTTCCTTATGGTACGACGATTTATCCCTCGATGCCCAGGGAGGCTTCTAGCGGTCAAAGAAGCCGATTGGAATCGAGTACGCAAATGTGACGTCCGTATATACTTATCTTGCCGACGAAACGTCATACGCGGTCGTCCTGATCATGGGCGGTCCCGAACAGTGCCAGTTTGCTGACATCGTCTCCATAAAGCATTTACAGTGTTATTATAAACCACAAACTGTCTTGCCACATTGCCAAGGGATATCCCAGCTTCCAGCATCCCAATAGCACGCAAACGCTCTTTTTAATCATGCGAGGCATCTATCAATCAAAATTTTATTTGTAAGACCAATGTTTTTTTTCCTGTTCCAATACATGGAATGTTAATGCAAGCAATTCTAATCGATTACTAACCACTTGTCGCTCAGGCTCGAAACTCCAAACAGCGTGCGGTGCCCATCTAGGCAAATCGAACGCGATATTTAACAACATTGCGATCTCAAACACACGTTTAGTATATTAAACTATGCCCTTACGAATAGGGATCAAATAATACCTCTTAGAGGTCCGTATTTCCCTACTATTTAATTTTGTATTCGTTTTAGAAGGTATGAATTGATTACTTCTCGTTATCTTCACCTTTTCAAAAGTGCGCACCCACAAGAGCTAAACCCGCTTTGGACCAGAACTCTGTGATACCATAAATATATATATATAGAAGTCTAGCTCTGATCCAGATACAAAACTACCTACTTGCTTCAAATGCTTAAAAATTCAGAACATAGGTGCGATATATGCAATTTGCCGGTCTCCTTGCATGCCAAACAAGCCACAAGTTCTTAAAATAACATGTACATCGTGTATAAATTTGTATATACTCTAATCTTTTTCGTACTCAAATGTATGTTTATCTAATGTACCTCATGTACCACATATAATGTGGTTTGAGCGAATAAATGAACTTGAATTCCTATTGTTCAGGACAATGACAAGGGTTGTCTGCCCTTTATAAAGGTTTAGTGACTTTCATGGGGTGTTTATTTGATATCCCATTCGTGAATTTCCAATTCCTGTAATGAGGTCTCACGTTCTAGGTAAAGTGTCATAAAGTTTGACCCACTGCAGAATTGTGACACTGCCTGATGTTTTCATGGACAGTCTTGTTTTCAAATAAATCTAATTACTGTATCTTCGATACATTTATTTGTTTGTAAAAATCATAGTTTGCAAAAGATGTCCCTTCCTTCTGTACCCCTGTTATAAAACCTTCAGAGAAAACAAAACCTTTTAATAGAGTGGTTCCGTGTGAAGGAATGGAATGATCAGGTGGGAATGTGTAGGCCCGTGCACTCCTGGATTTCATATTGCGTTGATTTCGAACGAATTCATAATTTATGGATGTTTTCATCAAAGATTGGCAGCTTATGGAGTAGTCATGTCTAAATTTAGAGTGATAAAAACAAGTTTTGATATAAAAGTTAACATCGACGACTGTGTTGTATGCTATTCTTAAAAATCAGTTTAAACAATTCATCATCTGACAGCGATCATCTGCGCTTGTATTTGTTACAACGGATCGCCTAGGGGCATCAAAAAACCACACACACAAATAACAGGAACCGGTTGTTTTGTGGCAAATATATTTGTGGGAGAAACGTTTTCAGCTTCCTCGACATTTTTCAAGATAAATTTGTTGCTGGCTCCATTGCAGACTTTATTATTCATCATTGGGTTCTCCACTACCAGCTGAGTGGCAAAAAGGCATCATTTAATTTTGAGAGAACCTGTGTCTTGAAGGTGCAGAAAGTACATGTAGATCTAAATCTATCTACATGCTGTCATTGAAACATATGTACGATTTTGGTTAGCATTTAGCTTTACTGCCATATGCATGATGATTTAATACAGAAGAATTTTACATCCACGGTAAATATGGCGGCTGAACCGATCCTTTTTATTGATCTGCAAACCAGAGATCCAAGGTCGAAGCAAGAGAAAAACTATCAATCATATCATCCGTGTAAATACTCGATATTGATACATGTGTTAATTGATCTTGATCGGAGGTATAACTGATTAGGCAAATCGTGTAGATGAAGATATGAAACTCGTAACATGTCTAAACAAAACAAATCAACTTCTTGGAGCTCTCCTAGTAATTTGTTATTCAATCTGACTAAAGTACAGACCTATATTATTATAGGTCTGTACTTTAGTCAGATTGTTTGTTATTCACATCTTGATGAGCAGTGCAAATGAGTAAATATGTTACACATTGTCTACATCTGCTTCCTTCAGAAAACTACATTAAATCCCTGGTAAATGTTAGCAGTTACTATTACACATTCTTACAGTCTCATTCTCTTGAATATTTGTTGGCCTTTGGACTCGTTATTTTTAGTGCAATCAAGTTTTCTTTCACATCATTCATTCTTCGTTCTAAGAATATTATTTCAAAACTATACCACCTGACCCGTCATAACAAAAAGAAAACCAGGGACCGAGTGGTATTAATTTTCGAATAAATTCTGGAAACAGGTTGAATTTCTCTGTATTCATCAGGCACTTTGGTGGAGTTTGTGAAAATTCCCAGTGATTTGTTTCCACGCATGATGATATCAAACAAGAGGCCCACAATCCTTATCAGTCATTTTAGAAGTGTTTAAAAGTATCATTAGCCCAAAGGGCTACGAAATCTATAATAATTTTCCTGTTCTGCACATCTAGACTAATTTCTAATATTCAGCAGCAGTATAAAAACGAGATTTGTTCTTTAAAAAACACAAGGCCAACAAAAGTGTTAAAAAGACTTCACACTGATAATCTTGCATTAACACTATGTGACTATTTTGGATCCGTCATAGAGTGCAAAACCCTTGGTTGCAAAATTCACAATTTTGGCACAAGCCTTTCTGTTTTTTCATAAATATGCTTTAGTTTTCATACATCATCAGCAACATTAAAGGAGTCTTACAATAATTACTATATTGAATTCATGCATAAAGTTATTGCACTTACCAAAATATTGAAGTAATCTTCAAGTGTATTATTCTTAAATGCATACTATATTAAGAATATATATATATATATATATATATATATATATATATATATGTACACTGCATTGTACTATATGCAAACGTTATACTGTTGTTAATCTATTTTCTTGTATACATTCATGTATACACCCCAAATGAATTAATGTACATATGTTGGACATGTATATACCATGTTCGATCATCAGGGAGTTGGTTCATGTAGGCTACGCCTGCTGCCCAACCCCATCAAATTATTGTTTAAATCGCTATGACCATTCTGGCCCCACCCTGGTACATAGACCCTGCCCTATCCCCGGGACAGTGATCAAAGTTTAATAAATGACTACCTGCTCCTTTAAAATTTAATGTATTGTATCAAGGAAAATGTTATTAAATGTTTTACACATAAATTCTAGTCCTGCGGGAATCACAGTAGATGTGGCACGATAAAGTTCCCTCAATGCTCAAAAGCCGTTAGCGCCGAGCTTAGGCCTAAATTTTGCAGCCCTTCACCGTCAATGGTGATATCTCCTATTGTCAGAGTGAAAATTATCGAGAGGGACGTTAAACAGTATACAACCAATCACATAAACACTAATCCCGTGGGGAGGTCCTCAGTACCCATTGCTGGTCATAAGAGGCGATAAAATGGGGCGGGCCTTCGGGTGAAACTGATGGCACGATAAAGATCGTACTATGCTCAAAGGCCGTAAGCGCCAATCATAGGCCTAAATTTTGCAGTCCTTCACCGGCAATGCTGATATCTCCATCTCCATATAGTGAAAGATTCTCGAGAGGGATCAAGTTTACAATTTGGGTAGAGGCCTCCCTGTTCTACATCACTGTGCATTGTGTTTTTCTTACAGATATGCGGTTGTAGAGAAGAAAACTTTTAACTTACCCTAAGAGATGCAGCATTCCTGAAATTTATCATTTATGTCCCATTTGTCTTAAAGATGCACAATACCAAATGGCTGAAAGCATGTTCTTTTTTACTCATTTTCATTAATATATTTTTTTCCATTCTTTTGGAATACATGTAGATAATAACAAATCCTTATATACATGTAGATAATAACAAATCCTTATAATTTTTTGTAATCGGTGAAACATTTACCTCCGAATTTTGTCCTTGACAATCTCCACAATACATGGTATTGGTATAAATCCAGAGATTACTTCACATGAAATATCCTTGACATGTGTAATACCAGCACTAATAAAATCTTTCCAATTCAACATTTTCTTTCTTCTTTCGGATTAAAAAATAAACAATAATTAAAAACATCATTTTCTTTTTCTGTAACAATGATATAATTTATGGCATACCATGCACACAATAATTCATTGTGACTGTGGTAGACCCTGTAAATCCGTTTTCTTAAACTAGAGTAAAAATATCGCCATTCCTGCTCTTAAGTAAAGGATATAAGCCAAAAACTGTCCATTCTGTAAGAGATAGAACTGATCGAGGCCCATGGGGCCTCGATCAGTTCTTTCTCTCACAGAATTACGGGCCTCGATCAGTTCTTTCTCCCACCGAATGGACAGTTTGAGGCTTATATCCTACCTAAAACATTACATCTTCTGTTCTAAGAATGGACAGACTCAGGTAAACCCATTGACGATAATAATTATGAATAAAGCTATTTTTGAATAGTCTGAAAATATAACCAGTCTTGCGTAGAATTCTGTTTCTTTTGTTCACTTATTGGACACTGTCAGGCAAGTAGTCTTCTACTGCAGGTTTTATATTCACTCTTGCTATAGTACTGAGCCATATCAACATGTCTTCCTCTGATGGGGAGAGCATTTTCATTGCACAATAAAAAAGGATTTTAGTGAAAAGTACTGCAAATATTATCTTTATGAGTGTTATATTCTGGATAATATCAGATCAAAATATGGAGGGTGAGAAAGTTATGGAGCCAAATTTTGATCTGAAAAGCATTGTTTTCGAATATTTGGATGAGGAAATAATTAACGCCAGCCAAAAGAACCCAATACGCCTATCTCATGAAATGAAATTATGCATGAAAACGAAAATGATAATTCAGAATTAGGACATATGCTAATAAAAACATAAAAAACCGTTGTGAAGAAGTTTCGGAATGTGCAGCTGAATCCAGCGAAATTCAAATACAGTATGGAAATGACTTTAAAATTTAAGTTTTGATGCGATATAGTAATGGCCAATGGAATTTAAAAATTGTTAATCTTACGAGTTGAAGCAGAGAATTCTACTAAAGGGAAATGTCGTTTTAAGTGTTTCGGTGATTTTTCCGATATCTGTATTGATTCTACTAAAGGGAATATCGTTTTAAGTGTTTCGGTGATTTTTCCGATATCTGTATTGATTCTTACTTGAAGGGAATTTAAAATCAAATTTGTATCTCTTTGACAAATGTATTGTCTTTCCCTTATTTTCAGCATACCCGTTGACGTCCAATAAGTTATTGGGTTTACCTAGTACTGTCCAATAAGTTGATAATTACTGTCCATTATTTTTAAGAACTGACAGTATCTGTCCATTCTTAAAAATAATGGACAGCAATTGTCAACTTATAGGACACCTACAGGTAACCTTTTCATTACTAGTGGATTTTCTTCTATATAAAAGCCGAAAAAGACAAAGGATTGTGTAACAAAAATGTTTTAAATTTTGAATCTTTGATAGGAAATATCTAAAAATATGTTTCCACAGAAAATCTTTAGTACAACAAAAGTGCTTTGCAAGAAACTTAAGTCTAAATGATAACATTTTTAGATGATCATGAATAATTTAGCTATTTTGTTGTATTACTATGCTAGAAGTTTTAATGGGTGTAGTATTCTTAACTACAGAGAAAAGAAACTTGGATGTAAACTAAGAATTCATGCTATTTCTCTAAGTTCAAGGGCCATAACTTAATGGAAAATCAACGGACTGAGACGAAATTCGAACTTGATCTGTAATTTGTTATGGCACAGCTACATACCATCTATAAAAAAAATATCTGCAAGAACAGAGAGAAAAGGTGCTGGAAACTGGAGAGCCCGGCGGAGCGCAAACCTAAAGTCCCCTTCGACTTCGTCGGTATGGGACTAAAAACAGCAATGTTACAAATTGCGAAAATTCATAAAACTTACACTTCTTTGAAATTAACTACGTGTATATGAAATTAGACCGTGCAAATCTTAGGCGTCGAAAGCATGTTAGAAAGGGCTTGTTTTGTTGTTCAGGACACTTTCGGCTGAAAAATGTACGTTTTGCGAAAATTTCTAGTGGGATCTCAGTGAAAATTAAGCCCCCACCCTCCCCTCGTTCCGACACCCATGCAAATTAAACTTTTGTTAATAGTAGTCTAGTTTACACCAGTCATTCCCAACAAGAGGACAGTATGGAACCACATATCCTGATATATGCTGACAACAAATTTATTTCGTTGGTTGGTTGTTTTACGTCAATTCGAGAATTTTTCACTCATATTGCAACGTCACCAGCTGTAGGTGAAGTACGACAAATTTAGACCTATGCTTAGCGCTTTCTGTCGTAGCAGTGAGGGTTCTTTGTTTCTTTATCGTGCCATCCCGTGGAGATCCGGGTTAGAACAGATCCTCAGTACCCCCTTGCTTGTCGCAAGAGGCGAATAAATGGGGCGGTCCTTCGGATGAGACCGCAAAAACCGAGGTCCCGTGTAACAGCAGATGTGGCACGATAAAGATCCCTCCCTGCTCAAAGGTCTCCATATGAGTGAAATATTCTCGAGAGTCCCTCTCAATCAATCTTTAACGTGACAACGCCTGCCTTAGAGTTGACCTAAAAACGCACAGGTGCTTGGGTTCAGGGCCCCCTCCCCTTCCGAATAAGCTACATGAGTTGATTTAATTTTTTTTTTTGGTTGAAAATATTTCTAATACATGCCAACAACGTCGTGCATACCCCTAAAGTCCAAAATAATTCAAAATAAACCCTTTTAGAAAAATACCTTCACTGGTTATTATAACAGAACAAGGTTTCTAACTCCCGTTTCACCTACAGCTGGTGACGTCTCACAATATGAGTGAAAATTTTCGACGAGACGTGAAAACCAAACAAAATAAACAAACTGTTAACAACTAAAATAAATATTTAACTGTATGACAATTTTAAGAGTAAATAACAATAGAGAAATATGTTTCAAAGGCTCTCTTTATTTTGAATACATTTGCGATATCTCAGTTTACCTGTATAAATAGCTAACACCACACTAGACAACTTAAGTTACTAAAGGTTTAAGCACTGGTATTGAGTCTCTTATTCATTGATGAAAAGGTGAAGATAACAAACAGTGATCAATCTCATAACTCCTATAAGAAATACAAAATAAAAGAGTTGGGCAAACACGGACCCCAGGATATACCAGAGGTGGAATCAGGTGCCTAGGAAAAATAAGCATCCCCTGTCGACCGGTCACACCCGTCAAGAGCCCTATATCTTGATCAGGCAAACGGAGTCATCCGTAGTCAGAATCAGTGTGCCAAGAACGGCATAACAATCGGCATGAAACACGTCGGACAATAATTGACCTAATGATAGTTTGTATTGGCAAACTAGATACATGTAGTTATAACGACCAAAGATAAGGTGAATAAAAAAGTGTGCAGCAACTTTCCCTCTCCATTGAAAAGCTATAGCGTTGGGTTTGTTTTTTTCCCCAATAAGGATATGTTTCCCTTAATCGTCCCCTATGGACATCTGTAATCTGCACAATTTTCTATTTTAAAAGTGGGTTCAGTATTTTAAGTTTTCCCCTCAAAATGAAAAAATCCAACCCTATTTTCCATTGTGAATAAGGCAAAATATCGGACTATGAGAAAGTACCGATAAATTCCTGGTTTGTTTTTTGATAGTTTATTACAAATGTCACATTGGGTGGGGCATTCATGTCCTATGGACATGGTTCTAGTAATACAAAAACTTGATTACATTGTGAAGAAATTAAACACCTTAGACAAGATTGTTTGAGTAATGAATCGAATGGATTTCAGAGTTCCACAAATGGAGAGGCAGATTAAATCAGGTTCACGAAAATATGAAGATTTTGGGGAATAAACTGTTGAATTTGTGTCCAAAAAATTCACGAGTTTGATTAGAAATTCCGCGATATGTCCACTGAGCTACGACATTGTAGCCAGGAACAACAGCGTGCAGTAGATTCTGTACGTGAAGAGTTCAGTAAACGGATTGACGAAAACAATAAGACTAATGCCCTGAAGGATACTTGTTTAGGATTTAAGGAGGATTGCAACACCATGCAAAGACATTTGATAGGAATGAAAAGTGGAGGATATACCATCTAGAGATATGACGGGTGTTAAACGAAGTGCTTATATAAGCTCAAAGGATAGCCTTCCGGAGTGCACGAGCAATTTCCTTGGAAGATGCACGCGGTTCCAAACAAGGTACAATACAAAATGAAGTGCCTGGATCCGTGCCACGTAAAGAAATTGATGGACAAGTAAGCCTACAAATGGCGTTCATTGGGGTAGGACATACGTCGAAGCGATATAATCCATTCTTAAAATCAGCTTAAACAATTCATCATCTGACGGCCATCATTTGCATAGTACGCTTGAATGTGTTACACTACATCGCCTAGGGGCATTTAGAAAATCACACACATAACAGGAACTGGTTGTTTTGAAGCAAATATGTCTGTAGGAGAAACGTTTTCAGCTTCTTCGACATTTTTGAAGATATGCTTGGTGCTGGCTCCATTGCAGACTTTATTGTACATCATCGGGTTCTCCACTACCGGCTGGGTGACAAAAAAGGCATCATTTAATTTTGAGAGTAACAATTTAGGGATTAACTTCGGCATTTCGTTGGCGACAATACAGGAAGGCTTGTGGAAAGTCTGCATCGCAGATTCGTGTGCAGAAATCTCATGGGAACAAGTTTCCGGTAAGAATATGGTTTCCTTTCGTTCATTCGATTTCCATTTCATTTTGAATTTAAGGTACCCTTTAAAACTGTGGTGGAAATAGTATATGCATCAGAGCTTCCGAGGACTGGATCAATGTACATGTACCAGTCGAGCTTTTTTGTTCTTTGAAGGTTTCGATTATCACTAAATTAATGATGAATTTTCCATAAAATATGCATACACATGTAATACAAATACTTTATTGCCCAAAACACGGACTCGACGTACACATACATGCAATCTAATTAAAACCAGACCTTCTCTAACCGTTACACTGAATATTATTTTACATTTAAGGATGGGTTAATGAGCATCGAACAATCATTTCTTTACAAAAATATCAATTATAAAGTTGATTTAAATAGAATTGGATTGTAATTTGTCCACATAAATCAAGATGCATTTGATCATCAACCCATCTTAATTACGTTTTGCCATTTTAGGGCATTAGTGTTACTTGTTTCATGTTTGTTACAGGAGCATGCTGTTGGATTTCAAGAACATTGTAAAGGAAATACTTTCATGTTTCTTTTACTACTATGTTCAACTTGATATTAAATCCAGTTTCCCAAGAAAGGTATGTTCTACAAATTCATAAAATAAGGTATGCAAAATTCTTTGCTTCAAACATGATAAAACTATTAATTCAAATTTTACCCATTTGATCAAGAAACATGATATGGACCATTGAATATCATATCATAGTTCATTAGAGGGCCACATGTTTGTCCCAAGCTGTATATTTATCATGTGTAATTTTAATTCTGTAAAGAAGTCAACATTTGCAGTTTGAACAATGGACTAGATTTCTGATAAGTGTCACATGTTTGACCCTAACTACTGGAATATGAGCAAGTGTCAATTGACAGATAAACCCTTTTTATGTAGAAAGTCAATTGACAGATAAACCCTTTTTATGTAGAAAGTATCTCTATACAGCTTAAATATTGCTGAATTTGATGTTAAACAACAATTAGCTAAAGCAAATGGAAACCAATTATCAATTATTTCTATCTCCATCAGTCAAGGAAAAAATATCTCAGATACTAAATATGAAGAGGAAGTTAAATGATTGAATTTAATAGTTAAATGTTTATGTTCTGTACCTTAGATTGCTGTGACAGTACAATATCCTAGTGGGACAGTCAGACGCATTGTAAAAGAAGAGAAGTATTTGAAAATTTGCAAGGCCATTTCCAGAGGACAAAACGTGGAGGAACAGATCATCCATACCCTGTCAAAATCAAATCCTGAAGAAGTGATTAAGGGAGCCTCACGTATAGTAGGTGCTGAAGCCAGAACCATATGTAAAAGAAATTCTGGATCCCAACTGCAACAAAAAGATTACACAGATTTCATGTCGTTTTCCTGGGACAAACTCAACCAAGAGCTTCAAGTCAGAGCACCACATTCACTTCAGATCATATCAGCAATCGTTAGTGACACTCCAAGCCAATTGAACTATGTCCATACATTGTGTACAGTTGCTTCTGCACTCCATTCTCGAAGTCTTCAGATGTCATTTTTGCATTATGCAGTGGGCTTCATTCTGACTCATGGTGGATGTACAAATCGAGTAAGAGTAACCTTAAATTATCATAATTTACATCCAGATATTTCTTCACAATATCCAATGTATACCATACTTATAAAAATATATGTTAATTCAAAGCACTGTCCTTTTGGCAAGGTTATCTTTCCATTGTACCTGTTTCACCTTTTGACCATTGACATTTGCTAATGAAAAAATGATCTTTTGGAAAAGTTAGGGAAAACAATTTCGTAGCTTTCTTTGCCTCTTTGCATAGATACAAACAGTAATTTTCACATGTCATTATTGTCAAGACTTGTCATAATCATAAGTTTGTTACTTTTTGTAACTCATAATTTGTATCATAGATACAAGATTTGTTTTGTTGACATAGCTTAATCCTAAGTTGTTGTCGAAATATTTTTAAGACTTTGATAATTTATGCTGACATTCCTAAGGAAGAACTAAATACAAGCAATGAAAAAAATGGAAATGTTTCTTCAGTACATGAATTATATGAAATATCTATTTATTTTCATTTTCCAAGGATGTTGAAAGACTGTGTCGTTTAGGATTGAGTGTGTCACCATCATCAATCCAGAGAAAACTTACCTCATGGCATGAGTATGTTGATAAAGAACTGATAGAGGTGAAAAATGAATGGATGTCAGGAGACCATTATAAGCGATATCAACTGGTTGGTGATAATTGGGATAAAGATATAGTTCCCTCTTACAGGTAAATCTACATATTAATAATAGTCATTTTTTAGCTCACCTGAGCTGTAAGCTCAAGTGAGCTTTTCTGATCGCCTGTCGTCTGTCTGTCTCCAAACTTTTTACATTTTTGACTTCTTCTCCAGAACCACTGAACTACAATTATAACCAAACTTGGCCAAAAGCATCCTTGGGCGAAGGGCTTTGCAGTTTGTTACATGAAGAGCCATGTCCCCTTTCAAAGGGGAGATAATCACAAAAATGCGAAAATAGGGTGGGGTCATTTTTTTAAATGTACTGAAATAATGTATTGGAAGTAAAAAGAAACATAATAAGTTCATGGATTATACATTAATTTTCAGGACAACAGAGAGAGGCACATTATCATTACATCTGTTCAATGTCATAGCTGTGGTTGATAGAGTACCAGTTCAAAGGGGTCAGAGTGTGGATGATCTGAGGAACAATCCTGAGCCAGTCTTGTATTTGCCAACTATACCGGAGCAGAGAGTCCTGGAAGATGAGCTGGTATTCTTATTTGCAACATCGATCATACACAATATACCAGTGATGGAACAGTTGGAGGCCATTTATCCTTCTTACATTGAGCATCCTTACAGTGCTTATGCAGGAATAAAAACCAAACAGGTAAATTTTGTTATGATTAGTAAAGAGAAACATGAATTATGATTAGTAAAGAGAAACTTGAATTATTTCAATTTGTATTCATGTGCCTGTCTCTTAGTTTTACTGCAATGTAATGAGATGCCAATGTAACCAAAGGGGAGACATGTATATGTTCTCTGACCAATGAACTCATAACATGTTTATTCATGGGATGTATTCCAAGATAATTGACACCTAAAACCTAAAGCCAAAGTCATATTTTATTCTGTATATTTTTTCACTATTTCATAGACCTATTTAATACTGTTTTCAGTATTCCCTGGGCTTGTATGACTGTGATGAGAAGAAAACCACAGATATGATCCAACTATTGCAGTCATTACAAAACAAGTATGCTTTGTCACATGGTGATGGATCATTCAAGGAACCTGTATTTTTTGGAGGTATATTTAAAAAGTCAACAATTAAGAAAAGTCTATCTTATCTTGACATTGTGATAGAATTAGTTATAATGATTGCTTATGAATATAATGTTTACCTTTATACCTTTATGAAACTAACGATCAAGGTTATATTTCATGTTTTTCCTGTTTGTCTGTATTTTCAGGAGACCGTCTCACTGATGAACGAGTCCAGTGTGCTCAAGCTGCAATGAGGAATGGGCAAACTCCCTCTGATAGACTTGAAGGGTTCATTTCTAAGATTGAGGATTTTCATCGGCTCATGAACTTCCTTGAGGTGCTCATTTACATACTTTCTCTCAAAACTGTTGAAATAGATTAACTGTTTTGCCCCCTTTGTTGAGAGGCCATTACTTGTACCTTAAAAGTTTATTAATGTGTGTAATAATCAATGTATGTGTATGGTTTCAACAATGTACATTTGTAGATATATTGCTTTTGTACTTTCTGTCCGTCCGTCTGTCACAAAATCTTCTGAACACTTCTCCTCCTATATGGCTTATCGGATAGATTTGAAACTTTGTACAATGCTTCATTGTTATTTGTAGATGTTCATATTGTTAGGATAGGAGGATCCAATTATTTTCTTAAAAGTTATAGTGGATCTAAGAGGGGTGGCAGATGTAAAGTAGCTTGTGAACACTTCTCCAATATGGCTTATCTGATAGATTTGGAACTTTGTACAATGCTTAATTGCCATTTGTAGATGTGCATGTTGGTTGGATGGGAGCATCCAATTATTTCCCTATAAGTTATAGTGGATCTAAGAGGGGTGGAGGATGTAAAGTAGTTTTTGAACACTTCTCCTATGTGGCTTATCAGGTTTCATAATGGCTATGTTTCTGCTCATGCTTTCTCCACCATATCATGCAGTATGTTAAGAGGATGGGGTTTCATTTGGAGCACTTTCAATTTGGGGAGCTGGGGAGACATTTTTTTTCATGAAACAATTTTGATGGTTTGGTAATAGTTGATATTTCTTCACTAGGCAATCCACAAACAGACTTACTCCACCGATTCTGCATCAGATAGGGGAACTCTTCACTACTACAGAAACCTTACCAATGCAAGAGGAGCAAAGGGGAAAGTAAAGAATGCGTACAGGGATTATAAAATGCTGTACAACGCCGTCCTGGATGCAATTTGTAGCTTGATATTTTTGAAAGAATCTGGAATGAATGATTTGGAGGGAGACTTTCTTTTCCCAGATGATTTCCCTAATTTTTCATCTAGAGACAAAATCATGTGGTTTAATGATCTGATAAGGCCAATGATTCAGAAATACTTTTTTGATTCCAAAACAGACATTTTTGATAACATGAGGGAAATTGTAAGTGACCAAACACATCCAGAAAATTACTGGATTTCTAATCTTCAGGACGGCCGTTTCAAGTGTCATCATTGTGACAAAACATATGCTCAAGTTGGCAGTTTACAGGTTCATGAGAAGAAAATCCATCAAGTAGATATTCCCAAACCAAGGAAGAAGAAATATGTACCAGAGGATGAGTTATATGACTACATTTTAAGTGTATTCAAACTTGTGATTTTACACAAAAATTTAGACACAGCAGTAGATATGGCCGATGGACCAAGAAGTGTGAGATCAGCATCATATGAACTACCATTATACAATAAAACTAACAAAACCAAGTATTTAATTGGATCGATACATTTGGCTGCTCTTACAAAAGAAGGAACTCTTCCCTGTGAACTGCGCGAGACTCTTATTGCTAACCGATTCGTTAATCTTCAGGGTGGACGAAGTAACAACTTAGCTTTAGATGAATATGTAGAACTTCTAAATAGAGACAGCAAAATAGTTTGCAATGGATACCAAACGAAAGAGAGTATCATGAGACACTCCAAGGAATTCCCATTACTGGTGAACTTCGTCAAGCATTTAGAAGCTGTGTCAGACATTCGGGGTCGAAAAGGATTTCACACCATTCCCTCCTACAAAGGAGACGTTCAAAGAATTTTGAAAGACCTCCAAGAAATAGAGGCACTGAGTGTACATCCTGGCAGGAAATTACAATGCAGGAAATTGACATGTGACAAAGACATTTACAGATATTGTGAGCAAGGTCTGTCAAACCTCATATATAGACATCAGCCTGTGTCTCCCTATTGTCGTCTACGAAATCCTACATTTTGAAATGTGTGATTGTGCTGTAAAATAGTATTGTTATAGCAGTAAAATGTACAATACTGCTGTTTTATATTCTTGCATATAGGATTGTGTTTGTCCATTTTATTATAAAGAATTATTTTGACTAATGCTTGTATGCAATCCTGATAACTTTGATTGTAATTCATTGTATGGGAATAGGACACTTGGATATTATGTACTGTACTTTTCTTTATTTTAAGTTTTGTATTTAGAGTAGTTCGAAAATGCTCTAGAGAGGACAATTATTCATTTTGCTTTGTTAAACTTTGATCTGTTGAGATCCCCATCCTACCCCGGGGGCCATGATTTTAACAAACTTTAATCTGCACTATGTGAGGAAGCTTGCATATAAATTTCAGCTCTTTTGGCTCAATGGTTCTTTTTAAATGACATCACCCTATTTTTGCATATTTGTTAATATGAAAAGTTTACAGACAACAGGCAATCAGAAAACCTCACTTGAACTTTCAGCTCAGGTGAGCTAAAAAGCTTATGTACAATTCATTTGAATAATGATTTTAAAGTGCTCCACCACAATTTAAATCCAACTCTTGTTGATATAATTTGGAGTTAGGGAGGGGCTGGGAGAGGAGGCATTTCTGATAAAGAAAATTATTTTTGCATAGAGAAATAGATTTTTTCATATGAAATTAGAACTACCTATAGGCCTAACCAAAGTAAATGTGATATTGTGATTGATAATAGCCATTCCTCAATTTGCATATTATTCCCCAGATGAGTAATAAACTTGTATTAACATGTGCGAGTTCCACTTTAATTAAGATTAACTGCATGTGAGCTAAAAACTGTAATGTCCTGTATGATTGTAAGCATGTTAAATCTTGTGTTGTGCCAGGCTATATCATGCACATAATTGCAATTAAATGTTTACAGTGACCCAAGTATTTTGGCATCTATTATTTCTATGTGGAATCGCATTGTATTATCTTTTGGGAATGTCAAAAGTATTATCAGATGCTATAGAATATGAGCTCTTTTTATCACTTGTATCAAACTACTGGTACATGTATATTGACAAATTGGATTGAAATAAGGCTTGTTTTAGATCAAACAGATAATTATCAAATCATGGTAATGAACTTTTCTTTGTATAATTTAATTGATACAATCAACAAACGATGCTCATTTTCTCTTACTGATATGTGCTTAAAGTTTGCTGGAATTTATCTTTTCCATATGTTGAAAGCAACTTGAATTGATAATTAAGTAACTTCTTAGTGTATTAGCTCAAATCAGGACTATTTAAAAAGCACATCAAAGTCACAATTTCTCATTTGTTTCGGTTTTGAATAAACATGCACCCATGGTGTTTCATGACTCCACACTATGAAAGCAAATGCGACCTTGCAATGGCTTGCATGACTGCTCTATAGTAATGGATGTATTGCTCAATGGCATGATCTCTACCACTTTTAAGTGATAGTGAAATTCTATATGTGTAAAAGTTGCTTAACAATGAAGTGACCACTGATATATCACATTCATATAAATTTTTTTTTTTTTTTTTTTTTTTTTTTTTTTTTTTTTTTTTTTTATACATTTTATACCAAAGAAATATACAAGCACTGTCACTAATAACATAGAATGCTGTTAAGCAACGTAAAGGCATACAAACACGCATATTTCTTTTTTACAATAAATGTACAAAACTCATTGTGGAAGTATCATTTTTTCATATTGCTAGTTTTACAATGATGATATGTTATCTGTCTTAAAGTTTACATTCTGTGGACAAAAAGTATAGGAACTTCATGGGCAAAGCTTCTTGAGTTGACCATATTGAGCATTCAAAAACAAATTCACCTTTAAAATATTGGTGTTCATTGTCAAAGTTCAGTCAGCATCAGATTCTGAATGAGTGTCACTTTCACTTTGAGTTTGCCTTTCATGTGAATTTGAATAACCGAATGCACGCTCTAAGTCAGTGTATGTACATTTTTCACATTTGCACAATGCATGGCAAATGGCACAGCATGTATGTCTTCCAACTTCTTCTAGTTCAAGCTTTTTAAGGTCTTCGTCATTCAAGAAATTGCCCATTAATGTTAACCTGTGGCATTTTTGCTCCTTAAGAAATCCTTTGACATCCTCACTTGCTTTACTGAGATGATAGCCATGGTATAAGAACAAGGCTACTGATGGATGGCCATCTCTGCCAACTCTTCCAATCTCTTGCACCATATCAAGCACACTTTTTGCAGCACCGTATATAATGACTCCATGACACTTCCGTATGTCAATTCCCATCCCAAGGGCATTTGTAGCAATAATGAGCTTTAACTGAGAGTTTTCCTGTTGAAGTGCCTCAATAATTGTTTGTTTCTTGTCATCAGGTGTTTCTGAATGGTACATCTCAATGTACTTCATGAATCCTAATGCTTGCAGTTCTGAAGTAAGATAGGAATATATCTTTGAACAGTCGTTTATTGAGGTGCAGTACAGTAACGTCCTTTGTAGTGACCCATCCAATATGGAATCGACAATCCATGAGAATGCTTTGTCTGTTTCATGTGGCACTTTTTCAACACATAGTTTTATGTTTGGTTTATTTGGCGAAATCTGAATTGTCAACAATCCTGCTTTCAAAGACAGGACTTTCAGCACTCTTTTCTTTATTTTGTTGGTACATGTTGCACTAAGGGCAAGCACAGAAGCCTCTGGAAGCAATGACCTGAGTTCTCCAACACATCCAAACCATTTTCTGAATGCTTCCTTATCCTCTTTTTCTTTTTCACCCCTGAAAATAGAAATAAAATAAACCACTAAAAAAAAAAATTGTGAAAATCTCTATTCATCCATTATCAAACAAGGAACAGGCACTAATTCGAATATTGCACCAAATAGGCATTTCTTGCACTTAATAACATTGTGTTTGTGGAACAACAATGCCCCATTAATAGGTAACAAAGTACATGTAGTCAAACATCACATTATTCTACATTTTGACCCCTCGTGACAATGATTGATAATTGTAAAGCTAGTTATGTAAAATGTACTGGAAACCTGACAAACTTCTATGATCTAAGACTATATACATATACTATAAACTGTAATTATCATAATGATATATATATATTGTGTACATTACATATGCAAGGTTGAAGTCCACAAACCTGACAAATACATGAAAATTAAAATACAACAATAACTATTGACAATATACCATGTAGCAATGGTGTGGAATTCATCGATGACTATGGTCTGAATGTTGAATCCATGTATGTATGATCTCCATTCACTGCTTCCTACTAATAGCTCTGGGGAACCAAACAGGTAGTCAAACTGCCCTTTCTTCACCTCATCATCACAGTCACTACTCTTGCCTAGAAAGACGAGAAATTCTTTTACTTTATTTTTTTTTTTAAATTTGGTGTATGTACATTTATGGCATTAACATGTTAATTTTTTTAAATGTTTTAGGTCTTTTTGATACTGTGAGTGCATTTGCCCAATTACTACATTCTTAAACAATTGAATGATGCATCAACGAGTAAAATATTTACAAGTTGATGAATCTGTGCACATGCAGTTATGCACACATCTGTATTATATTCAACAATTCAATTCAGAGGACAGGCATCAGCAGGGGGTTAACAAAACATTTTTTAAATTTATGAATTATGATCAGAAGATAAAAAGTGTAAACAACATGTATACATGAATTCTATTTTGAATTATAAATGCACTGACTTGTCTTGCATACATAATAATTAAATTACATTTAAGCTGTTGAGTATTAAATCTATATAACTGTAACCGTCACAGTGAAGTAGCAATTCATTGGTATCTATTAAAAAGACAGTTGGGGGTTCGAGTACCGGCTTAATACGTATTAAATCGAAAGTTAAGTGGGGTCTCTCCTTTAAACATTATCAAATAAATGTATACCATTTTGGCATTTACCTGCTATAAAGGCCCTTACTCCTTTGATACGCTTTAATCGTTCAACTTGATCTTCCATCAGTGCGATTAGAGGTGCACAGACGAGCACTTTCGGTGTGTCGGCATCTGGACTTATGCATCTTCTCAAAGGAACGAGGAGTTGGTACGGCAGTGATTTTCCGAATCCCGTCGGTAAAATTGCCAAGCAGTCTCTCTTTTCCAACAATGCATCTAAAATCTTCCTTTGTTCCTCTTTTAACGCAGGTATTTGAAATTCGTTTAAACACAATTTTATTTTCTCCTCCATCGCCATTTTTTTTTAAAGTCCGAAGACGCTATCGTAAAACGATTTCTGATTGGTCCTTGGGTGTTTTGTCAAGCTATTGTGATTGGTCAAATGTTTGATGAATTATTCATGAGACTAGGGTCAATAACATGACCTTAAACGCAATGCTGTCAGATCCTTCTCCAGTGTAACGGTTAGAGAAGGTCTGATTTTAATTAGATTGTAATTGTAGTTCAGTGGTTCTGGAGAAGAAGTCAAAAATGTAAAAAGTTTGGAGACAGACAGACGACAGGCGATCAGAAAAGCTCACTTGAGCTTACAGCTCAGGTGAGCTAAAAAATGACTATTATTAATATGTAGATTTACCTGTAAGAGGGAACTATATCTTTATCCCAATTATCACCAACCAGTTGATATCGCTTATAATGGTCTCCTGACATCCATTCATTTTTCACCTCTATCAGTTCTTTATCAACATACTCATGCCATGAGGTAAGTTTTCTCTGGATTGATGATGGTGACACACTCAATCCTAAACGACACAGTCTTTCAACATCCTTGGAAAATGAAAATAAATAGATATTTCATATAATTCATGTACTGAAGAAACATTTCCATTTTTTTCATTGCTTGTATTTAGTTCTTCCTTAGGAATGTCAGCATAAATTATCAAAGTCTTAAAAATATTTCGACAACAACTTAGGATTAAGCTATGTCAACAAAACAAATCTTGTATCTATGATACAAATTATGAGTTACAAAAAGTAACAAACTTATGATTATGACAAGTCTTGACAATAATGACATGTGAAAATTACTGTTTGTATCTATGCAAAGAGGCAAAGAAAGCTACGAAATTGTTTTCCCTAACTTTTCCAAAAGATCATTTTTTCATTAGCAAATGTCAAAGGTCATAAGGTGAAACAGGTACAATGGAAAGATAACCTTGCCAAAAGGACAGTGCTTTGAATTAACATGTATTTTTATAAGTATGGTATACATTGGATATTGTGAAGAAATATCTGGATGTAAATTATGATAATTTAAGGTTACTCTTACTCGATTTGTACATCCACCATGAGTCAGAATGAAGCCCACTGCATAATGCAAAAATGACATCTGAAGACTTCGAGAATGGAGTGCAGAAGCAACTGTACACAATGTATGGACATAGTTCAATTGGCTTGGAGTGTCACTAACGATTGCTGATATGATCTGAAGTGAATGTGGTGCTCTGACTTGAAGCTCTTGGTTGAGTTTGTCCCAGGAAAACGACATGAAATCTGTGTAATCTTTTTGTTGCAGTTGGGATCCAGAATTTCTTTTACATATGGTTCTGGCTTCAGCACCTACTATACGTGAGGCTCCCTTAATCACTTCTTCAGGATTTGATTTTGACAGGGTATGGATGATCTGTTCCTCCACGTTTTGTCCTCTGGAAATGGCCTTGCAAATTTTCAAATACTTCTCTTCTTTTACAATGCGTCTGACTGTCCCACTAGGATATTGTACTGTCACAGCAATCTAAGGTACAGAACATAAACATTTAACTATTAAATTCAATCATTTAACTTCCTCTTCATATTTAGTATCTGAGATATTTTTTCCTTGACTGATGGAGATAGAAATAATTGATAATTGGTTTCCATTTGCTTTAGCTAATTGTTGTTTAACATCAAATTCAGCAATATTTAAGCTGTATAGAGATACTTTCTACATAAAAAGGGTTTATCTGTCAATTGACTTTCTACATAAAAAGGGTTTATCTGTCAATTGACACTTGCTCATATTCCAGTAGTTAGGGTCAAACATGTGACACTTATCAGAAATCTAGTCCATTGTTCAAACTGCAAATGTTGACTTCTTTACAGAATTAAAATTACACATGATAAATATACAGCTTGGGACAAACATGTGGCCCTCTAATGAACTATGATATGATATTCAATGGTCCATATCATGTTTCTTGATCAAATGGGTAAAATTTGAATTAATAGTTTTATCATGTTTGAAGCAAAGAATTTTGCATACCTTATTTTATGAATTTGTAGAACATACCTTTCTTGGGAAACTGGATTTAATATCAAGTTGAACATAGTAGTAAAAGAAACATGAAAGTATTTCCTTTACAATGTTCTTGAAATCCAACAGCATGCTCCTGTAACAAACATGAAACAAGTAACACTAATGCCCTAAAATGGCAAAACGTAATTAAGATGGGTTGATGATCAAATGCATCTTGATTTATGTGGACAAATTACAATCCATTTCTATTTAAATCAACTTTATAATTGATATTTTTGTAAAGAAATGATTGTTCGATGCTCATTAACCCATCCTTAAATGTAAAATAATATTCTATGGCTACAATGAACAGAAAAGTAAACAGAAAAAAAATATAATACAATGTGAATATTTAAAGTTAATATATATATATATATATATATATATATATATATATATATATATATATATCTGTCTGTCTGTGTGTGTGTGTGTGTGTATGTATGTATGTTCACAATACATCACTATACAAACGCAGAAACTTGAAAATAACACTCTTTTTAAACACTTAAGAAATCAAATAAAAGTAATTAGTCGGTAATTAAAGTAAGATCTTCTCCAAAATGTTTCACTAGAAGAGATGATCTGGTCTTAATTACCTTGTGAATTTGTCTACATCTCACAAATCATGCCAATGTTTATTGATGTATTGTGAATCAATATAAAGAAACAAAACTTTAATAATTGCTAGTGATTTATGAACAGTTCAACACATTAATTCATATGGTCCTTATCTAAGAAAATATCAAATATATTGATAATAATCATTTATGCAATTTTCATGCAAATTCTTGACTTGAACCAAATATGGGATATGGACAAACTGTACATGCTGCAAAAGAGTGAAGTTTTGTTTGTATAATTCATAATTTGCCTTATTTTGCACAGAAAAGAGAGCCTGTCTACTACTCTGTTATTTTAGATAATTTAATCAAATTTAATTTCTCCCCTAGGTATTATTACTTTTAAAGCCTTAATTGAAAAGAAAATGTGTTGCAAAGAAAAACTGAAAGTATTTCAAAAAGAATGAAATGAACAACAAAAATACTTACCTCAATTTCACCAGGTTCACATGTTTTCTTGGCATCAGAGGAAAATAGTGTCCTTTTGGTTGGCTTTGCTTTTGTTTTGCATTCCAATTCATCTTGCATTGGTGACTTGGCAACTTCTATTTGCTTTAAAACAATGGGCAGCAGGTTGCAAGTTGGAAGATTCAAATGTGATAACCCTGTTAAAATTAATGTTAATTTTAAGTAATATTTACTTTTAATTAAATAATTATAAATAGTTCTACATATAAGTACATGTAATTTGTACTTAAAGGCTCATAAAAACACCCAGTCTGTTGGTGTAATGCATTGAACCCTTCTGTACTCTTACAGTTGGTGAAATACACATAATCTATACTCATTTCAGACTGTTTACCTTCAGTGTTTACAACTTCTGTGAGTGGTTTTATTTTCGTAGGATAATGAACTCTAAAATTTGCCAGTGGTGCAGGAAGATCTGGTGGTTTCATTTTGTTCACTCGAAATGGACTGTTGACTAGTCTCTTTGTTGTGATCAATCTTCTACTTGGTGAAGGCACTAATAAGGACATCTGCTTTGTGGTATTTTTGTAGTTCGATGTTATCTTCAGTTTCAGACTGCAAAGTAATGATATGTTTATCGTAATTGATGTGCAACTTTCAACACATTGGGTATCTGTTAACTACAATTTTACTTCCCAGCAATCAAGTCATTCTGACTGAGAGAAAGTTAAATAACAATCAAATGCTTGTAAAATTATGTTGAAAAGGCACTAGTTTTATGAATACTAGTCAACTTGTTACCAGGGTAACTCAGCACCTAGTCAACTTGGCACCAGTTTCAAAATATCAAGAAATAATTAGAGTAATTAGAAATATTTCTAGATATTTATCTTAATATGTTTTCTGGCGATCTTCAAGGTTAGATAAGTTCACTCTCATAAGAAATATGGGGTATATGAAACTCAAGTACAAAGAAAATGTGATTTCCTAGCTGGGTAGCTCATTCAACTGGTGATCGCAAGTTCGAGTACAGCAGGGATTTCAACTTTTTAAAAGATTACTCTTTACTTTTCTGCATTTTTTTTTTTTACTAACTATAGTAATGGTATATTTTCTATTTCAAAATATTATTGTACATATCCTCCATTAATTCAGAATGTCAAACTTCTCTGGTGTATTATTCCTCCCAACAAAGAAAAAAAATATGGTGAATTTGTATCAAAATTCTTGATAGTGGGTAAACACAAAAACAATATTCATCATTAACACTTTAGGATCTACATACTCTGTTGTGTTTGTCTATGTCACCATGAACACCCAATTGAGTTTAAATAAATGAAACAGTTATGTATTTTTTATGTACATGATTTATCAATTTTGTGAATTTAGAGCAACATATTTTTGGGTTTTCAAAAATTTTCTGATGGAACTATGGTCAAAATAAAATAATGCGTGTTTCCTATTTCACTCCCCCAGAAAATTAGATAGGGTAGGTAGGTAAAACATTTTATTTGAAATTCAAGTTTTTAATAAGCTTTCAATACAAGTCTATATAAATTTCCAATACTTCAAGACTTGTTCACACACTTTGAATATATGATAAATAGTAGAACTTTCAGAGACACTCAAAAGCAAAAATGGGGGGGGGGGGAATGGTTTGAAAATTCTTGATTTTTATTTCCTTTAAATATATTGTCAATAACACATTTAAGGTCGGCAGCAAAAAGGTAGGTAGGCGGGGTCTGGAAACCTGAAACACACACATATCTTATTTTGGGCCTCTTAAAACATGTAAATGATTAAATAAAAATATCAACTATTCCTTATGCCAATATACTGAGAGATGTTATTTTCCACCCATTCCATATATCATCCAGGGATTGTCTAATCCCCTTAACTTTATGTAATTTATGTAAACATTGGTCCAGCTCCAGGGCTCAAAATTAACATATGCCCGTCAGTCCGTTACTGGTTAAAAGTTTGGCTGAGTGACTGACATTTGTTTTAGTCAATCCGATGAGACTGACCAGTTAATTTTCTAAAGCATCATTTTGGAAAATATACTTTAACTTATGAAATTTACACATTTGGGACGCTTTGATCTGTAGACCTATCAGACAAATCTGATTTGTAAATATGTTTTACAATGTATTTAATGATTTCTGGACTAGTGACATGGAAAGTTAGCTTCAAGTCCTGAGCTGTATATTGTGCAATATTGTTTTTAAATGTACACTCTTCGGCATGTTCAGTGCTTGTATTGTTGGGTTTTTTTTTTTATTGTGTAGGGATATTGAAGTGTTGACATGTCTCTTCATAATTATCACCTCACCCTATCTTGTGTACTGATGACAGCTGGATGATACATTGTTCCAGCCTAGCCATCTTATTGTTAAAACTAGTTAGAATAATCTAACTGTGTCTCGGGACAGGCCCTCACCACAGTTAGAATACCTCCCATATACCCGTAATGTAGCAGAAAATTGCGGAATCGCTCCAAAACGATTTTAAACTTATCAAAGAATAAACACGTACATTTAAAGTTAAATTTATATACAACTAACCTCATTGGTAATTTGTAAGTCCTTAACACTGTAAAAAATCGTATAATAATATTGTAAACTCAACACTTTGAAATGTCACTTTTCTCGATTCGAACTGACTGCCATTTTACCGGAAACTGCCATCGGAACACCCTGCTGCATGCTGTTTTCCAAAAACGAACGCTTACCTAATTTGCAAATAAGAACGGCCCAAGTGGGTCGTTAAGATAACTTTCCAAATGCATATGAGTGATGTGTTACATAATTTTACCGAAACATGCACTGTGTGCAATTTTCATTTTGCTACATTGCAGGTATATAGGATGCATTCTATCGTTAAATCGGGTCCGTAGGACATTATCATTTTAACGATAGAACATTCTATCTATGTTAAAACATGTTAATCACGAATGGGAATAATTATTGAATTGCATTTTTGCTCTCCTTTTTTATAAGAATATAAAATACTATTCGAAGAAGGCGGTATTATCATGTCCCGCAGCTTTGTTGTTTTTCTTGGCAATTAACAACATGATACATATAATTCTTGGTTGCACTGACGTAACAAAACACCACTCAGGCAGGGATAAAATTACAGATGTCATACCAATATGCTTATTTACATACCTCTCGACAGTACTCATGAGATTCTGTAATCGCTCCACAGAACGGTAGCAGGGAACACAAACACCCTGGGTCTGATCATTGATTGTGATCACCTCATCAATGCACACTTCAATTGATTTAACACGATCGGTTGTTAATTTCAGTTTTTTGTTAAAGTGTTTTACACATCGCTGGGTTCCGTCACTATCCTCAACAGTTTCCACAAAACGAAACCCACATATTATGCACTCATTGTCGTTGAAATATATTTTCTGCGGCGTTTTGCTCATGGCCGCCGCCATCTTCTTCGATGAAACTCCCGCGCTTCTCGGCATTTATTCCCGTGCTTACGTTAAATACCGAGGATGTTCCGATATCACAGCTAAATTTTCATGTTATCGGAAACCGTCATTTGATTGGTCAATTGTGAAAGGTGAAATAACATGACCTTAAACGCAATGCTGTCAGATCCTTCTCCAGTGTAACGGTTAGAGAAGGTCTGATCCAGTGTAACGGTTAGAGAAGGTCTGATTTTAATTAGATTGACATACATGCAGCTACCAGATATATTCCTCTTTTATTCTTCCGGATTTTAGGATGCATTTTTTGTACCACTAATTCTCTTGAACAAGCTATTCATTTCATGTTTCTATGTTTGGACTTAATTCGTACATTATAACCTCCCTTTGTCATCATCCCATTCTTCTTGAGACTCTCCGTTCATATTCGTGTTTTTTCCATGCGAGCTCATTACTTTTGTAGGAATTTTAAATTTTCATAAACAACATCTGTGACCAAGCCGTCTGGATTTAGATAGATGTAGTGCAACAGCGGAATACATGGGATAACATCTGATGAATGGGCTAGTTTAAACGATAACTTATTCAGAAATAAGTGATTTTTCAATTTTACAAACTATGCATCTGAAATCTATTTGTAAAGTTTTTTTTTTAATTATTCAGGTTAGAAATTCTCCGGGTCAGAGAGGGAATATGTGTTTGAGATTTATAAGAAAAGTAGTTTGCTGCCTCGCCCTACCTGTATTCATTCTATTATTAAAATCTACGCACTACCTGTATTTAGGTTCTATTAAGAAAATCCGTTTGTTGCTGCGCCCTACCTGTACGTGTATTTAGGATTTATTATCCAAAAAACACGATTGTCAAAATTAGCATTCAAAACTTCACTTTTTAGTAACATATTTGGCGTTTTGGGTTACGATTTAATTATGTGATTATCATAAATAACGTATTCTTTTTAAGTTTACAGAAATATAGTGACGCTTTGGCCGAAATGGAAATACACTCAGTTTATTAATATTTTTTGATTACTCATTAATAAAAGAATTGGCTTTATGACCATGACCTGACCTAGGGTATGTTAAATTTACCTAGAGAATCCATTGTGCTAAAATAAACTTAATATACAGCACAACCAGCCGCAAGACATCTGACCTACTGCCCGAATTGAATAGTGACCTTAACCTAATATCTGAATAGACCAGTAGGTGTGTCGAAGCTTAACTGGCTGCCCTGTAATCCCTCATAGGCTGCTTAGCAGCTGCATTGACAAGAGTGATACAAGTTTAATATTTATTAATTAGATCAGAAACAGGATGCAAATGTACATATATGGTGGAAAGGGTCGCATGCAAACTTTTTGTGGGGAACTGGGGAGGCGGTCAGTGTGCCAGTTTGACTACCAAAGTAGGGGCAACACAGGGGGCCCTATGTGGACATAGGTGCCCGAACCTGAACGAGTCCCCACGTTCTAAGGGAGGTAGAGATCTCTGCGCATCTCACCGGTCTCCTGCGTGCTACCTGGTTTAATTAGCAAGTGCGGAGCAAGCTTGTAGACCCTCCTACAGTTGTCGCAACATGCACCAGCCTGTAGCATCCCCTCCCTTAGTAGGAGGTGGATGTGGCCCCAGCTATGAACTAGCTGAGAGCCCCACGAATTAAACTTTAGCAACTTATGCAAGAAATTAGTATTTTCTATGAATATCCACCGACCCTTGACCTAGTTTAATGGTCGTCTGGAGGGTACACGTGAAATACCTGCCCCCTGCTTTAGTAGTAGGTGGGAGGAGAGCCGGTTTTGGCGCAGAATTAGTGATCAACTACCCCAACGCACCCCCCAGTCCGCCACAGACATTGGAACAATGTCCCCCCCCAAAAATTGATATTTGTATGTTTGTTTTTCCTTTTTTCTTCATGCATACTTGAAATTGGAGGCACTTAAACTGTGGGGTGGGCGACGTGCACTCTCGTCCGTCACCCAGGCCCCCTGGAGGCACAATGGGAGAGTATTTATCTCTACGCTCCCCTCTCCGAACCCCCTTGCGTACTCTCAAGCAATGGTTACTTAACCAAGAGGTGACTGGTATCACCAAATTGACACATTTTGATAGCGATTATGAAGTTGTAAATTATTTGAATTTCCTGGATTTTTCAAGGGAATAGCTAAAACTTCAGGATTCCTGACCAAAATTAGACTGAATTCTGAAATGACCATTTCAAAATGTGTAATCTCAAAGGTGGCGTAAGATTAACAACAAAGTGTTCGCAGTTCAGGCGGACCATAAGACTTGTCAGCTCTGAATAACTCCTATGATGGAAAGCAAAAATTTGACAAAATTTCCTAACACCAATTTAGCAAACCATCTCCCAGTCCTACTGGAGGAAAATTACGTCCCATAACTGAAACTGGTATACCTCTAAAGGATTCCGATTGATTCTGAAGAGTTTCAGCAGAAAATTCTAGAATAATTTTGAAGTCTGTATTCCGTCAAAAAAGATCTAACTACAAGTCTCAAATACTTCCGTAAAAACTAAGGTAATGATAGCAGAATGGCACATTGCTAAATACCATTTTCGACGATTCCTAAGATAAAACAATAAACTGTAATGGATCAAACTTTTTCGACCGGAAATTCATCATAAATTCGTCAAACTTATCCAAACGTTCCAGAGCCAGTGAGAATTAACCCAAACTCAGCTAAGAATTAAAATTAAGACCGATTACTCGAGCCAAAATACGAAAATTACCCAGCCCATTGACACCCCTAAGCCTCTACCCTCAAAGCCACGCCTCCTCGGAAAAAGTTGGATAACAAAACATGACACTTCCTGACGTGGTATCTCAACTGCTGGAACCATACAAACTCCAATAAATGCCTATTGAATGCATTATAGGGGGGGGGGGGGGTCAACGCCGAATACATCTGAGACAAAACCAGTGAATTATTTACATGAAAATGGAATGGGATGTGATTGACTTAAAGTTAACCAAATAACTTTTAGTTAGGCTTGACATTGAGAATAAACAACAACGAACCGATCAACAATCTGCAAGTCCGAACTTGAGATTGTGGACAATTATCGGAAACAAAAATTAAATGCATCTAATGATATGGAACTAGGGTCTCTGTGCTATGGAAAGTGCTAACTATCCAAAGAACGACAAGGTGAGAATATACCGCGACTTAGCTGCAATAATGTAGCCCTCTCTGATTTTTTTTTTTAAGGGAGAGGGCTACAACTCCTTAGGATCTCCGTAATGGTGCAAATGCGGGAGTGATTCACTCCCGCAACATTTGCGCTCATTCTAAACATTTCCTGACTTTCTTTACGTAAATAAAATGATATTCTATGTTTCTTAGTCAATATATAAATTTACAACCTGCAACTTAAGATTTGTGAGGCTCTATTCTACCGTTTTCAACAATTTCGATAAATTTCAAGTATGGAGGCGAACGCTATTTCGTCGGTATTGAAAAGGTTTGAATTTAATATCAAGTTAAAAACCGAACATCAGAGTGTAAATTCTTTCTGCAACAATATGATTTTCCTTTCTTTGTCGAAGTGGCTCGAGTAACTACATTTTCGCGCTGATTGTCAATTTAGGTTTTTCATTAGATCCACCTACGAGATCTTGCGATAACAAGCATGGCGGAGCAGACGAAGAATTTTGCATGCTGTACATTATATTTAATGAAAAACACCTTTATTAGACATGGCCGAGCACAGAGTTGGTACTCCTTTTGGTGTAAACAACATTTGGGACTAATACACAGAGTTTATTATCGGTTATTCATAAAATTATTTTGCACCATTACGGAGATCCTATGGAATTGTAGCCCTATCCCGAAAACGTCAGAATAAAAAAAAATTGGATAGGGCTACATTATTGCAGCTAACCGCGACTCGTACGCTGTGATGCTGGTTCTAGCACAAACCTGAAAAGTGTGTACGAAATAGCATATAGTGCTCCACGTCACGTACGTTGTCGGAATCATCTGTAAATTACAAAAATTAAAAGAGGCAAATTGCTGAAATAGCAAGACTACCACGTAATTGCATAGGGATGTTAATAATAAATAAGTACTATGAAGTTAATAACTCTGCATAAATTGACCGGTGAGGTCCTTGGTACATAAAATTGTGATCGTGCTGTAGTAAAAAACCCGTGAACCCCTGTGGCCGTGAATAGCAATGCCTACCCTGAAACTTGGGCCCAATAATGCCTAGCAAGTAAACCTAACGAGATAATGTAGTGTTGGCCACATTGCAAATTGAACCTCGTGGTAGGTTGAGGTCCGAGCCCCTGGTCTATGCAGTGCCGACATGGCACAATCAGGTATACCTGAACATTATCCAGGTTCACCTGTGTATGACATGTAAATGAATAAATACAAAGTAACGCGACAATGAACTGATTACAGAATGGGACGAATTAAGAGTAAGCAAGCCTTGGAATTTGTAGCATGATCTGACTATCTGGTGCCCTTTGCTTGACCGACTCGCTAGCCATGCCTATTGAAAGGTCATGAAACCTACGTTCACCAAGTACCTTGAATCATGAATGGGCTTTTGGCCAAACAGATACAATCAAAATTGTGCCATAGGTTTGCCATTGGGATACATAATAATAGAGTACCGGCAATGCTAGGTATATTGGGTGGTGTAGGACATGACCAGGATATGAATTTACATATGGCGGCTGCAAGAAGATACATACAGAAACTAAGTCTGAGTATGGTATCGCCTTATGGGCTATGTTGTGCGAGTGCTTTACGACAGCCGGTAGAATTTGAACTAAGTGAATATTAAGGAATTTCAAATAAATGCAGTGACTCACCATGTTGACCTTGAGAAGGGGTGGTAGCCTTCGTCAGGGATTAGACGACTATCGCCGGCTGAATAGGTACCTCCTGCCTTCAGGGGAGAGGGATGATCAGCGTTGTCGTGCTTCACTGCCTGGCTGGTATGCCGTCCTTGTCTCGAGCTCCAGTCCCGTGGAGATCCCGGTTAGAAAGGTCCGTGTGTGGTGGCACGATAAAAATCGCTCCCCGCAGAGCGGCCGAGCACAGGACAAAATTTGGAAACCCATCGCCGACAGTGGTGACGATTCTATTCAGGTTGACCTTGAGAAAGGCGAGTAGCGTTCGCCCGGGATTAAACCTCCATCACCGGCTGAATGGGTACCTCCTGCATTTAAAAGAGGGGGGGGGGGTGTGACCAAAACGTTGCCGTGCTTCACTTCCTTGCCCACCTAGTCTCGGACTCAAGTCCCATGAGGATCCAGGATAGAAAGGTCCACAGCACCCATCGCAGTTGTAACAGGCCGTCAAATTAAACCGCGGGTCTGAGTCACAGGTGGCACGATAAAAATCGCTGAGGCTCCCCGCTAAGCGGCCGAGAAAACGCCTAACTCAGGCCAAAGTTTAGCAACCCATCGCCGACAGTGGTGACGATTCCATTGTTGGAAGAGATGTTTTATTGTATTGCTTATAGGAATTAGATAGGTCACAGTTCGTTATCTTCACCATGGACAAAACAAATCAAAAACCAATCGATCGGTATTGCTTTTATCTGTCCCTTTTTTGGCTTCATCCTGTTGCTGCACTGGTAAAGGATTGTTTGGCTGCGTATACGATTGCACGATGTTAATAAATTAGCCCGATGGCAATGGATTGTCATTAAGAAAATCATTTTTCACAATGTGTTGAATCACAGGAGTCGGCAATTTTATCAATAAAGTAGAAATATATGAGAAATGGGCATTAATACTACCACTGAGCTTCGCGAGCGAAGCGACAGGAATGCATCGCGATTTCGGCAAAATCTGCTCCGGTGCTATGTTGCGTGAAAAAGACAGCAGTACCCGGTTATAAATAACATCAGTCGATGTGTCCCACCTGATTTCTGGATCGGTCACCCTTTTAATTGCCGTCAATTACTCTAAAATCCAAAATAAACATACTTTCGAAAAAATTCACTCGCCATAAGTTTTGTGTGACGTCACGTCATTTGCTGCTGAACTATCGCGTTGAATTTTATCATGTTTACAAGAAAAATATTTAAAAAGAAATAAAACGTCTTTTTTATGACTAGCTTTTGTGTTTGTTATTTTTTTTTAGAGACAATATTTAACTAGTAATTAAATTTTAATTGAGTGTTAAGTTTACGTAAGTAATATGCGTTTGAAAATAAAGGGAGGTAATTTTTTCAAGAAATCAATAATGTGCTTCAAATTTGAAGAAAGATGCCCAACAACTTATATATATATTGTGTTTGATATCACACTTCGAATGGAGCCCATTATCATGTTGGGGGTGGAGACACAATAAAGTTTTCAAACCGATCAGGGGAAAAAAAATGACTTATTGAGTACAGTACATGAATTCTCAAATATCTAGATCTATTCCAATTTCAAACAACAGATGTACAGTTGCAGTTTGTGCATTCCCTACCCCCCACCCCCCCTTTCCTTCATTTTAGGGTAGTATAATTTACAACGCTTATTTTCTCATTAAATAACATTCTTCAATTTAAGCCGTTTAAACCTAGCTCATCTTTCAATAAGGCCTAAAAGCACTATTAAAGTATCATGCTGAATTTCTTCTCATCCTCACAAATATCAAGGGTTCTGTGTGAACTCATGGTTCTATGGGATGGACTCAGCTAGGGCTGCTAACACTGTAGGAATGTTTTCTCAATGTATCAAGGTCCATATGTCCCAAATCAAGCTGATTTATAAATCCTTGAATATGGATCCCCCCCCCCCCCCCCCACATCATGATTTTTAAAAGGTCTGTCATTGACTGTGCCACTGGAAAATTCAATAGCAAAAGGAGCATCGATGATTTTTTGAATGCTAAGTGAGGTTCAAAATAATTTCAGCAAATTAATAATAGTATTTCTTCATGCCACGGTGTTCTGCTGTAACCTCATAGAAATAATTACTGGAAATATCTTGTATATAAATATTACTATCTTTTGTTATTAATATTTAGTAAATTTCTATGGGTTGGCGCGATAAAGAATTAGTCTCACTGCACTACGTCCTTGAATGAAAAAAACAGCACAAGAGGCATAAAAAGACCGCATCCCTCACCCACCTCAAACTGAAAAAAAAGAGGGGACGTTGACATCTGAGTGACTCGGGTGATATATGGGAAAAAGAAAGTTGATAAACTGTACTACCAAGAATTTTGCAATCAATAAAGATTTCTATCTATTAAAAACTTTTGTTATGTGTGATGTAAAATTACAACAATATCTAGGCCATCACATGCCGTGATTATCCGGAATTTCTCAGTGTCAACTTTGATTTCACTGCGATAGTTCAGCAGCAAATGACGTCACACAAAACTTATGGTGAGTGAATTTTTTCGAAAGTATGTTTATTTTGGATTTTAGAGTAATTGACGGCAATTAAAAGGGTGACCGATCCAGAAATCAGGTGGGACACATCGACTGATGTTATTTATAACCGGGTACTGCTGTCTTTTTCACGCAACATAGCACCGGAGCAGATTTTGCCGAAATCGCGTTGCATTCCTGTCGCTACGCTCGCGAAGCTCAGTGGTAGTATTTATGCCCATTTCTCATATATTTCTACTTTATTGATAAAATTGCCGACTCCTGTGGTTGAATCTAAGGTTTGAGCAGAATGAAAAGTCAACTCGTTCCCCGTTAGGCGGAATTGTAAGAGGCAAGATAGTTCGAACCAGGTTTATTTCGTAAACGGTACGAACTGTATTAGCCAATCTTAATTAATTGTGGACTATTTGATATGTATCAAATAATATTTATTATTAATGATCAAATGTTTTTTTTACACAGAAACGATTTTGTTTTCTGCGAAAATAATTTATTGGCTTCACCAACAGTATACTAAGGTGGAAGTCAAGGTCACGCAGTATTGCCTCGGAGTCCTGTGTAAAAAAAATAATAATTCCCATATAGATAATATGAGGTTTGTTTTATCTTTAGGTGTCTTGGATCTTGCTCTTCACAACTTGAACTCCTGTGGGCTTTTAAGATTTTTTGTGTAAAATTCATAAAAAGATCTCCCTCTCTCTCTCTCTCTCAGGAAATAAAATATAGGGGGTAATTATTTTTAAAGTTTAGAGATGAATAATTTTATGCTCAAACTCTAAATACTTTTCTCTCAAAGCAACTGTGTGTGTGGAGGGGGTCGATATGGTGACGATATATAATGTCATAGTTACCCTGTAAACCATTATTGATATGTTCAAGAAACGTTACCACTAACACACATTACAACGAGGGCGCATATGACGTCACACATAATGGCGCGTAAAATAGCGAAAGTAAATATGCATATCGCAAGATTTGAATTTGATCGCTTTCAAACTCGAAAACTACGCAAAATATTTAATTTAAAACACAGTTAAAGTAGTTTTTGGCATGAAAAGAATTAATTTTGCTGAAAAAATGAAAAAGTTTAGAAACATGCGTTGTGTACATGGTGATGCAGCCTATGGGAATTTTCTCTTCATGAATTAAGTATAGTTTGTGAAGTACATTCGCAGGAACATGTAGTAAGGAAATTAAAGAATACAAAAAATAACCTTTTGAAAATTTTAATTCCAGTGAGCTCAAAATACAGACGCTATTAATCTAAGTCTTGCGAAATTTCAGCTTTATGAACGTTAAAATACACGTGTACATTTATTCTCATCTTACTGGGATAGAATGGTCTTTGTTAATATGCTGTGATGCGTATGAACATGTATGTTGTAATGCGTATGAACATGTATGTTGTGATGCGTATGAACATGTATGTTGTGATACGTATGAACATGTAATAGATACAGCTCGTGAGTACTACTTTTATAATGATATTTTGTATGACAGGCTGGCTACACGCTACAAGGTTTTTTGCCACGATTGCTTTGATCGGGTTCATGATGTCCACTGCTGGTGTGTTCGTCTGTCTGTTTATCACAGAACTATCACAGAGGCGGGTCCTACATATTTTGACCACTGTATTAGCTGCCGGGACGGGTAAGCAAGAAATAATGGATACACTTTAACCTGCCTAATCCGAATCCTGTACAAAATGTTTCACTGTATATTTCAACACTGATCATTCACGGTTTTTTTAGTTCTATTTCTATTACAAGATTACACGCAATATGACCTCTAATACTTTCAAAACATGTTGGATTAAACAGGTTGCACTGTATATACGATTTTACAAATTGAAATAACCTAAGAAATATCAAACGTGTCATATAACCTCTTACAATTTCAAAATAACAAAAGGTGCTTCTAAACATCGTAACAACTAAAGTAAGCATTTTACGGAGAACACATTTTGTAAGCAGAAGAAATTGTTTATGATCACATAGTGCATGTGAAAGGTTAATTATTTAAAAATTGGGCAGTTGGAGATATGTAGATACATATAATTATATATATGGATATACTTAATGTGTGTTATTATCTAATTTAGCACAATTATCCTTCTCGGTATCCAATTGTTTGGTTTCAAGCATGCGTACCGGCAATGTCCGATTAAATAATTCCTTAACCTTTGCGTTTGTTGCCTTTTCGTCGTTTTGTTCCTTCGCCCTAAACTCGAATTTTTCACTCTTATCGAGACGTAAGGTATGATTGGACACAAGTATAGCGGGGATATATGTCAGGAATTTTTCGCCGGCGATGCAATAATGCAGCGATATAAGGTCTCAACCATGCGCGGTTTTTTTCCTGCACCATAATGATAAATTGAAGGTTTTTTTTTATAAGGGGTGGATCTGTAGCTCTCTTATCTTTCCTAATTTTTAGATCTTCTGAGCCGAAGGCTCAAAGAGCTAATCATATGGCCATATGTCTGGCGTGCGTCAACTTTTTTTGGGAAAAGGGCTATATCTCAAGAATCCCTTGGCCTATTTCTATCAAATTTGTCACAGGGTATCCTTGGCCCAAGGGCTTTCATTTGTACTAAGACTAGGGTTGTGACCCTTTAACAAGGGGAGATAATTAGGAAAATGCAAACAAAAGTAGTGGTTGCTAAAAAAATCTTATTCTCAAGAACCACTGGGCAAATTATCACCAAACTTATGCATAAGGATGAGGATAGGTTGTAAATAAAAAATTGTTCAAGGCATTATCCTGGGGCAAAGGGTGTGATCTCAAGGTCACTTCAAAGTTGATCTTAAATTTTGTTTTGTTAAAACTTCGATATTTTGCTTAGTATAAGGACTAGGATCATCAAATTTTGTCAGTTGATGCACCTTAGGATTTAATATCATGTTGTCTCAAAAGTAGGTCATGGTGACCTACTTTTTGAATTTCGCAGGTAATTATTATTAAATGGATTTTGATGCATATCTTGGACCCTTTTGAGCCTATGATCATCAAAAGTTGTCAGTTAATGGATCATGGGACCTTGAACTGCGTCATGTGAAAAGTATGTCATCAAGACCTACTTGCTGAATTTTATAGCTAATCATTTATGAATACAATTTAGGTTGTTATTTCAGATACCGAGAGGTTTAGAATCATCAAACCTTGTAAGTTGATGCATCTAGAGGCCTCGAAACATATTTATTTTAAAAAGTAGGTCATCGTGACCTACTTTTTGAATTTTGCAGACATTCAAATTTCATATTTTCAATTTTAGATGCATATTTTGGACACTATGAAAGCTAGGATCTTCAAACGTCAGTTGATGCATCTTGAGTCTTCATAGTTTGTTGACCAAAAAGTAGATCACCGTGACTTACTTTTGGAATTTAACGGCTATATTTTGATATTTCAGATACTATTTGACTTACAATTATCAAACGTTGTCAGTTGATGCATGTTGAGTCTTCAGAGTGTGTTGACTTAAAAGTAGGTCACCGTGACCTATTTTTGGATTTTGACAGCTATATTAGAATATTTCAGATACTATTTGACTTACAATCATCAAACTTTCTCAGTTGATGGGTCTTGAGTCTTCAGAATGTGTCGATCAAAAAGTAGGTCACTGTGACCTACTTTTGGAATTTGACGTTTATATCTGAATATTTCAGATACTATTTGGCTTCAATTATCAAACTTTGTCAGTTGAAGCATCTTGAGTCTTTGGAGTGTGTCGACCAAAAAGTAGATCACTGTGGCCTTCTTTTGGAATTTGACGGCTATATTTGAATACTATTGACTTGTCAGTTGATGCATCTTGAGTCTTCAGTGTGTCGACCAAAAGTAGGTCACCGTGACCTACTTTTGGACAGTTGCATTTAAATTTTCAGGTACTATTTGACTTAACATCATCAAACTTTGTTAATTGATGAATCTTGGTTAGTGAGAATTTTTGCCTGTTCTACAATGTATCAGAAGAGCCATTCTAGGACCATGGGCGTCTTGTTTTTTCAGAGAGCTACAGTTCTGCAGCTAATTTGCAAAATGCTGAGTTTAAACGATACTACATATGTAGTACTGTTGAAATCCCTGTAACATCAATTTATTTGTCAATAGCCTGCGTCGATTTTAAAACTGCCCATACACAAAACAAGCTCTTGGATATCGAATTAGTTGAGAGACATAAACAGCATATGCAGGTGATAATCGGATATTACTGTATATAAATATGGGAATCTGAAGTCATTCCGTTTGTCATAAAGTTGAGTTGTTAGTTTGCCGTTGACATCTATGTTGAATAAAATATCTGAATATGAAGCAGATGTGAAAGACTCTGTGGTGTCTTTTATTTCGAGTTCACAGGGATGTCATAAATCCTATAAAGAATGCAAAAACACGAGTAGAGTATATCCAATAAATTCTTATGCTTTAAAACTACAAGGAATAAAACTCACTTCGCTGTAAGCGTGAATTAATTATTAGCGTGTTCGATGTAAAAGTTTAATGTATAGGCCTACCTGCACTCGTTTTTAGAATTGTATTCATGCAATCATTTACTCTACTTAGATAGGCTAACGACCTACATGTATGAAGTAACTTATTAAATTTTTTGTAATATTGTAACGATATCATCATCTACAACTTTACATTTTCAGGTGTAGCAGTCTTGGTTGCGATATCAATATACGGTACACATTACAACATCCCCATTCACAGCCGTATTCCGTTCACAATGGATCCTGGTTGGTCTTTTGGCCTGTGTGTGGCCGCCCTGGTTCTAGATGTCATAACCACCATCTTGCTCATAATCAATGCTGTTAAGAAACCCAATTTGTAAATATTGATACTCTACCATTACCATTGTAAACACTCCAATGTAATTAATGTAACCTTGACCTCGTGCCGGGGTCATAAAACTAGAATGTGCTCATCTTTTATCTAAATCTCAAGAATTAAAGTCCTTCATCTGGTTAGGGGACTGGCTCCGCCACTGGGTTCGATTCCGGCATTAAGTCACAATCGTGTCAAGATAATAAATAACTTTGCTCCTACGGCCCTTAGCCCCATACATGGGTCAAAATTCGTGGCACTTCAACAGCAAGTGATGACATATTTTTATTAGAGAAAATTTTTCGAAAGGGAATAAAAACAGTAAACAAGCAATACCTTCATACATCACAATGGCTAACTACCTTACCTCTCTACATAATGATCGACTCCTGATATATCACAATGATCGACTCTTGACTATATCACAATGATCAACTCCTGATATATCACAATGATCGACTCCTGATATATCACAATGATCGACTCCTGATATATCACAATGATTGACTACCTAGCCCTGATATATCACAATGATTGACTACCTAGTCCTGATATATCACAATGATTGACTACCCAGTCCTGATATATCACAATGATTGACTACCTAGTCCTGATATATCACAATGATTGACTACTTAGTTCTGATATATCACAATGATTGACTACTTAGTTCTGATATATCACAATGATTGACTACCTAGTTCTGATATATCACAATGATTGACTACCTAGTCCTGATATATCACAATGATTGACTACCTAGCCCTGATATATCACAATGATTGACTAGCTAGTCCTGATATATCACAATGATTGACTACCTAGTCCTGATATATCACAATGATTGACTACTTAGTTCTGATATATCACAATGATCGACTACCTAGTCCTGATATATCACAATGATTGATTACTTAGTCCTGATATATCACAATGATTGACTACCTAGTCCTGATATATCACAATGATTGACTACCTAGCCATGATATATCACAATGATTGACTACTTAGTTCTGATATATCACAATGATTGACTACTTAGTTCTGATATATCACAATGATTGACTACCTAGTCCTGATATATCACAATGATTGACTACTTAGTTCTGATATATCACAATGATCGACTACCTAGTCCTGATATATCACAATGATTGATTACTTAGTCCTGATATATCACAATGATTGACTACCTAGTCCTGATATATCACAATGATTGACTACCTAGCCCTGATATATCACAATGATTGACTACCTATTTTTGATATATCACAATGACTACCTGACCTAGCCCTCGTACATCACAATGACTACCTGACCTAGCCCTCGTACATCACAATGACTAACTGGCCTAGCCCTCGTATATCACAATGACTAACTGGCCTAGCCCTCGTACAACACAATGACTAACTGGCCTAGCCCTCGTACATCACAATGACTAATTGGCCTAGCCCTCGTACATCACAATGACTAACAGGCCTAGCCCTCGTACATCACAATGACTAACCGGCCTAGCCCTCGTACATCACAATGACTAATTGGCCTAGCCCTCGTACATCACAATGACTAACTGGCCTAGCCCTCGTACATCACAATGACTAACTGACCTAGCCCTCGTACATCACAATGACTAACTGGCCTAGCCCTCGTACATCACAATGACTAACTGGCCTAGCTCTCGTACATCACAATGACTAACTGGCCTAGCCCTCGTACATCACAATGACTAACTGGCCTAGCTCTCGTACATCACAATGACTAACTGGCCTAGCTCTCGTACATCACAATGACTAACTGGCCTAGCTCTCGTACATCACAATGACTAACTGGCCTAGCCCTCGTACATTACAATGGTTGATCGACACAATCCAAAATATGCTATTGACTTAGAAACGAAGATATCGTTGATATGAAGCCAATAAACAAAGTTACAACTGATTGTCGTTATCGACAGCAAATGGTCGTTAAAAATTACCAGCATGGTTTGATCGAAAGTTGAAGCGACAAGATCCCCATACTGCATCATGTCTTGGACGTGGGCATATCTTAAAAATGAGGTTGTCTCACTTTTATAACCCCGACCCCTGGTCCACTGTTTTGTTTAGAAGCTCTTGTCTGCATAATATATATTAATATTGTATATTGGTGGTATAGTTTATTGATATTATTGGATATTGCATATGCATATTAGTGCATATTCATATTATTGCATATTCATATTGTTGCCTTTGATATTATTGGCTATTCATATCCTATATTCACATTATTTTAATTGAAATTTGTATAGTGGTATTATTGTATATTGATATTATTGTATGAGTCTCCTTAATATCGTCATTAGAGACTTATGTGGATACTTTGCTATATTTTAATGCATCTCATTAAAATTTTGGTAACCTTAATGCATTAGCAACAGAATTCCCTTCCGGTAGACTGTGCGGTTTAGCATTATAAACCAATGATCATCAAACATAAAAAAAAACAGGGGGGGGGGGGGGGGTGTCGTAGTTGTACTATATACACGACACATATTGCAATTTCATCTGAGTTTTCAACTATAGGAGAAAAAGACGTCGGGCGTGAATTCCTAAATTTTTCTCATGAGCTAATGTTTTCTGGCATGAGATGTTTTAGCTGAAAAAACTTGATTGAAATAGTTCCTCTGTGTGTTGAGTGATTGTACAATTTCTTTTGGGTCAATTTCTAATGAATGGTTAAGATGCATTAGTGCAGGTCCAGTTCGTCCGTCTTCTTACATAATACTTACTGCGTACGAGGTTTTTAATGTGTCTGCGTCCAGAGACGGATATTTCTGCCTCACAAGTTGTGATTGGTAAAACTCATCCGATGTAGAGAAGGATTTTCACGTCCAATTACGGGTCCCAATTGAAAAGACTGAGCAGATTACACAACTTGTCTGAAGTGTCTTTGTTCATGTTTACCCAATACCGTTTACGGTCTATGAGTTCTCTCTCCGAATCTTCTTTAGATAGGTCATGTCGTTCCCCAACATTGTAGTTCAAAGCGAGGGTTCAGGCCAGTTTGGACAAACCATCGTGTACAAGATTGGTCACATTAACAGACAACCAAGAGCATACCGAGTGAGCCGCCTTGTCCTACTTCTGAAACCTTGTATCCGTTCCTTAAGGAAAAAGTCCAGAAATGGAATGGTCACAATAATCTGTTGGATTATCCTCTTCATTTTCTGTAATGGTCTGAAGAACCTTTGCCGTTTAGGGAAACTATGAAAGAAATACGGAATATCAATGCCTATGTGGGACAGAGTAGACCTACAGTCAGTGAGGAAGATAAAATGTACTAAAAGCGGCTTCTCTTTAAATTTATAAAATGTATGAAATACATGCACAAAATACTGTCAAAAAGTGGAAACAAAAACAATATCATATTCGCAAGTAATTTCCTGGATATCGATACATACGAGCAACGAAATAACGTGATGTGATAAGAATAATGTATTTGATTACTTCCTGAATGCAAGGTGAAGATAACGAACAGTGATTAATCTCATAACTCCCGCAAGCAATACAAAATAGAGAGTTGGGCAAACACGGACCCCTGGACACACCAGAGGTGGGATCAGGTGCCTAGGAGGAGTAAGCATCCCCTGTTGACCGGTCACACCCGCCGTGAGCCCCATATCCTGATCATGTAAACGGAGTTATCCGCAGTCAAATCAGTGTGCCAAGAACGGCTTAACAATCGGTATGAAACACGTCAGACAGCATTTGACCCAATGCGAGGTTGTATTGACGAACTAGATCGATATAACGACCATAGAATTTGCGAAATCCTGACCTCAATCGAGATTGTTGAAATCCCTGTACCATCAACTTGTTTGTCAGTAGCTTACCTCGATTTAAAAACTGACTATACCCAGAACAAGCTCTTGCATATCGAATCAGTTGAGATATATAAACACCATATGCAGGTGATAATGGAATATTGCTACATAAATGTGGGAAGTTGACGATGGAGAAGCTGAAATCATCCCGTTTGTCATACAGTTGAGTTGTCAGTTTGCTATTAATGTCTACTTTCAATAAAATATCTTAAGTATGAAGCAGAAGTGTACGACTCTGTGGTGTCCTTTATTTCGAGCTCACAGGGATATATCAAATCGACATATGAATGAAAGCTATCATTGTTAATAGACAAAACGTCATCGATATATCTAAAAGTCGAATTGAAGGTCACAGCGAGAGATTTTTTCTTCTCACGTAGAAGTTTTTGAATAAATTCTGCTTCATATGAATATAAAAACAGGTCAGCTAACAAAGGAGCACAATTCGTGCCCATGGGAATTCCAACAGGCTGTTGGAAGACCTGATCACCAAAGACCACGAAGATATTGTCAATGAGGAACTCTAGCATATTTTTTATTTCAACTTCAGAGTACTTGTGCGTGGAATCAGAGTGGTGTTTAACCAAGTAAGTTTTTGAATGACTGATCACGAGATATGAATATTTCCGTTTTCCGTTTTTGTTGAAGAAGCAACTGTCTATGATGTCAAAAAGTCTAGTCTTTAATATATCGTGAGGAATGGTCGTGTATAGTGTTGAAAAGTCATAGGTTTTAATGCTATTGATTTGGGAAAAATTCTGTGATTTCAAGTTTACTAAAAGTTCTTTAGAATTTTTTAGAATCCACATTTGATTAACACCACTTCTGGCATATGTAGTCGAACAGTAAGTTTGAAGTTTCTCCTTCACAGCTGTTAACATTTTCGTGAGGAGCAAAGATAGGGGCTTGGTAGAGCACTTACTGGATCCTTTGTTTGTAAGGGTTTTTATGTAGTTTAGGAATCCAGTATAGGTACGGTAACTCATATTCATTCGACCCATTGACTGGAATATTAAATGTGTCTAAAACTGAAGCATGGTTTTGAAGAATTTCGTCTTTTGAAAGGGCAGTTGGAGTATAAGTATGATTACCAAAAGTGGAATTAATGCCAAGTTCGTTTAAAATACAGTTGTAATAATGAGCCTTACAAACAAAGACAATGTTGTTACTAGCTTTGTCAGCTGGAACCAAAACATATTCCTCATGTAACCTATCTAATTCTTTTATCACTTCTGGTTTACTAAACACAGAACGATAGATGGTACGTACTTTTGTTTTCATGTGTCTAATGCGGGATTTTAATATCCCTCTTATGCTTTTAACCCATTCTGACAATGTATCAAGTTCTTTTTCATATTTAGCCCATCGTCTGGCATAATCTTCGACAGAACTCATAATAGAGATGAAGTTCTGTCGCCAATTAAAAGACCGAGGTTCTCTGTATTTAGGACCTTTAAGAATAAGTGATTTGAGGTCCTCATTTTCAACTATATCAACATCACCAGTAATGACATGTCCAGCTGGACTGTAGTTGAAAGAAGATGAAGAACAAGAACATGTTGGTGGATTACGTATAAGATGGTCTATATCTATGCACTGTAAAGTTTGTTTATAATTAAAAAGTTTGGATGCAATAGTAGAAGTATAGCTGTAGGAAATACAGGGTGTAGACTTGAACTTGAAATAAGTTGGAATACATGACTGAACCCTTTTATGACGAAGAATGTTGCTTATGTTGACGGTATCTATTCCTTTGTTTGTAAATTTGAGCTTAAGGAACTGACGGCATGATTTGGAAGGAATATCATCCATGGTCCGTGCTGGTTTATAGAGCCTGTGGTAGGCAACATCCATAATCATAGAGTTCAGTCTATATTCAGGTGTTGAAAAATCCAAGTATAGACTAGCCATAGCTTCTTCAAATAACGTATGTGAAACCCTCAATGGAATAGAGTAAAGTTTTGTACGAATATGATGTGGACCCAATTGTCTGTTGACGTGAGGCAAAAGTGAATCAAACGTGACATCATTTATACTTGGTCTTTTATATGAACGATGTCCGTGACTGCGTTTTCATTTACTTAGTTTGTGTATCAGTTGAATTCGGGTGAGGAAACTGCGTGTGAGAAACTTACTGATTTGTCCCACTCCCGCATGTAAAGAAATTGATTAGCGCCTTACTATGTACGAGAGTTCTCCGAAGGGAAATAACTCGGACGTATTGAGGGCTTCTGTCATTTTTCTCTCAGAGTAATTTGCATGCTGAAGCAAAACTCGGATTCAATGCATGACTCCCGAGAGTGAGTGCACACAACTAGTTAGTTTACGGACTTGATTCGTTCCTGACGCCCTCGTTTTTCCGATCTCATGGCTTATGCTCCACCGCATGCTTGCCCTCGCATGTTCTCAGTTGGATCTGCACGCAAGGATTTCCAGAGGCGTATTTGTAATTGCTTCCCCGGTAGTTCTACATCGATTTTGCGTTGCAAAGTCAATCAAATTCTCTTTAATGATGGCAGGGTGTACTCTACTATTTAGAAATCTAAGACACGAGACTAAAACTTCTTTTTTGTATACAAGTCAATTACCTCATTAGCTGTAATGGAATATAAAAACACCCTCCCCTGCAAACGGTCCACAATTTTACCCGTTATGTGATTCCGTATGATTTGGATAACCTCATTCTGAATGGAATTACTGCTTTTAAGAGGTATTCTTCCTGCTGCCTGTAGATGAAAGCAGAAGTGTTCGTCATGTTTGGCTAATAACTGTAGTATTGCCAGAGAATTACCTTTAGTCGAGGAACTACTTGTGACATTATATTTTGTGTCAACAGATAGGAATGTTTTACCACAGAGAATTACCACATCTGCTATTTTCTCAAGCAGCTTTATGTTGCGATGACACTGTGTCTGACTTTGAGGTGTTACGTTTATGAAGAGGAGACGAAGAAGATACTACGGATGTGATCTTGGTTGTGTGATAAACGGGGGATACTTACTCCTCCTAGCCGCCCGATCCCACACAGGAGTTATGAGATTGATGCTTTTCATTAGTCACTGTTGTTTTGCTCTGAATCATGGGGCTTTAAAAGTGCAGACGTCTTCCTAAAGGTCTTCTTATAAGCAGTGAACGGTTTGAACGGTTGCGTGACAAATGTATTTTGATGTTGGAAACCCAACTGAGGAAACATCATACATAAATTAAAAAGACCGCCATTTAACACTTTGTTGTAACTTAATTAAAACTGTATTACCTAAGAAGGTTGAAATGATAGTGTGTTCCTGTGATCATTTGTAGTCTTCGTTTGAACAGCACCTGTTTGTAACTTAATAGGATCACTTATCTTTTCAGCTAATGTTATTGAGTTCAATATTTTACTTCACTCGTTACAATTTTACCAAGATGATAAATACCCACATTTTCGTCACTAGACCTTCCATCTTTACCATGTATTCTTACATGTATTTCTGTGAATTTAATGTCACCTGACTGAATACCAGTCTTTTCATTTGGAGTTGCCAATTGCGAGTCCACGTGAATCCCTCCCGTAGGGATCCGGGTTAGAATAGGTCCTCAGTACCCATTGCTTGTCGTACTAGGCGACTAAATGGGAGCGGTCCTTTCGATGAGACTACAAAAAACCGAGACCCCGTGTCACAGCAGGTGTGGCACGATAAAGATCCCTCCTTGCTCAAAGGCCGTAAACGTCGAGCATACGCCTAAATTTTGTAGCCCTTCATCGGCAATGGTTGAAAAATTCTCGAATGGGACGTTAAACGTACAATATACAATCAATCAATCAAAACCAACCAACCATGGCAATTCCGGGGTATCATCTGAATCCACACTATGTTTTAACTTTATTGGCAACCTGATATTTCGGAAGTTGCGTATTATTTCATCGAATTCAGTAGGTGAACATGGCAAGCAAACTACAAATTAATTTGGTGTCAATTTGTTCGAGTTGCTGTTTTCATTGTGTGAGGTAGATCGGTGAGCCTGGAAATACTTTGTCATCTGATAGCGTCTTTATATCTCTCTGCTCACAGCAACATGTACTGTTCCTCCCAGTGAACTCGAAATAAAAGACCCCACAGAGTCGTCCACTTCTGCTTCATACTTAGATATTTTATTGAAAATAGATGTTAACGGCAAACTAACAACTCAACTTTATGACAAACGGGATAATTTCAACTTTTCCATCGTCAACTTCCCATGTTTATGTAGCAATATTCCATTATCACCTGCATATGGTGTTTACATATCTCAACTGATTCGATACGTAAGAGCTTGTTCTGCGTATAGTCAGTTTCTAAATCGAAGCAGGCTACTGACAAACATGTTGATGGTGCAGGGGATCCAACAGTCTCGTTTAAAATCAGCATTTTGCAACTTCTATGATCGTTATAACAATCTAGTTTGCCAATACATTGTATCATTGGGTCAAATGCTGTCTGACGTATTTCATGCCGATTGTTAGGCCATTCTTGGCACACTGATTTTAACTACGAATAACTCCGTTTATCTGATCAAGATATGGGGCTCACGGCGGGTGTTACCGGTCGACAGGGGATGCTTACTCCTCCGCGTCACCTGATCCCACTTCTGGTATATCCAGGGGTCCGTGTTTGCCCAACTTTCTATTTTATATTGCTTATAAGAGTTATGAGATTGATCACTGTTCGTTAACTTCACCTTTCACTGTTGGGTAAATGCTATATATCGGTTGAGGCAGTGCATTTACTACTGCACAAACTACAGCAGAGAACAGTATTCCCCTGACGTGATAGAGGTAAAAGTGAGTTGTCTGATTCTGACAGGTGTACTATATGTACACAACAACTTGTTGTGTAGCTGCGGGATGAGAACACATGTCGTAAGTCGTCTGCAACGTACACTTTCTTGAATTCTATCAATACCGTCATGAAACTAAGTTCAATGTGTCCCTCTTCATGACTAAAAATGGCTTTTGATAGGGTGCTACAGAATATAATACCACAGGGCATATATCTATTATTATTTCACCAATACCGTCTTTTACACTCGCATAAGTAGCGGTCTTCCGAAGGGAGTTCGTATATCAAACTAACCTCCATAAATTGGTCGAGTATTGGAAATTAGCCCTAGATCAGTACAAACGTGTAACTGCTATTTGATGGATTTGTTTAAGGTGTTTGCTTCCCCAAGGGATTGTGTTAGCAAAATTGAAAGTTTCAGTTTCTTTATTTCCGTGAGCGATATGGCTCATTGGATTCACATACACATATATATACACAGGCAGTACAGTAGATATAAAAATAAAATACATACACACAATGAGCAATATGGCTCACAGAAATAAATAAATTGAAACTTGTTGACATCGGACCGTCGGAATACTGGGCGGCCACCAAAGATCCCACCCTGCTCAAAGGCCGTAAGCACCGAGCATAGGCCTAAATTTTGCAGTCCTTCACCAGCAATGCTGACATCTTCACATGAGTAAAAGATTCTCTCTTAGGCCTGCCCTGGAGTTAAAACCTCAGTGATCAAGTTTACAATTTGGGTAGAGGCCTTCCTGTTCTACATCACTATGCATTGTGGTTTTTCTTACAGATGTGCGGTTGTAGCTCTAAGAAAAAATTTAACTTACCCTAAGAGATGCAGCATTCCTGAAATTTATCATTTATATCCCTTTTGCCCTAAAGATGCACAATACCAAAGAAGGTGTTGCACAGAAGAGGTAACTTTCCCTAATCGGAGCTTTGTGCAACACCAGTGACGTAGAACTTCATTTCTATTTAACCTCTTATTGCGTATTTGCCATTTACATACATGTATGCATACCTGTGGGATTCCCCAGTACTAAGGGCAAGCCTAATATATTTTATGTGTCCGTACAGAGTCTAAACATAATTTTTTGAAATCGTGAAAATCAAATCTTTTAATTTTTCTGAGTATTAAACACAATGTATAGGGTTACGAGTGTATCAAATATTTGATATTCAATAACACTGCAGTCTAAAAGCTATTATTTAAGAAATAAGATATCATTTTTGAATGTTGTTGGGATGTGACATGAATTTGGTCACGTGATCAAATCCTATAACGCCCGCAGGGCGTTATAGTAGAAACTTCATGTCATATCCCAATAACATTCAAAAATGATATTTTATTTCTTATATTTATATTTTCTATTTTGATTTGTGTCCTTACCGAGCTTCCATGATTATGTAGCAGATGACCAAAATAACGATCGTAGAACACAAAATATAGTTCGTTAGAGTTTTATCGAATAAAAAATTAGGAACAATATCAAAGAGAATATAAGATATAGATATTTAATTGAAAATGTTAAAAAAAGACCAAACGTGTAAAATAAAGGTAATTTAGAGCGTAAAGTTAATTGAAATGACGACAAGAAGAGCGGAGTAAACTACATCCGTGATGTGATTTGGTCGCGATCAGCGATGGAGAAACTGGCGTCGGTCTAGCTTACTAAGTTGAAAACGCAATTGTTGATCACAGATTTCGACAGAAATTCAAAGGATCTGAGAGAATTGATGGTGGATATGATGGGTCAAGTTAACGTTAAGCTCTTAGTTAGGTATTTTGAAAGAAACAACGGTATGTTCATCGTTAGGACTCGCGGTTGTAGCCATGCAGGAGACGATTCAAGACAATAGGACAGATTTAGACAAAGTGCAGGTAGGTTGCGTCTTCTATTTACCTTCAGTGTGTGTAAGAGAAAATAAAAACGAACTGACGGAGTTTTTGTTCACTTGAGAGGATTTTAATGAAGACTCGTACTGGTACCCTGACATGAACATGTAAAATTTTTATTTTTCGAGCCTCGAAACCAGCCTCGCTTATGATGATGCCGAGTCATAGCCGTGATGGAAGTTGCCAGGAAACAAAAGGTTAACTTATCATCATAAACTAAATAGGCTTATAACTCTGCCTACATGTTTTCGATTCCAATATCATAGAACTTTATTTTATAAATTCGCCATGCAAAAGTTGCAGACGGTACTTAAAACTGTATAAAATGAAACAGCAGAACGATATGTTAAATGTTTCTCTTTTAAATTGATGAAATTCTTGTTTGTTTACAAAAGAAACTGTATAAAATAAATATCCTGCTGCGTTTATTTCTTCTATGATGTCATTGCAGTGGCGGATCCAGGGTTTACGAAAGGGTGTGTGTGAAAGTCAAGTATTAGTCAAAATGCTTATCCATTTTGGGTGCGAATCTGGAATTTTACTCGCACTATTTCTATTATTATACCCCCGCAACAAGTTGTGGGGTGGGGGGTGGGGAGGGTATACTGGAATCGGGTTGTCCGTCTGTCTGTCTGTCTGTCTGTAGACGCAATGGTTTCCGGGCTCTAAAGCATTATCCTTTCCACCTACCGTCACCATATCATATATATGGACTACCCATGGGATGAAAATGTTCCCTATCGATTTTGGGGTCCAAAGGTCAAGCGCACTGGACATCGAAGTAGCAATATGGTTTCCGGGCTCTAAAGCGTTATCCTTTCCACCTACAGTCACCATATCATACATATGGACTACCCATGGGATGAAGATGTTCCCTATCGATTTTGGAGTCAAAGGTCACGTGCACTGGACATCAAAGTAGCAATATGGTTTCCATTTAAATTATTTAACGGCTTTTTTCATCACATGGAGATGCTGTGTTCCTAGATACCTTTGGGATCATAATACTGAAGTTTTACCTATTACCAACACCCTTTGGGAGATTGGGGTAAGTGGGGGGTATTCTTAGTGAGTATTGTTCACAGTACCTCTTGTTTAAATTTGTGGCGAGAGAGAGAGGGGGGGTGGGTCTAAATCCACCACTGCATTGCGTAAGCAAGAAGCCAGGTGAAAATACAGGAACTGACTTTTGAAGCGGTGATTGTATTCATACGCAAGAACAAACTGATCACGTGACCAAATTCATGTCACACGAAATTGAACATCAATTTCATTAGTACTGTCATATAAGGAAGTGCATTGGCAAATGTAAATATTTGTGCATTATTTTCTATAACCATCTGTACATAACTACCACAAAACAAAACATGGGAAGTTTAATGCGCATTAATAAAGTTCAACAAAATTCCAAGTACATGCACCTGAAAACATTGATTACCATAGCAATTTTCTACTGGAATACATATTGTCTTATCCCTTCAAACTGTTTATCATATATTTACCTTGTTTGACATTTTTCTTTCAAAGCTTTAAAGGGACTGGTTCACATTTTACGAAAGAAATGTTTTTCATTTTTTATGCTAAAGATTTAAAATATAGGTCATTTAATGCTGACAACCAAGATTTGGACCGTCTGAATGCAAGGTTTTAGCTTCGAGTCCGTGTTATGTAAACAAAGACTCGAGTCTTTTTGTGTAAACAAACAAACCAGTGAAACGTTAATTTTGTAATATAAAGCATCTTCATTTTGTACAATCACAAATTTTAACTTTTAAATAACACATTTTACCTAAGTATACTTGAGATGTGATTTAAGAAATAAGATATTATTTTTTAATGTTGTTGGGATATGACATGAATTTGGTCACGTGATCAAATCCTATAACGCCCAAAATTGAACATCGATTTAATTAGTACTGTCATATAAGGAAGTGCATTGACAAATGTAAATATATATATATATATATATATATATAATAAACTTGGATCAGTATCCATTTATTTTGAAAAACCCGTAAACAATAACACACCTCCATCTTTGTTTTCAAAACAAATAATAAGCTCTCTATAATGAGCTTCTGTCATGATGAATAACCTTAAATTTGGGGGGGGGGGGTGAAACCTTCTAAACATATCAGAGACCGCCGCGATTGCCGAGAGGTTAGAGCGTTCGCATGCGGAAGGCCGGGGTTCGAATCCGAGACAGACCTAAGTCGTTAAATCAGTTTCATGTCTTGTAACACTATACAATAACCGATCAGCTGATCGAGGTGACTCGGGTCGTATAAAAAAAAAACTCAGGTATTAAGTTATATTGTTTTAGAAGGAATTAGAAAAAAAAATTCTGATTAACAACCTCATTTTATTTCAGGTACTATCTTTGTTCAGAACAACATCACAGTGAAGAGGGCAATGCACACAAGATGGCATGAGTCATGAGGCTGCTGTTCAGACTGTAAGGAAGCTGTATTTGCCTATAATAACAGATCTCAAAAATGCAGTTGCATCTGGACGTGACAAGGTGATCAGAGAAATTAAGCCTCCTCAAGATGTTGAAGAAATATGAGAATTACTTCATCCATCTTCTCTGACTTGGCTTCTCTTACCAGGACCTTTGAAAAGGAAGATGTAGACCTATCCATCATAGAACCAAGAGTGACAGCAACACTATCTACCCTTAGGAAGATGAAAGAGTGAGACCCTCCATTCACAAGCCGAGTATCATCTGTTACACAAGGATTAGGAATAATAGTGGAAGATGACATTCTCCAGACTATTAAAGCAGCCAAAAATGAATTCATAGACAATTTGAATCCCAACATGGAGGACAGGATGGAGAATTCCACCTTGATTGACAGTCTTGCTGTTGTTCAACCTAATCACTGTGGATGAAAACAACCTTGTCTTCTATGGGGATACAGCAATTTCAACCCTAGCAGTCCATTTCAACTTGTAGCTAGAAGTATGATGACAACAGTTCTGTCTTTCATATTTAACTTATCATGCACTTAATCATAATCCTATGTATGTATTATGTTATATTATATTGCTTATGAATCATATTCTTGAAAATGTGTCATGTTAAATCAACAGCAAAATATAGATGTAATAAAATATTTGTTAATATACACAATTGTTCTTTATTTCACAATGTTGTCTGAAAAGTTAAAAATCAATGCAGCAGGTATTAACTTTTGAAGAGGTTAAATGATTATTCTATTACTATCGTAGCATGATGCAAGGAAAGTGCCCCGAAACTGTCTTGCCGCGACGAAAAGTGCCCTTTTGAGCATATAATGTGTGTGCCCTCCCTAGATCCTAGATTTAACACGACCATATGAGTGAAAAATTCTCGAGCGAGACGTTAAGCAAGATACAATCAATCAATCTAATATCAGACTGTAGATTTTGATCATTTAAAGTGAAAAACAACATTTGGAGGAAAATCGTGAATCAGTCCCATTAAAACCTAAGAATTCTCGTTAACAGCCTTGACTATTAATACACAGGTATCACATCCTGTGTTCGGTGTGTTTGTTTCGACTCCTGTTCACAAAGTAAACAGTGTCTAGGTTGGAATTTTATTGCAAACTCGGCACATTGTACGTGTTTTTCAATTAAAGTCCCACGATTTCCCCCAAAATTTTGTTTTTCACTTTTAATGATCAAAATCTACTGTCTAATGTGTTTGAAAGATTTCACATGAAAATTAAGGTTATGCATTATCACAAAAGCTCGTTTTAGAGAGTTTATTATTTATTTTGTAAACAAAAATAGCGGTATGCTATTCTTTACGAAATTTTCAACAACAAAAAATGGATAACGATCTAAGTTTACTACATCTTTCACATTTCAAGCCTTTTTGGGGTAAAATGTGTCATCTAAAAGTTAAAATGTGACTATGCAAAATTAAGATGCATTACATTACAAAATCAATATTTCACTTGTTTGTTTACATAAAAGACTCAAGTCTTTGTTTACATAACACAGATTTAAGGCCAAAATATTGCCTTTATTCTTGCATTCAGAAAGTCATTATTTTGGCTGTCAACATTAAATGAGTTATATTTTTAAAAATAAAAAACATTTTCATCAAAAATCGTGAACCAGTCCCTTTAAAATATCTAGATGGAAAATGTAATATTGAAGAAAAAATCTTGTGTCCGTGAGGAATTCGAACCCGGTCGTTAAAAAAAGGTAATGTCTTTACACTTTAAAGTATATGACCTTATCCACTGAACCAAGCAGTAGAACTTTTAAGTAGCGATGGAAAATTAACGTACAGGTCAAGTTGAAAATTATATCGGTGAAATCGTATCGCTTTTTTTTTTGAAATTTACAAAAAAAATGCCCTCGTGAAACAAAATTTCAAAGCGAGTTTTTTTAAAATGGAAAACTCGAAGAACATGTTCGTTTTTATTTATTTATTTTAAACATACATGCAGTATATATATATAGATATAGATCTCTCTCTCTCTCTCTCTATATATATATATATATATACTAGATCTATATACATACATACATTCTGCAAACATACTTGTACAAAATGTTCATAAACTACCAAAGGTATATGTATATAATTTAATTTTTATTGTATCCTTGTTTCTGATTGGTCAAATTCCAATTGAGGAACGCAAGTTATTTTTGTATAACCTGGTTTGGTATGGGGACACACCCCCTTGACAACCAGATGTCGGAACTATTTTTTTTTCTCTCTCTCTAAATTTACATCGCAGCACTGTTTTCAGCCTTCTATGGAATAGAAAGTCAACGTGAACAATAAGATGCTTCGGTTTGATACACATGTTGTTTTCTCGTTGTCAATATTAGCCTAGCATCTACTTCACTTGTACGCAAATCACTGTTGTAAAACATCTTTTTCTGTATGTATGGTCGAATAATAGATTAAAACAAAGATATTATATTCGAATTAATGATTTGCCAAGTAAGCATTACCCTGTTTATTTTGAAATACATTTCTCACTGGGGGGAAAAGGAGGGGGTGCGTTGTTTCATTCCTTGATCCGTCTTTCAACAAAGCAAACAAAACTTCATACGTCACATTTTATCACATGACGTCAGACACATTGACATGTGGATCGCTATTTGTTACTTGCTTACATATTTTCTTGTGTCGGATTTACTATTAGCGAAAACATTGCATACAAGGGTAAGTTTTCATCTAGTGGAAGCTTTCACAGAGTTGAAAGCCGTAAATTATTGCATTTTCTGATATTTGAAGATTTATTTTGGGTAGTCCTAACAATGCAATTTCCCGTATTTTCTCAATCTGTCTGTGATGAGCGACTTCAAAGTCGATCTCTATCTCTGAAGGGCAGCGAAATACGCATTTGCATGGATAGTCTACACATATTTTCTATCATGATAAACTTCACTTTCGATACAATATTTTGATAAATGGCTAGGCTCCATAGAACTAAGATTAAAGATGGCGACCTTCGGCTTCGCAGCTAGACGCTTCGTGTCGCTGTTGCTAAGTAAATCATTGCGCGGCTTAGTTGACTTGTATTTTTCCGAGTTTATGTACATTTTGATAAACGAAGTTTAGCATATTTGTCTCTTGCATTAAATTATAAGGAATGACTTTAATTCTGGGGCAAGTTATACGAGTATAACCTGGTTTGGGTCAGTTTACGCTTTTTTATAATCCGCTTCGCGTTTATTATCTTGACCCAAACCAGGTTATACTCGTATAACTTGCCCCAGAATTAAAGTCATTCCTTAAATATTCTTTTCTGAGAATGTGAGAGAGAGAGATGCATACACTCATTATCTATATATATTGAAAATTTAAAAAAAAACCACTCAATGAAATAATTCATTCCAGCGGGTTCAGCAGGTGTCAAACATATCTTTTAAACCATTTTTATATGCAATATGTTTCTGAGTTTCTTTATTTTATCGATATCTCGTGCAAAACCTTTAGGGAAATTAACATGAGACGTGCAACACCTTCTTTCAAAAGAATACGGGACTTTCGAGATACGGATCCACTCGACTTTTATCGCGCGTTGAACATCATTTGTAGGGCATGTCACTTTCGGATTACAATAACAATTAAGTAATCAAGCATGGAATTCCTCAATTGCTATCAAATTCCTGCATTTAAATGCTATCTTTGAAAGAAAGAAATTACTACAACCATTTTATAGGAAAATGTATTTGATTAAAATATGGGAGTTGGCGAGAGAAATAAATCTAGGGAATATCTTGAGGATATCGGTAAAACCTCACGCCTTACATCTAATGATATGAGTCTAAATGCACCTTTTCCCCGCCATCTAATTTACACCCAGGCCACTATAAGCACCAATAGTGACTCGGGTCGTCATCGTGGGACTGCGCATAGCTCTTTACGGACCGTCTGCTAGCGAAACACCATTTGTATCGTTGTCAACTTTGCCCTACAATTGGTTATTATCACGTGACCGTGGTGTGTAAATGTCAAATATAATCGGTCGTTCCGGCACATCCCGAAAGTTCCGTATTGGAAGGACAGCTATCAACAAGAACTGAGAAGTTTAATTATTAACACACGACTGATGCAGACCAATTTCAAAAGGTCATCATCTAAACAAGAATCCCACAGGCCTTATTGGTCACTTGAGTATTAAGCAAGGATCACTAGCCCCACGCGCTCTGGAATCTAGAAAAAATCCTTTTCTGCATAAGCTAAGTTCTAATATTCAGCAATAGTATAAAACGAGATGATTATGTTCTTTATAAAAACTCAGATGCAATACGGGACTTTCGAGATACGGATCCACTCTGACTTTTATCGCGCGTTGAACGTAATTGTAGGGCATGTCACATCCGGATTACAATAACAACTAAGTAAACAAACATGGAATATTTCAATTGCTATCAATTTCCTGCATTTAAATGCTATCTTTGATAGAAAGGAACAACTACAACCATTTTTAAGGAAAATACAATTGATTAAATTATGCGAGTCGGCGCGGGAAATAAATCTAGGGAATATCTTGAGGATATCGGTAAAACTTCACGCCTTGCATCCAATGGTACGCGTCTAAATGCGCCTTTCCCCTTCCATCTACTTTACACCCAGGTACTAAGCACCAATAATGACTTGGATCGTCATCGTGGGACTGCGCATAGCTCTTTACGGGCCGTCTGTTAGCGAAACACCATATGTATCAATGTCAACTTTGCCCTACAATTGGTTATTATCACGTGACCGTGGTGTATAAACGTCAAATATAATCGGTCGTTCCGGCATATCCCGAAAGTTCCGTAATACGGAAAGTGCCTATACTGATGAAAGAATACATGTACATGTACAAATATAACATTGACTCATGAAATGACTAATTTGGACCCGTCCTAGAGTCGCAACCCTGGGGTTGCAAAATTCACAATTTTGGTACATTCATTTCTGCTTTTCTTATTGATGCATTTAGTTCTTTAACCGTATCAATAAACTTTAAAGAAGTCCTTGAAATGATAAAGATAAGTAGCATTCTGAGAGTGTTGCATGGCAATACATAGTCTCGGACCGTCGCAATAATCACTGTACCACACCAATATTCAAAGTTCATTATGTAGGTTATGGTAAGAGGGAAAATTGGGGAACCAGGTAGGAATGGTTGGAAATCAACTATTATTCAAGTAGGGACTAGACCAGGAAAAAATACATTTATAATTAGGTTTAGGTCTTTAACCAAGTCAGTAAACTGTGACAGGTAAGTGATCATGAATAATTTAGTTATATTGTTGTATTACTATCCTAGATCGATTGATTGAATATTGTTTAACGTCCCACTCGAGAATATTTCACTCATATGGAGACGTCACCACTGACGGTGAAGGGCTGCAAAATTTAGGCCTATGCTCGGCGAGTATGGCCTTTGAGCAGGGAGGGATCTTTATCGTGCCACATCTGCTGTGACACGGGACCTCGGTTTTTGCAGTCTCATTCGAAAGACCGCCCTATTTAGTCGTCTCTTACGACATGCAAGGGGTACTGAGGATCTATTCTAACCCGGATCCCCACGGGAATAGTATGCTAGAAGTTTTAATGGGTGTAGTACAATTCATGCTATTTTTCTAAGTCCAAGGGCCATAACTTAATGGAAAATCAACGGACTGAGACGAATTCGAACTTGATATGTAACTTGTGATGGCAAACCAATGTACCAAATATTACATGAATATCTGCAAGCACAACCAAAACAAATCCGGAAAACTGATCATTCATGTTATTTTTCTAAGCCCAAGGGCCATAACTAAGTGAAAAATCAACAGACCGAGACGAAATTCGAAATTGATCTGTAACTTGTTATGGCAAAGCAACATACCAACTATAAAATAAATATCTGTAAGAACAGAGGAAAAAATTGCGGGAAACTAGACTGAAGGACGGACGGAGCGAAAACCTAAAGTCCCCTTCGACTTCGTCGGTAGGGGACTAAAATCAGAGCAACGTTACAAATTGCGAAAATTCATAAAACTTTTTTGATATTAGTTAAATGAAATTAGACTATGCAAATCTCAGGCATCGGAAGTATGTTAGAGAGGGCTTGTTTCGTTGTTCAGGACACTTTCGTCTGAAAAATGTACGTTTTGCGAAAATTTCTAGTGGTGTCTCTAGTGAAAATTAAGCCCCCACCCTCCCCTCGTTCCGACACCCATGCAAATTAAACTTTTGATAATAGTAGTCTAGTTTACACCAGTCATTCCCAACAATAGGACAACATGGAACCACTTTTCCTGATATATCCTGACAACAAATTTATTTCATTGGTTAATTGTTTTACGTCCCATCGAGAATTTTTCACTCGCATTGCAACGTCAACAGCTGTAGGTGAAGTACGACAAATTTAGACCTATACATAGCGCTTTCCGCGTAGCAGTGTGGGGTTTTTAACGTGCCAACGCCTGCATGCCTCAGAGTTGACCTTAAAAACGAATATCCCGTGTGTGTGGCACGCTAAAAAACCATCACTGCCCAATGACCGTAAGCACTGAGCAAAGGCCTAAATTTAAGGCCCTTCACCGGTATTTCATGACGTCTCCATATGAGTGAAAAATTCTCGAGAGAGACGTTAATCAAGGTACAATCTTTCGAGTATGACCTTAATTTAAATGGAAGTCCCATGTCACCGCAGACGTTGGCACGCTAAAGAACGCACGCTGCTACGTACGGCCCAAAGCGCTAAGCATAGGTATGTGGTACCTACAGCTGCTGACGTCCCAATATGAGTGAACAACCAAACAAAATAAAAAAACTGTAAACAACTAAAATAAATATTTAACTGTATGAAAGTTTTAAGAGTAAATAACAATAGAAAAAAATGTTTCAAAGGCTCTCTTTATTTTGAATACATTTGTGACATCTCAGATTTACCTGTATAAAAAGCTAACACCACACTAGACTAAGTTACTAAAGGTTTAAGCACTGGTATTGAGTCTCATCTTATTCATTGATGAAAAGGTGAAGATAACAAACAGTGATCAATCTCATAACTCCTATAAGAAATACAAAATAAAAGAGTTGGGCAAACACGGACCCCAGGATAGACCAGAGGTGGAATCAGGTGCCTAGGAGGAGTACGTATCCCCTGGCGACCGGTCACACCCGTCGTGAGCCCTACATCTTGATCAGACAAACGGAGTCATCGGTAGTCAGAATCAGTGTGCCAAGAACGGCATAACAATCGGCATGAAACACTTCAGACAACAATTGACCCAATGATATTTTGTATTGGCAAAGTAGATAGTTATAACGACCAAAGATAAGGTGAATAAAAAAGTGTGCAGCAACATTCTCTCTCCATTGAAAAGCTATAACGTTGGGTTTTTTTCAATAAGGATATGTTTCCCTTCAATCGTCCCCTATGGACATCCGTAATCTGCACAATTTTCTATTTTAAAAATGGGTTCGGTATTTAAAGTTTTTTCCCTCAAAATGGAAAAATCCAACGCTATTTTCCATTGTGAATAAAGCAGAATATCGGACTATGAGAAAGTACCGTTAAATTCTTGGTTTGTTTTTTTCATATTGTATTACAAATGTCACATTGGTTGCATTCATGTCCTGTGCATTCATGTCCTGTGGACATGTTTCTCACAATAAAAAACTTGGATTTTATTACATTGTGAAGAAATTAAACACCTTAGACAAGATCGTTTGAGTTATGAATCGAATGGATTTCAGAGTTCCACAAATGGAGAGGCAGATTAAATCAGTTTCACGAAAATCTGAAGATTTTGGGGAATAAACTGTTGAATTTGTGTCCAAAAAATGGACGAGTTTGATTAGAAATTCCGCGATATGTCCACTGAGCTTAGCTGCAGAACTGTAGCTCTCTGAAAAAATATTTTGATATAACAGAGAGCTACAGAGCCACCCCTTATAAAAACCTTCGATTTACGGCGCACAAAAAGCTGCGCACGGTTGAGGCCTTATATCGTTGTATTCTTGAGTTACTGTCTCATAAATTTAATATCAAAAAATTCTTAACATATTTTCCTACTATACATGTGTCTAAACATACCTTCAAATATCCATTAAAGCCCCATACGACCCGAAAACTAATAGCTTCAAATGATTTCGTTTGTTGACGTAGCCATGTTAGGTAGCCGGTCAATTAGAATCCTGGTTAATTTCCATACTTGCACAATAACGTCTAGATGTGAACTAATATCCCCACAAATAATTTAGCTAAATATTCTAAATAATATATCATCCCAGTGCCTTTAAATAATATTTATTCAAATTGCTAAACTCACGGCAATGCGGCTTTCATTAGTTTGGTCCGGTCTCCATCCCTGCCACACGAGTGTTAAGGACTTTAGTAGCATTTTCATGAATCAAGAGCTTATTTTACCTTTAGAAAAACTTTATTTTTTTAATTTCTATAAATTATTCGTATTGATAATAAATGAAGAGCGAATACATGACATATAACGAATTTTATGAATATATACCAACAACAACAGGGTACGAACTGACCCGGCTACCTAACATGGCTACGTCAACAAACGAAATCATTTGAAGCTGGGAGTTTTCAGGTCGTGTGGGGCTTTAATGAATATTTGAAGGTATGTTTAGACACAAGTATAGTAGGAAAATATGTTAAGAATTTTTTGATATTAAATTTATGAGACAGTAACTCAAGAATACAACGATATAAGGCCTCAACCGTGCGCAGCTTTTTGTGCGCCGTAAATCGAAGGTTTTTATAAGGGGTGGCTCTGTAGCTCTCTGTTATGTCAAAATATTTTTTCAGAGAGCTACAGTTCTGCAGCTACACTGAGCTATGACATTGTAGCCAGGAACAACAACGTGCAGTAGATTCTGTACGTGAAGGTTTCAGTAAACGGATTGACGAAAACAATCAGACTTATGCCTTGAAGGATACTTGTTTTGGATTTAAGGATGATTGCAACACCATGCAAAGACATTTGATATGAATGAAAAGTGGAGGATATGTGCAGCAATATTTTGGAATTGAAAACTATCAAATTTACTTTATTCAGTCAAACAATACTTTTTTAGTCGAAAGCAAAGTGAAATAAATTTAAAACCCCTGCTGAACTCGAACCCGCGACCAACAGTTCAGCAGTCGATGTGCTAACATACTGATGCTTGAAATGAATAGAAAAATATTGCTGATATATATATTTTCATCCATGTTTTCAAAGGATCTCATCTATTACGAACTGGAAATAGAAAAGCATATAGAATTCGGGAATGTACACAGGTTTGGGCATTTTAATCGAGGAAAGATCGCCTCATAGTTGATATGATAGGTGTTAAACGAAGTATTTATATAAGCTCAAAGGATAGCCTTTCGGTGTACACGAGCAATTTTCTTGGAAGATGCACGCAGTTCTAAACAAGGTACAATACCAAATGAAGTGCCTGGATCTGCGTCACGTAAAGAAATTGATGGATAAACAAGTGCAAGTAAGCCTACAAATGGGTTTGGACATTTTAATCGAGGAAAGATCGCCTCATAGTTGCTCGGGTCCTCTACCATCTAGAGATATGACGGGTGTTAAAGGAAGTGTTTATATAAGCTCAAAGGATAGCCTTTCGGTGTGCACGAGCAATTTCCTTGGAAGATGCACCCTGTTCCAAACAAGGTACAATACAAAATGAAGTGCCTGGATCCGCGCCACGTGAAGAAATTGGTTGATAAACAAGTGCAAGTAAGCCTACGAATGGTGTTCATTGGGGTAGAACATGCGACGAAGCGATATAATCTATTCTTAAAATCAGTTTAAACAATTCATCATCTGACGGCCATCATTTGCAAAGTACGTTTGAATGTGTTACACTACATCGTCTAGGGGAATTTAAAAATTCCATACATAACAGAACTGGTTGTTTTGAAGCAAATATGTCTGTAGGAGAAACGTTTTCAGCTTCTTCGACATTTTTGAAGATATGCTTGGTGCTAGCTCCATTGCAGACTTTATTGTACATCATCGGGTTCTCCACTACCGGCTGGGTGACAAAAAAGGCATCAGTTAATTTTGACAATAACAATATAGGGATTAACTTCGGCATTTCGTTGGCGACAATACAGGAAGGCTTGTGGAAAGTCTGCATTGCAGATTCGTGTGCAGAAATCTCATGGGAGCAAGTTTCCGGTAAGAATATGGTTTCGTTTCGTTCATTTAAGGTACCCTGTAAAACTGTGGTAGAAATAGTATATGCATCAGAGCTTCCGAGGACTGCATCAATATACATGTACCAGTCGAGCTTTTTTGTTCTTAAATATTTGTCTGTCATGTTGGAGGTTTCGATTATCGCTTTTATGATGCATTTTTGTACCACTAATTCTCTAGAACAAGCTATTCATTTCATGTTTCTATGTTTAGACTTAATTCGTACATTATCACCTCCCTTTGTCATCATCCCATTCTTCTTCGAGATTCCGGACGGGGTCTCCGACTCTCCGTTCATATTCGTGTTTTTTCCATGCGAGCTCATTACTTTTGTAGGAATTTTAAATTTTCATAAACAACATCTGTGACCAAGCCGTCTCGATTTAGATAGATGTAGTGCAACAGCGGAATACATGGGATAACATCTGATGAATGGGCTAGTTTAAACGATAACTTATTCAGAAATAAGTGATTTTTCAATTTTACAAACTATGCATCTGGAATCTATTTGTAAAAAGGGTTTTTTTTAAGGTTAGAAATTCTCCGGGTTAGAGAGGGAATATGTGTTTGAGATTTTGTAAGAAACCTAGTTTGCTTCCGCGCCCTAACTGTATTCATTCTGTTATTAAGAAAATCTGCGAGCTACCTGTATTTAGGTTCTATTCAGAAAATCCGTTTGCTGCTGCGCCCTATCCGTACGTGTATTATTTATTGATTAATCATTATTATTGATCAAATGTTTTTACACAGAAACGATTTTGTTTTCAGCGAAAATAATTTATTGGCTTCACTAACAGTACTAAGGTGGTAGTCAAGGTCACGCAGTATTGCCTCGGAGTTCTGTGTAAAACAAAATTTCCCGTATAGATAATATGAGGTTTGTTTTATTTTAAGTGTGTTGAATCTTGCTCTTCACAACTTGAACTCCAGTGGGCTTTTTTGTGTAAATTCATAAAAAGGATCTCTCTCTCTCTCTCTCTCTCAGGAAATAAAATATAGGGGGTAATTATTATACCCCCCGCAACAAGTTGGGGGGGGGGGGTGTCCGTCTGTAGACGCAATAGTTTCCGGGCTCCAAAGCATTATCCTTTCCACCTACCGTCACCATATCATATATATGGACTACCCATGGGATGAAGATGTTCCCTATCGATTTTGGGGTCCAAAGGTCAAGCGCACTGGACATTGAAGTAGCAATATGGTTTCCGGGCTCTAAAGCGTTATCCTTTCCACCTACAGTCACCATATCATACATATGGACTACCCATGGGATGAAGATGTTCCCTATCGATTTGGGGGTCAAAAGGTCAAAGGTCACGCGCACTGGACATCGAAGTAGCAATATGGTTCGGTTTGTCATGCCATTTCTTTTTTACACTCAGAAAAGAGGTAGTTTATACCTTATATTACCAACACCCTTTGGAAGATTGGGGTAAGCGGGGGGGGGGGGGTATTCTTAGTGAGCATTGCTCACAGTACCTCTTGTTTTTAAAGTTTAGAGATGAATAATTTGACGCTAAAACTCTAAATACTTTTCTCTCAAAGCAACTGTGTGTGTGGAGGGGGTCGATATGGTGACGATATATAATGTCATAGTTACCCTGTAAACCATTATTGATATGTTCAAGAAACGTTGCCACTAACACAAATTACAACATACATAAAATAGAAGAAATCTACGGAACATTTATCACATAGATAAGGACATCATCTCTGGTGGTGAATGATAATTTTCTCATTACAATATTGTTAAATCTTCAAAAAATCCTTTTTATCAATCATACCTTTGTATTTGGGAGAGGGCCTACATAGGCTCTGCCTGATAGCCCAATCCTGTTGAGTTTCTCAATAAAATATGTTTAAATTACAGCAGATCAGATTAAATGTTTTTCCAGGAAGCAAAAATTCAGGGAAGATAAAAATTGGAAATCAATGCAGATATCATTCTCAGGAAATGACGTGTATGAGTCATTTGGATTCATTTTTAAAATTCTTTAAAAAAAACCATTGAACAAAATTACCTATATTATCCCTGTTACACTGGTTATTTCACAGATGAAGTTAACCATACCTTGTAAAATATAACTGATGTCTCGACGCGTGGATGTGTTTTCTATGATATCGTATATTATGTGTATGTATTCACGATGTAGTCAAATGTTCAAGAAACTTATAAAACTGCACGTGCTACATGTATGAACAAAATATTAATTATATAATTTCCATCAAATGAGTATTTTATTTTTATGTCGAAAAACGAAACCGGAAGTTTTTGGCTTATATCCTTTACATAGATCAGATTTAATTAGTAAAACTTAAAATAAAATTTACTATTGGAAATGATTTCCGATTTCAATATAAAATTGTTTGTGAACGCGTTAGGAGGATTAAAACATGATTTGTGAAACACACCAGGTCAAAAAGCCACAACTTGTATAAAACAAAATACAGTAGTGGTAATCCAGGCAAGACTGATAGAAACGATGAATGATTTGAATTGTCTCCCTTTCATCGAGGACGCTACATTTCAGATGTTAGTGCTTTAGGATTTCAGCAATTGCAAAATGTCTGGACAGCATTGCTCCTCATTTTCAGAAGAAATTAGATGATTCTAAAATTTTATACAGTATATTATTGTCCATAAAGATGGTCTACTTAAATCTACACTGCATGGGGCATTAGTAGTTTTACTTTTTGATGGACACAGAAAACCTTATGTACATCGATATCAGTTTCCTATTCTACTTTAAAACAGTCATATATTTTTTCAATATTTCACACAAATCAGTTAAAATATTGCATGTTGTTCACCAAGCATTTTTACCATGTGCTTACATTGCCACGTGATGCAGAAAATTTCTAAAGTCCAGCGAAGCTTGCGTAACGCGCCCTCTGGTGAGAAGATGGTGAATAATTTAAAAGTATCGGCAAAGTAGTAGTGCTGTTATCATGTAATGAAGTATACAGATATTGAGGTGAGAATATTAAAAACCTTTACCAAACTTACAGTAGGTGTGGCACGCTAAAGAACCTTCACTGCTCAATGGCCGTAAGCGCCAAGCATAGGCCTAAATTTGAAGCCCTTCACCGGTCTTGGTGACGTCTCCATATGAGTGAAAAATTCTCGAGTGAGACGTTAAGCAAGATACAATAAATCAATCAATTGCTCTAATCTCACTTTCATATTCTTTATACGATTTTTTAAAAGAATGGTCACAGTATAAAGAAAGACACCTCCCTCGGTCTATTGCAGGTTGCACCACTCTATTAGTTTTGTATGTGCTTTCCTTACTCACCGCTCACCTAACCTTCCTCCTTTAAAGTAAACCTCTCAGAAGTTTTACTTTTACATCATGTAGTACTGTTCTTAATGAGCATTTTCATAGCAAAAATATACTGCAAGCAAGGCACGAGACTTGGTTTACATTGAAGTCGAACACATGCTAAATCAGCTGGTCAAAAGCCAATCACCCACATCTACAACAAAAATTCAACAACAACAAATATTATAATTTAAATCCTTCCTTGATATTTTTACTTAGGGGCAAGATCAAACAATCGATGTCGGATAAAAATCTACATTCAAATAGTTAGGGGGAGGGGGATAAAATCTCCCGTAAGTTTCTGTCATCCGACATCGATTACAGTTTAGTGGAAAAAGAAAAACGACGAGCGACTGCTAAAAACCACATAATATTACATGTTAATGAACATTTAATAGTTTTAATGTACATTTTCATTTGTGAAAAAAAAAAACAGTAGAAAAAGTATGCAGAGTGTTATTTATAATCGTATGTTTTTACTTGTTAATCGATTAGGTTCAACATTCATCATATTTAGTTTTAAAGTGGTGAAAACTATGTAAAAGTTTTTTGTAAGACATTGAACTTTTGATCTCGCCTCTTACAAAGTATCAAACAATTACACCTCACAAAAATTTTGAGAGCCTACCTCTTGAGAAAAGTCCAATAATGCAAGGAGAGTTCCAGACATTAGTTTCTTTCGGTCATGATCCAGATAAATGGTGATGCAGCCTATGGGGATTTTCTCTTCTTCATGAATTGAGTATAGTTTGTGAAATACATTCCTAGGAGCATGTAGTAAGGAAATTAAAGAATACATAAAATAACCTTTTGAAAATATTAATTCCAGTGAGCTCAAAATACAGACGCTATTAATCTAAGTCTTGCGAAATTTCAACTTCATTAATGTTAAAATACACGCGTACCTTTATTCTCATCTTACTAGGATGGAATGGTCTTTGTAAATATACTACTCAAAATTTGATAAGGATCATAGATATTTTTCTGTTTAAAAAATTAATAACTGCATAACTGGCAATATTGTGTCCAAGTGAAATCAAAAACGTCTTCAACAAACTTGCACGTGCATTTCATGCCATGGGAAATGTGTTTCTCATCACAGTTTATGCTTTTGCTACCATTGCACGATTTTCACTCTGATTCTTTCTAAAATTTCAAACTCACTTGAGTGTTTACACTACGTTTATCAACACAATGCCCCCTCAACGTGTAAGGCGTCGCCTGACGACAGAACAACTGGGCAGATGTATTGGAATGCTTGACGCTGGCTATTCACAACATGACGTTGCAAATGCACTAAACGTCAGCCAGAGCGTTGTAAACAGGGCCTGGAACCGACAGCAAACTTTTGGTACAGCAGCACACCGACATGGGGGTGGTCGTCAGAGGTCGACAACCCAACGCCAAGACCATTTTGTGTCTCTTCAGGCACGACGCCATCCCTTCTGGACAGCAACCAGCCTATGTAACGACCTCCTGAACGCCTAGGGGGTGAATGTATCCACTCAGACGATACGGAATCGGCTTCACAATGCAGGTCTCAACTCGAGAAGGGCGTGTGTTCGAGTCCCTCTGACTGTTCGACACCGGCGGGAGCGATTGGACTGGGCTGAAGATCATGTCACTTGGACACAGAACGATTGGGTTCAAGTTCTGTTCACCGATGAGTCCAGGTATTGTTTGGACTTTACAGACAGGAGTCCCCGAGTGTGGCGACGACAACGTGAACGTTTCCATGATGCCAACATCAGTGAACATGACCGTTATGGTGGTGGTTCCATCATGGTCTGGGGTGGAATCAGCAGGGATGGAAGAACAGATCTTCATGTCCTGGAGAGAGGAACAATGACGGGGGTGCGGTACCGGGATGAGATCCTCGATGTTTACGTCAGACCCTACGCTGGTGTTGTTGGCCCTGAGTTCATCCTAATGGATGATAACGACCGTCCTCATCGCGCCAGGGTGGTGGAGCAGTACCTTCAGCAGGAGACAATTGTTCGTATGGACTGGCCAGCGCGCTCGCCGGACTTGAACCCGATTCAGCATGTATGGAACATGCTGCAGGTTGCCCTTTCACGCCGTAGAGCACAACCCACAACTTTGACAGAGCTCGGAAACGCCCTCGTGGAAGAGTGGAACAACCTTCCCATTGGAAACATTCGGGTGCTTATTGACAGCATGGCTCTACGTTGTCAAGCCGTCATTGATGCAAGGGGAGCCCATACCCGGTATTGACACTTCATCGACTAAGTGTAATGATGGACTATCCCCCAAAACTGTGTAATTCTTTCTCTGGTTTGCTGTTAACCTTTTGTAATGAAATGCCTTTTGGTGTTGTTATCAGATTCCAAGCCTTCCGTATTGATGCAAGGTGAAGATAACGAACAGTGATCAATCTCATAACTCCTAAGCAATACAAAATAGATAGTTGGGCAAACACGGACCCCTGGACACACCAGAGATGGGATCAGGTGCCTAGGAGGAGTAAGCATCCCCTGTTGACCGGTCACACCCGCCGTGAGCCCCATATCCTGATCAGGTAAACGGAGTTATCCGCAGTCAAAATCAGTGTGCCAAGAACGGCTTAACAATCGGTATGAAACACGTCAGACAGCATTTGACCCAATGCGAGGTTGTATTGACGAACTAGATCGTTATAACGACCATAGAATTTGCGAAATGCTGACTTCAATCGAGACTGTTGAAATCCCTGTACCATCAACTTGTTTGTCAGTAGCTTACCTCGATTTAAAAACTGACTATACCCAGAACAAGCTCTTGCATATCGAATCATTTGAGATATATAAACACCATATGCAGGTGATAATGGAATATTGCTACATAAATGTGGGAAGTTGACGATGGAGAAGCTGAAAGTTCATACCGTTCATGAATTTTCATCCATAACCTGAGTAAACACGTTTCTGAGTCAAATTTATGTCTTTTGTTATGTTAGTGGTAAATTACACACATAGAATCTAGTGACCCTTATCAAATTTTGAGTAGTATATGTTGTGATGCGTATGAACATGTATGCTGTGATACGTATGAACATTTTATGATACGTATGAACATGTATGCTGTGATGCGTATGAACATGTATGTTGTGTTGCGTATGAACATGTATGTTGTGATGCGTATGAACATGTATGTTGTTGTAACGGCACTCTATTGCCGTTAATCTAGTATGAGTTCGAAAAGAACTTCTTTGCTTAACTAACGTATAATTTTCCTCAATCACTGATTGGATATATATTTATTTATTTGAATGTCCCTACCTTGGGTTGAAATCAAGAAGTAAATCAATAATAAATGGAAGACTTGAAGAAAGTAAATAGTATGTTTTCTTAACTAAATAGACTAGTACCAGGAACAGGTCGGCTCTATTCGGGCCACTATCCCCAGCACTAGCTATTTTCCCTGACTTACTGTCAGTGCTATGGTCGGTCACAATGGACAACCACTCCAGAAAACAATAAGGCGAGTAAACAACCAAAACAGCTTCAGCTCTATTCGGGCCACTGAATTGATTGTCTCTTACCTTTCCTTATTCTAAAACCTTTATTTAGCCTTACTTCTTTAAGCTCCCCCTCTCTCCGATCAGCTTGGAAGAAATGATACAGAATCACAGCACCCCGGGTTTATATACACACAGGCTGTTCTAATTATAAGGGGTGTCAGGTCATTCCATGTTATCATGACAAATGTAGTCATTAAAACGTTTGATTGACTAGAACAAAAACACTACATTGTGATGCGTATGAACATGTATGTTGTGATGCGTATGAACATGTATGCTGTGATGCGTATGAACATGTATGTTGTGATGCGTATGAACATGTATGTTGTAATGCGTATGAACATGTAAGTTGTAATGCGTATGAACATGTATGTTGTTATGCGTATGAACATGTATGCTGTGATACGTATGAACATGTAATAGATACAGCTCGTGAGTACTACTTTTATAATGATATTTTGTATGACAGGCTGGCTACACGCTACAAGGCTTTTTGCCACGATTGCTTTGATCGGGTTCATGATGTCCACTGCTGGTGTGTTCGTCTGTCTGTTTATCACAGAACTATCACAGAGGCGGATCCTACATATTTTGACGACTGTACTAGCTGCCGGGACAGGTAAGCAAGAAATAATGCATACACTTCAACCTGCCTAATCCGAATCCTGTACAAAATGTTTCACTGTATATTTCAACACTGATTTTCATTCACGGTTCTCTTTAGTTCTATTACAAGATTACATGCAATACGAACTCTAATATTTTCAAAACATGTTGGATTAAACAGGTTGCACTGTATATACGATTAAACCTAAGAAATACAACTCCATTGTATTAAACGTGTCATATAACAACTTGCATTTTTAAAATAACAAAAGGTGCTTTTAAACATCGTAACAACCAAAGTAAGCATTTTACGGAGAACACATTTTGTAAGCAGAAGAAATTTTGTTCATGATCACATAGTACATGTGACAGGTTAATTACAATAAAAATTAGGCAGTTGGAGATTTGCAGATACATATAATTATATATATGTATATACTTAATGTGTGTTATTATCTAATTTAGCACAATTATCCTTGTTTGGTTTCATGCATGCGTACCGGCAATATCCGATTATTGATTGATTGTATATTGCTTAACGTCTCGCTCGAGAATTTTTCACTCATATGGAGACGTCACCAAGACCGGTGTAGGGCTTCAAATTTAGGCCTATGCTCGGCGCTTATGGCCATTGAGCAGTGAGGGTTCTTTAGCGTGCCACACCTACTGTGACACGGGTCATCCGTTTTTAAGGTCATCTTCGAGGACCCGTGACATTCACACCTGATGCCGAGCGTTTGGCGATGGAACTGTCACTACCTGTTTTAACGACTTAGGTCTGTCGCTGCCGGGATTCGAACCCCGGCCTTCCGCATGCGGGGCGAACGCTCTAACCTCTCGGACACCGCGGCGGTCAATATCCGATTAAATACGTCGATTTTTTTTTTTATAAATACGACGATTTTTTTTTTCAAAAAGGCTATATTGCAAATATGCGAACGTATTAGTTGAACTTCACATTTGCGTTTTTGCCTTTTCGTCGTTTTGCTCCTTCGCCCTAAACTCGAATTTTTCACTCATATTGAGACGTAAGGTATGTTTGGATACAAGTATAGTGGGAATATATGTTAGGAATTTTTCGACAGCGATGCAGTAATGCAGCGATATAAGATCTCAACCATGCGTGATTTTTTTTCTGCACCATAAACTGAAGGTTTTTATAAGGGGTGGATCTATAGCTCTCTGATCCTTCCCAATTTTTGTTCCCAAAGAGCTACAGTTCTGACCATATACAAAACAAGCTCTTGGGTATTGAATCAGTTGAGAGACATAAACACCATATGCAGGTGATAATCGGATATTACTGTATATAAATATGGGAAGCTGAAGTCATTCCGTTTGTTTTAAAGTTGAGTTGTTAGTTTGCCGTTGACATCTATGTTCTATAAAATAACTGAATACGAAGCAGGTGTGAAAGACTATGGTGTCTTTTATTTCGAGTTCACTGGGATCTCAAAATTCCTATAAAGAATGCAAAATTACGAGTAGAGTATATCCAATAAGTTCTTGATATGCTTAAAAACTACAAGGAATAAAACTCACTTCACTGTAAGCGCGAATTAATTATTAGCGTGTTCGATGTAAAAGTTTAATGCATAGGCCTACCTGCAGTCGTTTTTAGCTCACCTGAGCTGAAAGCTCAAGTGAGCTTTTCTGATCACCCGTATTCCGGCGTCCGTCCGTCTGTAAACTTTTCACATTTTCAACTTCTTCTCATCAACCACTGGGCCAATTTCAACCAAAGTTGGCACAAAACATACTTAGGTAAAGGGAATTCTAAATTGTTAAAATAAAGGGCTAGGCCACCTTCCAAGGGGAGATAATCAAGAAAAGGTCAAAATAGGGTAGGGTCATTAAAAAATCTTCTTCTCAAGAACCACTGGGCCAGAAAAGATGAAATTTATAGATAAGCTTTATTAGGTAGTGCAGATTCTAAATTGTTAAAATCATGACCCCCGGTGGTCGGATGGGGCCACAATAGGGGATCAAGGTTTTACATACAAATATATAGGGAAAATCTTTAAAAATCTTCTTCTCAAGAACCACTGAGCCAGAAAAGCTGAGATTTATATGAAAGCTTCCTTATATAATGCAGATTCTAAATTGTTAAAATCATGGCCCCCGGGGGTCGGATGGGGCCACAATAGGGGATCAAAGATTTACATACAAATATATAGGGAAAATCTTTAAAAATCTTCTTCTCAAGAACCACTGAGCCAGAAAAGATGAGATTTATATGAAAGTTTCCTTATATAATGCAGATTCTAAATTGTTAAAATCATGGCCCCCGGGGGTCGGATGGGGCCACAATAGGGGATCAAAGTTTTACATACAAATATATAGGGAAAATCTTTTAAAATCTTCTTCTCAAGAAGCACTGAGCCAGAAAAGATGAGATTTATATGAAAGCTTCCTGATATAGTGCAAATTCTAATTGTTAAAATCATGCCGCCCGGGGGTCGGATGGGGCCACAATAGGGGGTCAAAGTTTTTTGTTTGGTTTTTTTTGTTTGTTTTTTTTTTCCGGTTTTTTTTGTTTGGTTTTTTTTTTTACATAGTGCAGATTCAAGTTTGTTAAAATCATGGACCCCGGGGATTGGATGGGGCCTCAAAGTTTTACATACAAATGTATAGGAAAAATCTTTTAAAATCTTCTCAAGAACCACTGAGGCAGAAAAGCTGAGGTTTATATGAAAGCTTCCTGATATAGTGCAGATTATAAATTGTTAAGATCATGGCCCCCGGGGGTCGGATGGGGCCACAATAGGGGGTCAAAGTTTTACATACAAATATATAGGAAAAATCTTCTTCCCAGAACCACTGAGCCAGAAAAGCTGAGATTTATATGAAAGCTTTCTGATATAGTGCAGATTCAGGTTTGTTAAAATCATGGCCCCCTGGGGTAGGATGGGCCCACGATAGGGGATCAAAGTTTTACATACAAATATATAGGGAAAATCTTTAAAAATCTTCTTCTCAAGAACCATTGGGCCAAAGAAGTTCACATTTACATGAAAGCTTTCTGACATAGTGTAGATTCAAGTTTGCAAAAACCATGGCCTCCAGGGGTGGGTTTGGGGCCATAATTATAGGGACTACGGTTTTACATGCAAATAGATATGGAAAATCTTCTGATATGGACCAAGGTGACTCAGGTGAACGATGTGGCCCATGGGCCTCTTGTTAGAATTGTATTCATGCAATCATTTACTCTACTTGGATAGACTAACGACCTATGAAGTAATTTATCATTTTTGTTGTTGTAATATTGTAATGATATCATCATCTACAACTTTACATTTTCAGGTGTAGCAGTTTTGGTTGCCGTATTAATATACGGTTCACATTACAACAATCCTATTCACCACCGTATTTCGTTCACAATGGATCTTGGTTGGTCTTTTGGCCTCTGTGTGGGCGCCCTGGTTCTAGATATCATAACCACCATCTTGCTCATAATCAATGTTGTTAAGAAACCCAATTTGTAGATATAGATACTCTACCATTACCATTGTAAACACTCCAATGTAATTAATGTAACCTTGACTTGGTGCCGGGATCATAAAACTATAATGCGCTCATCTTTTAATTAAATCTTCAGAATTAAAGTCCTTCATCTGGTTGGGGGACTGGCTTCGCCACTGGGAGGTCTGGGTTCGATTTCGGCACTAGTCACAATCGTGTTTTTAAGATAAGTAACATTGCTCCTACGGCTCAGAGCCCCATACATGGGTCAATTTGTGGCACTTCAACACCAAGTGATGACATATTTTTATTAGAGAAAATTTTTCGAAGTGGAATAAAAACAGTAAACAAACAAAACCTTCATACATCACAATGGCTAACTACCTTACCTCTCTACATAATGATCGACTCTTGACTATATCACAATGATCGACTCCTGATATATCACAATGATCGACAACCCAGTCCTGATAAATCACAATGATCGACTACCCAGTCCTGATATATCACAATGATTGACTACCTAGTTCTGATATCTCACAATGATTGACTACCTAGTCCTGATATATCACAATGATTGACTACCTAGTCCTGATATATCATAATGATTGACTACCTAGTTCTGATATATCACAATGATTGACTACCCAGTCCTGATATATCACAATGATTGACTACCTAGTTCTGATATATCACAATGATTGACTACCCAGTCCTGAGATATCACAATGATTGACTACCTAGTCCTGATATATCACAATGATTGACTACCCAGTCCTGAGATATCACAATGATTGACTACCTAGTCCTGATATATCACAATGATTGACTACCTAGTTCTGATATATCACAATGATTGACTAACTAGTCCTGATATATCACAATGATCGACTCTTGACTATATCACAATGATCGACTCTTGACTATATCACAATGATCGACTCTTGATATATCACAATGATCGACTCCTGATATATCACAATGATTGACTACCTAGTCCTGATATATCACAATGATTGACTATCTAGTTCTGATATATCACAATGATTGACTACCCAGTCCTGATATATCACAATGATTGACTACCTAGTCCTGATATATCACAATGATCGACTACCTAGCCCTGATATATCACAATGATTGACTACCTAGTCCTGATATATCACAATGATTGACTATCTAGTTCTGATATATCACAATGATTGACTACCCAGTCCTGATATATCACAATAATTGACTACCTAGTCCTGATATATCACAATGATTGACTACCCAGTCCTGATATATCACAATAATTGACTACCTAGTCCTGATATATCACAATGATTGACTACCTAGTCCTGATATATCACAATGATCGACTACCTAGCCCTGATATATCACAATGATTGACTACCTAGTCCTGATATATCACAATGATTGACTATCTAGTTCTGATATATCACAATGATTGACTATCTAGTCCTGATATATCACAATGATTGACTACCTAGTCCTGATATATCACAATGATTGACTATCTAGTTCTGATATATCACAATGATTGACTATCTAGTCCTGATATATCACAATGATTGACTATCTAGTTCTGATATATCACAATGATTGACTATCTAGTCCTGATATATCACAATGATTGACTACCCAGTCCTGAGATATCACAATGACTAACTGGCCTAGCCCTCGTACATCACAATGGTTGATCGACACAATACAAAATATGCTATCGAGTTAGAAACGAAGATATCGACAGCAAATGATCGTTGATATGAAGCCATAATCAAAGTCATATCTGAATGTCGTTATCGACAGCAAATGGTCGTTAGAAATTACCAGCATGGTTTGATTGACAGTTGATAGCAACACGATCCCCATACTGCATCATGTCTTGGACGTGGGGCATATCTTAAAAATGAGGTTGTCTCACTTTTATAACCCCGACCCCTGGTCCTCTGTTTTGTTTAGAAGCTCTTGTCTGCATAATATATATTGATATTGTATATTGATGGTATAGTTTATTGATATTATTGGATATTGCATATGCATATTAGTGCATATTCATATTACTGCATATTCATGTTAAGGGACTGGTTCACAATTTTTGAGAAAAATATTTTTCATTTTTGATGTTAAACATTAAAAATATAACTCATTTAGCCTTAAATCTGTGTTATGTAAACAAAGACTCGAGTCTTTTAATGTATACAAACAAAGCAGTGAAACAATAATTTTGTAATATAAAGCATCTTAATTCTGCAGAGTCACAAATTTTAACTTTTAGATTACACATTTTACCCAAAGAATGGTTGAAATGTGAAAGATATGATAAACTTTGATCAATATCCATTTCTTTTGAAAATTTCGTACACAATAACACCACAATCTTTGTTTACAAAACAAATAATAAACTCCCTAAAATGAGCTTCTGTGATAACGTATAACCTTATTTTTTATGTGAAATCTTTTAAACATATTAGACAGTAGATTTTGATCATTAAAAGTGAAAAGGAAAATGTTGGGGGAAATTGTGAATCAGTCCCTTTATTGCCTGTTCATATTGTTGCCTATTCATATTATTGGTTATTCATATTCACAATTTTGTAAATTGAAATTTGTATATTGGTATCATTGTATATTGATATTATTGTATGAGTCTCCTTAATATCGTCATTGGACTTATGTGGATACTTTGCTATATATATGCAATGCATCTCAATAAAGTTTTGATACACCTTAATCCATTAACAAAAGAATTCTCTTCCGGTAGACAATGCTGTTGATCAAAATTGTATCATCAAAACAGTAAAAAAAAAAAAAGGGGGGGGGGTCGGAGTACTACATACACGACACATATTGCAATTTTTCAACTATACGAGAAAAAGACGTCGGGCGTGAATTCCTAAATTTTCTTCATGAGCTAAGAGCAATCTCTGTCCAGAGTTGTCGTTCCTTGCTCTCACTTACACCTCTGTCAACGTCTCAAGGGTTTTACAAGATTATTGTAAAATGGCATGTATACTCAAATAAAGTATGGTTTTGACTTCAGTTACAAAAATATACGTAAATAAATAAATAATGAGCAGATGTCAAGTCTTTTTGTGACACAAGAAGCATTGAGTTGGGTTGAAACGTGGATATTGGGTTGTTCTATTGCATCTGGCCTATACATAGGTACATGAAGAATATATTGTAATGGGGAAAAATCTACAAATAGTTGCTTGTTCTACATTTTCCCGATATTTTATAAAGTATTTCTTAGTTTAATTAGCCGTGAAAAAGTGGATTTACATGTGGAATAACATTGTTTATTTTGACACGTTAACAGAGGTATATGTGAGTGTAAGGAACGATAACTTTGGGTATGGATTGGAGCTAAGAGATGTTTTAGCCAAAACGACTTGATTGAAATAGTTCCTCTATGTGTTGAGTGATTGCACAATTTCTTTTGGGTCAATCTCTAATGAATGGTGAAGATGCATCAGTGCAAGTCCAGCTCATCCGTCTTCTTACATAGTACTTACTGCGCACGAGGCTTTCAATGTGTCTAAGTCCAGAGAAGAATATCTCTGTCTGACAAGTTGTGATTGGTGAAACACATCCGATGTAGAAAAGAATTTTCACGTCCAATTACGGGTCCCCATTGAAAGATTGAGCAGATTACACAACTTGTCTGAAGTGTCTTTGTTCATGTTTACACAATACCGTTTCCAATCTTTGAGTTCTCTCCGAGTCCTCTTTAGAAGATAGGTCAGGTCGTTCCCAAAAATTGTAGTTCAAAGCGAGGTCAGTTTGAACAAACCATCGTATGCAAGATTGGTCACATTAATAGGCAACCAAGAACACACTGAGTGAGCCGCCTTATCCTTCTTCTGAAACCTTATATCCGTTCCTTAAGGAAAACATCCAGAAATGAAATGGTCACAATAATCTGTTGGATTATCCTCTTCATTTTCTGTAATGGTCTTAAGAACCTTTGCCGTTTAGGGGAACTGAGAGAGAAATACGGAATATCAATACCTTTGTGGGACAGAGTGGACCTACAGTCAGTGAGGAAGACGATAAAATGTACTCAAAGCGGCTTCTCTTTAAATATGTAAATATATGAAATACATGCACAAAATACTGTCAAAAAGTGGAAACAAAAACAATATCATATTCGCAAGTAATTTCCTGGATATCGATACATACGAGCAATGAAATATCGTGATGTGATAAGAATAATGTATTTGATTACTTCCTGAATACTTATCATTTACTTAGTTTGTGTATCAGTTGAATTCGGGTGATGAAACTGTGAGAAACTCACTGATTTGTCCCACTCCCGCATCTAAACAAATTGTTTAGCGCCTTGCTATGTACGAGAGTTCTCCGAAGGGAAATATCTCGGACGTATTAGGGTGTCTATCATTTTTCTCTCAAAGAGTAATTTGCATGCTGAAGCAAAACTCAGATTCAATGCATGACTCCGAGAGTGAGTGTACACAACTAGTTGGTTTACGGACTTGATTCGTTCCTGACGCCCTCGTTTTTCCGATCTCATGGCTGATGCACCGTCGCATGCTTGCCCTCGCATGTTCTCAATTGGACCTACACGCAAGCGAAGGATTTCCAGGGGGCGTATTCGTAATTGCTTCCCTAGTAGTTCTACATAGATTTTGCGTTGCAAAGTCAATCTAGAAATCTAAGACACGAGACTAAAACATCTATTTGTATACTAGTCAGTTACCTCATTAGTTGTAATGGAATATAACCCCCCCCCCCCCCCCTTAAACGGTCCACAATATTACCCGTTATGTGATTCCGTATGCTTTGGATAACCTCATTCTGAATGGAATTGCTGCTTTTAAGAGGTATTCTTCCTGCTGCCTGAAGATGAAAGCAGAAGTGTTCATCATGTTTGGCTAATAACTGTAGTATTGCCAGGGAATTACCTTTATTTGAGGAACCACTTGTGACATTATCTCTTGTGTCAACAGATAGGAATGTTTTACCACAGAGAATTACCACATCTGCTAGAAGACACTTCGGATGTGATTTTGGTTGTGTGATAAACGCTTACTCCTCCTAGGAACCTGATCCCACACTTGATGTGTCCAGGGGTCCGTGTTTGCCCAGCTCTTAATTTTATATTCTTTACAGGAGTTATGAGATTCGTCTTTTTCATTAGTCACGGTTGTGTTGCTCTGAATCCTGAGGCTTTAAAAGTGCAGACGTCTTCCTAAAGGTCTTCTTATAAGCAATGAACCGTTGCATGACAAATGTATTTTGATGTTGGAAACCCAACTGAGGAAGCATCAAACACAAATTAAAAAGACCGCCATTTAACACGTTGTTGTAACTTAATTAAAACTGTATTACCCAAGAAGGCTGAAATGATAGTGTCTTCCTGTGATCATTTGTAGGCTGCGTTTGAACAGCACCTTTTTGTAACTTAATAGGATCACTTATCTTTTTAGCTAATGTTATTGAGTTCAATATTTTACTTCACTCGTTACAATTTTACCAAGATGATAAATACCCACATTTTCGTCACAAGACCTTCCATCTTTACCATGTATTCTGACATGTATTTCTGTGAATTTAATATCACCCGACTGAATACCAGTCTTTTCATTTTGAGTTGCCAATTGCGAGTCCATGTGAATCCCTCCCGTAGGGATCCGGGATAGAATAGGCCCTCAGTACCCCTTGCTTGTCGTACGAGGCGACTAAATGGGGTGAGACCACAAAAACCGAGGCCCCGTGGCTCACCAGGAGTGGCACGATAAAGATCCCTCCTTGCTCAAAGGCCGTAAACGTTGAGCATAGGCCTAAATTTCACCGGCAATGGTTGAAAAATTCTCGAATGGGACGTTACACAATATACAATCAATCAATCAAAACCAACCAACCAAGGCGATTCCGGGATATCATCTGAATTCACACTATGTTTTAAGTTTTTATGGGCAAGGTGATATCTCGGAAGTTGCGTATTATTTCATCGAATTCAGTGGGTGAAGATGGCAAGCAAATGGTGTCAATTTGTTTGGGTTGCTGTTTTCAGTGTGTGAGGTAGATCGGTGAGTCTGGAAATACTTTGTCATCTGAGAGTGCCTTTATATCTCTCTGTTCACAGCAACATCATGTAATGTTCATCCCAGTGAACTCGAAATAAAAGACACCACAGAGTCGTCCACTTCTGCTTCATACCTAGATATTTTATTGAAAATAGATGTTAACGGCAAACTAACAACTCAACTTTATGACAAACGGGATGATTTCAACTTTTCCATCGTCAACTTCCCATGTTTATGTAGCAATATTCCATTATCACCTGCATATGGTGTTTACATATCTCAACTGATTCGATACGTAATAGCTTGTTCTGCGTATGGTAATTTTCTAAATCGAAGCAGGCTACTGACAAACAAGTTGATGGTGCAGGGGTTCCAACAGTCTCGTTTAAAATCAGCATTTTGCAAATTCTATGGTCTTTATAGCGATCTAGTTTGCCAATACAATCTATCATTGGATCAAATGCTGTCTGACGTGTTTCGTGCCGATTGTTAGGCCGTTCTTGGTACACTGATTTTAACTACGAATAACTCCGTTTACCTGATCAAGATATAGGGCTCACGGCGGGTGTGACCGGTCGACAGGGGATGATTACTCCTCTTAGACACCTGATCCCACCTCTGGTATATCCAGGGGTCCGTGTTTGCCCAACTTTCTATTTTATATTGCTTATAGGAGTTATGAGATTGATCACTGTTCGTTAACTTCACCTTTCACTGTTGGGTAAATGCTATATATCGGTTGAGGCAGTGCATTTACTACTGCACAAAATATAGCAGAGAACAGTATTCCCCTGACGTGATAGAGGTAAAAGTGAGTTGTCTGATTCTGACAGGTGTACTACACAACAACTTGTTGTGTAGCTGCGGGATGAGAACACTTGTCGTAAGTCGTCTGCAACGTACACTTTCTTGAATTCTATCAATACTGTCATGAAACTAAGTTCAATATGTCCCTCTTCATGACTAAAAATGGCTTTTGATAGGGTGCTACAGAATATAATACCACAAGGCATATATCTACAGGACTGTCTTTTGGGTAAAGCACCTCGGCAATTATTTTACCAATACCGTCTTGGTGCGACGAATCAGACGCCTTTTACACTCGCATAAGTAGCGGTCTTCCGAAGGGAGTTCGGATATCAAACGAACCTCCATAAATTGGTCGAGGATTGGAAATTAGCTCTAGATCAGCACAAGCGTGTAGCTGCTATTTTGATGGATTTATCTAAAGTGTTTGCTCCCGCAAGGGGTTGTGCTAGCAAAATTGAAAGCATGCGGTTTCTCTGGTGCCTGCTATCTCAGTAGCGGACAACAATGCATAAACATTGACCCACATAACAGTTAGTAGGAGTTCTAAGACCCCTCTGTTTTACATTTTCTTGAATAATATATCTTATTTTGTTGAGGAATTGGCATTATACAACTACGCAGATGACAATACGTTGTCCTACACACACGGGGAGTGGAATTCTCATCAGATGCTGTGAAGGCTAAGCCGGATAATTTTCAGGTTATATGCCTTGGGAAGAAAGCTAATGATGATGATCTTTTGATACATCTAACACAGAAATTAAGTGTGGAATTGATGTGACCTTACTTGGTGTCCACGTTTACTTTTTACTCGTTTTCGACCCGAGCCCAAATATCAATAGTTAATAACCATGTACATGTATTTTGATTATTTTGCAACACAATATCTACTCAAAGAATGTTTTAAGTACCAAAAATTGGTCAATTTACGTCAGAAACGTAAGTAGAAAAGCGTCGCCTCTACCGTTGTGCCTCTGATATCAAAATATAGTTTATATTGATTGATTGATTTTATATTGTTTAACGTCCCTCTCGAGAATCTTTCACTCAATGGAGACGTCACCATTGCCGGTGAAGGGCTGCAAAATTTTATTTAGGCCTATGCTCGGCGCTTACTGTCTTTGAGCAGGGAGGGATCTTTATCGTGACACACCTGCTGTGACATGGAGCCTCGGTTTCTGTGGTCTCATCCGAAGGACCGCCCCATTTACTAGGGATTTAGTCGCCTCTTACGACAAGCAAGGGGTACTGAGGACCTATTCTAACCCGAATTCCCACTGGACAAAATGTAAATATAACAGAGTATTTTTCTAAAATATAATTTAGAAAAATATGAATGTATGTATGTCCCAATAAAAAAGAACGCTATGCTGGGGCATCGACCAAATAAAGCCTTGGTTTGGTACCTTTACTAGTATTGGCCCATTAAAGAGTTTCCAATGTCTTTGCCTTTGATTTCTTTACAAATTGTGATGCTAACCGTTTCCTCATGAATGCAGTGCTGTTGTAAACAATGCGCACATGAATCTTGATAGACATAGTACTTCTACGTCAGCGACTGGGAACTCCGACAGAGATGAAAGTAGAATGTAAATATAAGAAATAAATTTCATTTTTGAAACTACTTGAGAGGATGAACTGCCACGCTTCACGTCGGCGTACTTTTCATGAAATATCGTAGTTCATACCCTCATGAATGTTCAAAAAAGAAATTGATTTCTTAAATAGATAATAAAATAGTTACAGAATGACCCTCAGAAACGGCGTCTCTGCATGTCCCTTATGCGTTCCCTCAGCCTTCAGCAACATATCTTTTCTCGCGTCAAACAAAACCGTTGTTGTCAATATATCCAAGCAATAAATAAAGTGCATGATATTATTTCAAACTGCAATGTTGATCATATGCAATAAAACTGTTATCTACTTTGTTTTTGTGCAATAGACCAGATCCCATGATTGAAGAGTTAAGTCATAATCTAAAATTAATTTCATTCATGAAATATTACTATTTATAAGTCAGTGAAATCCATACTGATGCTTTATTCTGAATATTATATAAAATGTTAATAATCACGGTAGTGTAATATTCATAATCCAAAAATATATAAAATCTTTCGCTTAAATTCATCCTCAGTTTGTAGTCGTGAAACCCCTCGGTACGTACTCTGAATTCTGTTGACCCCAGTCGATGGTTCAGTACATGTATTTGTAACTGTTGCATGAATACATACCGTATAATGGCTATTTTCTATGGTTGTCCATTTATTGCGGATAGGAGAAATCTGCAAGAATTACGATCGCAAAAAATATATAAATACATTTTACATGTTCAATGCAACCGCAGAAATTGGAAGTGTAGAATATAATTTGCTATCGTTTAGGGATCGGATCGCAAAAATTTTCACCCACAGAAAATACCCGTTATATGATATTCTATAATGAAACTTCGTCTTTTATGTATTATTTTTCCACAATTTTTAATGTACATATCACTGCTAATAGAAAAAATATTTAAAGGTTTTTCTACTTGGTCTCTGGGCCTATTAATCCTTATCAAGAGGAAACATTCAAACCACTCATCTCGCTAAAGACGAGAACATCGGAGTAATGCGACAATTAGTTATAAAAAATATAGAGCCTCTTTCCTGCACACTAAGATTTGTTCAATCATTTTGATGCTCAAAGAAAGTAAATAGTTTCTATATCATAGAGTTACTTCCCGTTTCATAGCAAGAGGTTTCACAAAGCGACTAAAGAACATATTGAAATGAATCCCCTCCAGCATATTGCATTGCCACACATGTACAATACCAAACAACCCTTGCAAAGTTCGAAACGGTGACAACAGTCCGTCAAAACTAGCGATCGGTTCAAAATCATACAGTCACCAGTCTGGAAAAGGCTCACATACTAAGAATAGATAAGAAAGTGTAAAAATAAATTCTCCAACATATTTTGGGTGCATTTAAGTGCTGCTGTACATTCTGTCCATTCAACGAAATTATACGGTGTGTGGATCCAGAAAGAGATGGGGCGGGGTCGCAGATCTGATATGCATACGCCAGTGGCAAATTGAAGGTGTGAGGGGCGTACGCCCCTTTTGTTGGCAGAGCATATTTATAATAGGCATTTATAATATATCATACCAAGCTTACAAAACTATATTGTGAATATTGGTATGCATAAAATAAATTTCTTATAAAGTTTTGTTTCTTATTCTTTCATACGTATAGAAAGTTATTTATGAATGCAGAACTTGCCGTTTTTGTCTCTCATTTAATCTGGAAATATGACAACCAAAATATATTATTTCATGACAGAGAACTCCCCAAAACGCACGATTTTGCTTCATTTAGAATAAAACTTCCGGGAAAATAACTACGGACTATCTCCAGGTCCGCCCCTGAAAGCAAGATTTGTATCTTGCGTAATTTTCGAAGTTCAGTTACTATTGTTGCTCAAGCTCAATTCTAGTTAAAACAAAAACAAAAAAAACAAAACAAAAAAACGTCAGAATCTGGTCTAAAGAGAAGAAGTAGGGTCATCTTGTTTGTACGTACTACATGCATATATTAATCAATTGTACATACATGTATATATTAATCAATTGTACATACATGTATATATTAATCAATTGTACTTATATATGTACAGAATTGCTTTATGAAAGCTAATCATTTTTGTTTGTAATAACATCCAGACAATAAAATATGTTCAAATCATCTTCTTGTTTTGAATATTGGTGTTTTTAATGGTTTTAAAAATGTTACAAATAGAAAATATGTCTAACAATGTATCGGAATTAAATTTCCAAATAAAAAGAAATTACACGGAAAGAAGAGGAAAATTATAATCAAAACATGCTTGAAATGTAGAAAGTGTAGTCCCTACTGCGTGTTGATTTGTCGACTGATGTGTTTAAACAGTAAACTGTTTATAGCTGTATCTTAAAAAGGTTTATAATTGTACTTTTTTTTAAAATATGAAGTTGAAGAGTTTCACGAAAATTTGGTTTTCCGAATATCCCTCTCTATATACGTAACCCCTGAAACATGTAATTCATGAAATAATTAAAAACTCTGGGTTGTTTTTTAAAATATACCTTAATATTACCAATGACTCAATAAGTATCGTATATTAAAACTATGTCTTATCTAAAATAATTGTTTCCTTTTGACCACCAAGTATTTTGACGGATATATGTAAATCGGTAGGTGGGAATTTCATTTTGGGCTAGTTAACCAAGCTCTCACATAGTTGATGCACATTTTATTAACGAAGATATGAAACATTTTTTGGAACGATTCAGAAAGAAACAAAGCAATTCGTTTTTAGTTGGGCCATTTTTCCGTGCCGTTGAAATGGGGAACAAACAAACAAACAAAAATTTTAATTAATTTAGGCCATATGTACAATATACAAAAATGGTATACACTAATGACATTCTAAATATAAACTGATAAGGTGCTAAAAGAAAAAGTGAATTGGCCATTATCCTTTTAATCTTGAAAAATATTGCTTTTGTATTTCTATTGCCTTTTAGATTTCGGAATATTAAGAATCTGCCGTCGTAATGATCCATTATCCCTTTTTAAAATTAGCAATAAAAGGTGAAAATGTCGGGATTTAATTGCCATTCGAAGTCGTAATGACATGAATACGACTTCGTAGGGGGGAGTACAAAAGAGCGGATCCGGGCTGACGTCCATGCCCATTTTTATCAAAAACACCTCTAATTTAATTATTCTCTCTGAGCATGCATCTGTTTTACACCGGGTTTTCGTCCCCATTGAAAGAAAAGAGATATTGGAAGAAATGAAATTAGCTGGTACTGGACACTGGTCATTTTGGTCATCCCTCTCTCCGGACAGGGGCTATTTTTATCGCAAGTGTGGCCATTGACAAGAGGGAGAAAAATTAAACACTAATTTATAACACATCACAAAAGATTTGAAAAGCCTGTCGATATTTTCTGGACAATGGACAGACAAGATGAAACTTCTCTTTGGCGATTGGTCAGTTGACATCTGACCTGACGTTTTGACCCAGGCCCGCTTCTTTGCGATCGCCTCTAAGCCGTGAAAGGATTGTGTTTTGACCTTTTTGGACATTTTTAACAAAAGTAAACTTAGATTTATAAGCCCGGAGTCCCATCTTCTTTAAGTAAACAATAGGATGGTATTTTTCATTTTATCCCGAACAGCTGTACTGTTTAAACCACATCTGTTTCGTTCGGACAACACACAAACATCCTATTCTACGTACACATTTTTTATACCGGTAGTTGTTATGGGTGTTTTCTTCATTTTTTATTTATTTGTTTCAACGCTCACTTTAATTCAGATATCTTTTTAGTTATTTACGCATACAATTATCTGGCTTTCCATTCGTAAATTTGCACTTCATCTTGTGTTTGTTAACTTGACAAAAATGTTTGTCTTTTTAATCATTACAGTATCATATCATTTGACCACACGCACTCTGACTTAGTGGAAAAAATGACATATTTATGAAATACATATCGGAACGCAGAGCAATCTTTTTTTAAATATCACATTCTATTAAAGCATGCATTTAAACACAAATATTTACATTTCCAATGTCCTTACTTGTGATATCATTGTAAATTGCAATGATGGGCATTCCCTCGTGAAGGCGTTGGATTTGGAAACAATGCACGTATGAATAAAGAACTTCTTGACAAATATAGTGTAAAATATAGTAAATTTTAACGCCTGAAAATTCCGACAGAAACGGAAGTAGAGTGTAAATATAAGAACTAAATTTCATTCTTAGATATACCTGAGGGTAGGAACTGACAAACTTCACGTTGGCATACTTTTCATGAAGCGACATCGCGATGCCGGGGTAAAGCGTCGCAAATTATTCGATCATATTGCAACTTGTGACAGTGTAAATTTAAAAGTTATGATATGACGAAACCCTCATGAATATGTGTTGCTGAGATAAAATGTCTGCGGAAAGTATGCAATGCATGATATTAGTTATCTACACAGACAATAAAAAATAAAGTGCTACATGTACTTCATATTTTACTCAGAGAAGAATCGCGGGGTTTATATATTCGTTGATCCTTTCTCGCTGACGGGCGGTACCTAATTCCAAGTTTTGTACGAATCAATCTTTCTTACCTCGTTAAAGATACTTTCAGATGAGTCGTGCTAATTTTCCCGACTTTGCGATATGTGATCTCGTTTATCAAATACCATTTTTAAAAGTATTATTTTTATTTATATATTTATAATTATTGAATCGATGTTTCAAAAAAGAGCTTTCCGTGATGTTCTGTAGGGATACGATTTCGAGAAAGAGTGTTGTAATATCATTTTCTTTGTTTAGTGCATGCATGTACATGTATTTATATTTTTACAAACGCGCAAAAATTTCAATTTTCACAGCACACTATATAGATATTTGGGTTTTGCAATTCTTGCATTTTAGATATAATTCCATAACAGCTTTACTATTCTAAGCCCAGCTGCCCATGACCAGATCGAACATAACTGGATTTCATTTTTGGAGAGAGAGAGATTAAAAATACTTTACAACGTTATCTTACTGCGGATCATTATGACCTGTCGCCGCCCTGTTCTTAAAAAAAATCTTACGATTAAGATGAAAATTTTAAAACACTGTAATTCTGTTAAAATTCTTCACTTGAGCAAAACAAAGTATACAGTTTGTATATACAGAGGTGACGAAACTGGCCTTCTAACTCGGGGCATGCCTGCACTCAGTTGAGTATAAGGCAGAGACAAAAAAATTATCTTAGTCGTAAGATTTTTTGTGAAAATGGCCATAGACTTATAAATTTATAACAAATGACATTTTTTGCCTGAATCGTAATGTTCTATGTTTTCTCTCCTCTTTTTGTTTTCTTTGTTTTCTTTTTTTTTTTAATCAGAGCGAAAATTACTCATCTGATCTGTTTTTGAACTTACGACCCATCATAGATTCATGATATATATTTCACATAAAACAAGAATTAATGCTATAAATTATAAAATGACCAGTGGCTAGTCAACAGCTGGTGTTTTGTACATATGGTAGACAGACACGTGGGAAGAAAAAAAAAACCCGATTGTAATTTTATGTAGATCATGTGGTTAACATGTTTAATGTGAAAATTTTAGATCCATTACAACTTTGTTACTAATACAATTAGATAAATGTTAACTTAACGTACAACGATAGATGACAGGGAAGGGGGGAGGGGGCATCGCTTGATGCAGAGATGACGTTGTACAACAGTTAACAATACCCCCTTCTGCGGGCGGGGGGGGGGGGGGGGGCTCCTGATGCACCCGTATGCTGTATTCTTAATTTTGTTTTGACCTGATTTGCGTTCTTCAGTGACTATGAACTACACAGCATTGTTTACAGTATGTACAGTTGGAACAGATTTACAGGATAATAGTTTGTATATACACTGTACATTAATAATTCTTGTCTTGTGTTTACTGTGGCATGGAAAATAAATTTGTTCAGTTTGTACACACACTTTTTAAAAACAATCCGAACACGGTTTGTAGATCGTCATGTCTCTCCCGAGTAATTCTAATTAATTAATACAATGTCGTCCCTTTTTTTCAGAATGATTTACTTGAGAGAAATGCCTAGCGCAGTTGCAGTCATACTAACAATGTCAAAAGGCGCTGTGCTGTCAAGTCAGGCCAACACTTTTGTCAAGAAAATATTGCTTAATTTAAGGATGAAGAGATTTATGTGAAAAGAGAAAGCCAAGTCCAGTTGTTGGTCTTTTTCAGGTGTAAAATAAATTTTGGTCTTGTCAGATACAGTGACAGAGCAACCAAACACAACAAAACATTACATGTATCATGTCAACTGCAGAGCGCCGCACGTGTCAAGCAGCGCGGGAGGGGGGCCTAGAATTTACACGTCCGCGCGATAAATATAACATGTTCCTCGCTCCTTTTTACGTAAAGAATATGAAATATTGTCTCATTAAATCCGCACATGTGAAATTTACGAGTTCACCTTGTAGTTTTGACGATTTAAATTTTCAATTTTTTTTTTTACATTTTTATATATGACGAATTCTTGAAATGTCTATATAAAGCTTCATGGAGGAAGCCTAGTTCACGCTGACATGTGCCATATAGTATGAAAACTAGGAACATCTACTGAATCCACGTTTTCTTCAATATTGTTACAGTAACCCTAAATAAATTTTCGGAAAGATAATTATTTTTTTCAGAATGGTTTATAGCATTCCTTCAAATCAAGAGTATACAGGAAAAAAATCTACAACTCATTCATCTCCTAAAACCTTGTGGGTTTTTTAAAAATCATTTTTTTTTTTTTTTTTTTTTTTTTTTGTGGTGGTCATGACTAATTTTGTATATAATAATATGCAGCATTTCGAAATGCTCGTTGATCACAAAAAATTAACTTTGCATTCGTTGATACAGCATAAAGCCAAATGACAGAAAACTATCGTCAATTAACTCCAACAAGTTTGATATTTGTAAAACGAGGAAAAAATGTGAAAATTTTGATTAATTCGATAATTTCTTTTATTTCGCTAACTAAATACGATGTTGTGGGTGTTCAGGCGACATTCTTATCAAGTGCAAACAACATATAATAGTCTGGGAAAATATATTCTCACGTACATGTATTTACCTCCATCTATGTATGAAAATCAAAATCCAGACCAGGACCTCGCATTGGGCTCCAAGGTAAAGCTTCTTTTTCATTTCATATACTTAATGATCGAACTCAGATTGCATTTCCACCCGATACTTGAATATTCGATTCAAAAGATATGATATCGATCTACGATATTTCCAACTCTGAAAAGACAATTTCAAATATATACCTTTCCAATGTTGTGTTTATTTTCCTTTGATATAGCTTTCAAGTGTAATGATAGTCATTTCCTCATGGATGCGAAGTGGTCGTGAAAAATGCGCGTATGAATATAGTAGATCTGTTTAAACCGGCTGAGAATTCCAACAGAAATGAAAGTAGAATGAAAATATAAGAAATAGACTCCATTCATTTAAAATACATATGGTTATGAACTCAGCGATTCACAACAGCATACTTTTCATGGTGTATTTCGGCGTGAAGCGCCGCAGTTCATTTTCAAAAATGAAGTTTATTTCTAAACTACATGTATATGTATATCAAATTAAAGAGAATATGAATTTTATTACATATCAATTGTAAGATCCTAAAACTTATTAAAGATATACATACAATGTATGAAATAGCTGCAGAACTGTGGTTCTCTGAAAAAATATTGTGCCCTGTCCCAATATTTTTTCAGAGAGCTACAGTTCTGCAGCTATGCATGAGATTGACTGTGTCAGCTGTATAAAACTCGAGTGTTGTGTTACTGGATCATGTACAACTGTACAATGTATCGACCTTAGCATTAATTCTGCCCTGTGGTTTCATTTCTTCGCGATGCAAATCTATTTAATTTCTTAATCAGAAATATACGTGTATTTTCAATACAGTTTGCCCAGAAATAGACCTAACGGTTTCCAATGCTTTGTTTGTAGGAAAATGGGAAAGCTGCATATCAAAGAATAATAGACCGGAAGTTTCCGAGAAAGCTTCTCTCATGTAAGTTTCACTTAGCCCGCTAATACAAAGGTAAATTATTTCTTAAAGAGGAAAATTTCTGTCCATTATGTCATATACTTTGTCAGAATTTCAAAGAACATAAATTACACTGACCATCGTAATGGACGGTGGAAAAGGAAGCCCGTGTCATTCCTCGCAATGCAACAGACAGTGCTGATAATTAATGTTTAAAGCATGTGTCAATCATTAACGGTTACATGCTGTGTTAATAAATGTTTATAGAAACAATAAACGTGTGAAGGACAGTGGACGGAATGGCACTGAAATCAGATTCTTTCATCCGCAGGCAGGACTACTTTACAACACAACAATTAATAGGGAAAAACGACTTCTGAATGGAAAGAGGATATAAACAATAATGTTTTAAAATCGAAAATTTAATAAGATATATATATATATATATATATATATATATATATATATATATATATATACACACAAAGTGTCGGATCCACAACATGGATACAAGATCAAATACAAAAAATTATACAAAGCACAAAAATGACCAACGACACGAACAACCAGATTGTCAAATTTTCGGGACGACCCGTCCCTTCTTCAGGACAAACGAAAAGAATTACATAATGTGGCCAATATCAACAGAGCATAATAACAAAAACTACATATAAATACATCTAGCACTACAACTACATTAATCTACAAACGTATTTACAACGCAGACTACATGTTTTTTGGTCTTTAGGCTTGCCAATCAATGTTAAAAGTGGAGTGAATTAGGACATGCCTTATTTGTCCAAAGAGCTGATCCAATATATATATATATATATTTATTATATACTTTCAATTTCATCTCTTCTTTTTTCTTTAAAAGTTTGCGGGCATATATCGTGTGATACAGACTGTATATGCCCGGAAACATTCCGGCCCGCAAACATTACGTCACAATCAATACACAAGCAAATTACTACGTCGTTAATTTTCAAAGTTTTCGTGTTTTTCATCTTTTACTCAGTTAAATCAATAAAAAAAAAAAATGGTTAAAAATAAATTATTGATAGTTTCTAAATGAAATTGAAAGTATATAATAAAAAGGTTATAGACTTTGTGTGGGAAAATATGACGACCTCGTTTTTTGTCGGTCCGTCTACGCGCCAAAAAACTCGGTCGTCATATAAATATATATTAGTAAGCGGTATTGTAGAAGTTCGCTTTACAATTTACAAAATAAATAATATATATAAACAACAACACTGAAGCGGTAGTTCTGCCCTTATTCGGAACCCTACGTCATGGTTTCACTGCATGAGTTAAGTTTATTAGTTCAAGCTTTCATTCTTACAGATCCTCTAACCTTCTAATTTCACTACTGCTATTTTTAAAAACTTTCAGTCAATAGTTTTTACTTTCTATGTGAAAAATAACTAACTTTGCATGAAAAGTGGAGACATTCTCATAAGTACTATGTGCATGTAAAAATAACCGAAAATGTACGTTGTCCAAAAAAAGTGGTGGGGTCAGGCCACCCCAACCCCCTGTTCTAATCGGCTAAGCAAAGGGATTTAAAAGAGCACAAAATATGCTACTGATATTCTTTTCTTTTTTATTTTGTGGTTTGAAAAGAAGTCAGTCATTATGACAATGTGTCATCACTAGCCTGTTTTCTTCCTTTTGTATTACGGACACTATAAACTGCTTCTTGTGCTGTCGAACGAGTCGTGTCTACTGTAAACTGCTTCTTGTACTGTCGAACGAGTCCTATCTACTGTATACGGGTTCTTGTACTGTCGAACGAGTCGTGTCTACTGTAAACTGCTTCTTGTACTGTCGAACGAGTCCTGTGTACTGTATACGGGTTCTTGTACTGTCGAACAAGTCCATCTACTGTATACGGGTTCTTTCATTATCGAACAAATACTACCTATTGTAAACGGGTTTTTGTAATTTATCGAACGGATATATCGAAAATAGCGGATGCTTGAACTATCGCATGAATCCCATTACTTTTTTGGTAAAATAGATCATGTAACATGGTTTTTTACCTCGTCGGTGATCAATATTTATTATTACACCTTTTTAGTAACATGTTAGACGTTTCCTTCCCGGTGATCCTGGTCTCAGTCGTTGTTGTGTATTCGGTGAAGGTTGATTACTATTGGAGTTATGAGGTTGATCACTGTTCGTTGTCTTAACCTTTCACACTACCCTACGGATATGGTCCGCTGGTCAAAGCGTTACGGGTACATCGTATTTTTTTCCTAATGATTGATGTTTTTGACCCATGGAAAGGATACATCTAGTCCATGAACATGTAATCGATATCATTTATATGAAAAAATATAACGGATCTCATAAATAGCCTCTACACAGCGCGGGTTAATTACCTATTGGTTCAGGTCTCTCAATATAAATCCATGACGCATGTCATCACGCAGACCAAGATGACCTTTTCACAAACGTCAAGTAAACAATTCTATATATTAAGTCTTCTAGTCCCAGTATAGTCCTAATGGATGGTCAGTCTATGATTCCTAAAATCAACATCCTTGGATATATTTTTTATTTGATTATCTATTTTTTTTTTTACTGCGCACGTTTTGGCATGCATCTATGTGTCTTTGAAATAAATACTGTAAATTTACACTAATAACGTGGCCACGTAATAAACGCGTAAATTTCCCCCATACGTATAGTTATTAATATTTGATATGATATATATTATATACAGTTACTGCGTACCCCCCACCCCCACCCCCCACGTGTAATGTTGGACGTGAAAAACGCATACTTAACCCCTAGTGTAAATAACTACTTTTACAGTACTTTATCACAGTAATTGACCCTACACTCGGAGAGCCCCCCCCCCCTCTAACCCGGACTTTATTACAGTAATAAACCCTACACTATGATATACATCCACGACAGACTTAATTACAGTAATTGACTGTACGCTCGGACCCTACCCCCCTAAACCCAGACTTTATTACAGTAATTGATCCTAAACTCGGAGAGACCTCCCCCCTAGACTTTACTACAGTAATTCATCCTACACTCGGAGAACCCCATAAACCCAGATTTTTTCTACAGCAATTGACCCTACACTCGGAGACCCCCCCCCCCCACAAACCCAGAATTTACTACAGTAATTGACCCTACACTCGTACCCCCTCCCCCGGAATCCAGAATATACTACATTAAGTTACATGTACCCTACACTCGGAGAGCCCCCCCCCCCCCTAACCCAGACTTTACTACAGTAATTGACCCTAAACTCGGAGAGCCCCCCCCCCCTAAACCCAGACTTTATTATAGTAATTGACCCACACTCGGATAGACACACACACACACACACACACACACACACACACACACACACACACACACACACACACACACACACCCGTGTCACGGAAAAGCGTTTGAACGATGGCGGAAGCTCGCTGTCTTGAAAGTCCTGAATAATCTCGCTGAATCGTTTATTGCAGAGATCAAAGAAATGCCGCGTCCACTATTCTCCAATACATACCGGTTTATCAGAACAGTGATCAATACATATGAAAATTCGACAAGAAAATTAGATAATTGATTTAAAATGTAATACTTATTGAGACCATATCGATTTAACGTGTTCGACCTCATTAGGCGCTCTGCATTGCCTTAAAACAGCTGTTAATTGTACATAGACCTATTTTACGGCTTTTCCGTGATTTTACACTGTTACAACAAATAAACAAAAAATCGATAACTGATTTTATTTCACTATCATAACATTTAACCGAATGAAATTATAAATAACTGAAGAATGTTTGACACACAAAAAAGCAATCGTCTGCGTTCCGAGATCAATACAAACATGGCGATACACAGACAAAGTTGACCCTCTTCAATGTGTGTGTGTAGAACTAGTTGTTAATTGTGAATTCAATTACACCGCACTAATAAACCCATCAACATCAAACTAATTACTTGAAATTTATTTCTAAATAGGAGACCGTACAGTCTCAACTTTTTCGTCAGCAAAAAAACATTTACTCCGTTTCGGAATCTGCCATAACGTCACGAAGTGACCTAATTCGAAACTGTGTAGGGGAACGTTCCTGAGCTGTAATAAAAAAAAAAAAAAGGAAAAAAAAGAAGATAAAAGTTCTTGTTTTTGTGTGTGATGTAAGATAACCTTCTTTGTCTGAAATTGTTGTTTGAAAGATAGAAGTATACATGTATTTCAAAACAATATTTCTCGACCTTGGATCTTATTTTGCAACATCGACGAAAACGCGTGAACAGCAATCCACTATAATGAACTTAAACTTTGTTTCGACGATGATATCGAAACATCATCTTCTAATCTACTCCCTCAACAGCGAAAAGGATTGTGTAGAGAACCTGTGGTTTTTCAAAGATGCTTCAACTTCAATATACATGTATTAGTTGAATTATTCTTGTGCGGAAAAAAAAAAATCTTAATTTTTATCACTTTTGGATTAATCTACATGCATTATATGATATAATTATTGACATTTCATCTGTTTTCACTTCTGAGGGGTTTTTTTCTCCCCTAAAAATAATCGGCATTGCTCTATAAATCCGCGATTATCACATGATCTCTACGGACTATCTATATCCCCAGATTATGTAAATATTATATGAAATGCAAGACATTTTGGGGAGAAAAAAATTGTCGCTCGGTTTCCGCCAGAAAATTGATGGCCATGGTATAAAATTTGTTATTTCTTGTGTTCAAAAGGCAGAAAATTTACAGCTCTTCGAAGACTTTTTTCTTTTCTTTTTGCTCTCTGACATTACGACACACCTGTTCTGTCAGTGGGGCCATCGCCAGGTGTCAAACCTTCTGTTTCTGTCAGGACGAAGTTCGTTTCGCAGCCCGGGGGGCGTTACATCACGAAGACCAATTAGTTCTTTATACCTCTAAACTGATTTCCTACACGGACTTTGCCTGTTAATTATTACTTTATGGGGTTTTGTATCATAATGGTCATTAATTTGAACAATGAAGGACATACCTATTGTAAAGAACTATTTCAAAGAGATCAGTTATAGGAGAAAATGATATGCATTATATGCAACAATATGAATAACAATATCTTATATATATATATATATATATATATATATATATATATAAAATAATAATAATAATAATAATAATAAAAGCCAAGAAACACAAAATTTGATTTAGTGCTTTATATATATATATATATATACACACATATATATATATACACATATATGTATATATATAATAAAAGTCAAGAAACACAAAACTTGAATAACATTTCATTATTAGCGCTTTCGGCTTTAATGCCTCAGTTATAAAATGTGTTTCTTGACTTTTATTATTGGATGTATTTATTGTATAAAATACTGAAATAATTTAGTTTTACATGTTACACGCTTTTTCATTGGATGAAAAATTATTGGAATATTGTATCCAACGAAAAAAAAAACCAAATGGCCGGAACTACTTTCTATTGGAATGTTGGGAATCCCTCTGGATGCTTCGTATTTATATATAGATTAGGGAATCCTAAAAAGAAAACACTCTGCCAATGTATAATTTACGTATGATAAAAATTATCAAATATTGGTTGAAAGTTATCAAAACCGACAATTGTATCCTTCAATCTATATATGATGACATGTTGATTTGCAATCACAAGAACTGTAATTGGCGCTGCCAAGTTAAGCATTTATTATTATCGAAAGGATTTGGTGATGTATGGTTTAACCACTATGTTAATAATAATTTAGCTATTCAGAACAGGATTTTTTTTCTCTAGATTTCATAGCCCATGGAAGTAGTGAAACCTTTTTACTAGTTTTCAGGTGACCGATAAGGCCTGTGGGCCTGTTATTTGTTTTTTTTTTAATTTGAGTGCATTGTTAAAAAACTTTAGCATCCCGATTCTTTAATCGATAGTACTTGGGAGAAAATCTTCAGTTCTTAAATTAGTACTAACGATTGTTTAATTCAGCAGATTACAAGGATATGTGTAGTTTAGTTTACCTGCTACAGATATGACCAAACATATATATATATATATATATACATATATATATATATATATATATATATATATATATATAGTTTGTAAAATGAATTAAAAAATGAATTTATTATTTTTTCGTTGGATGGAGGAATTCCACGGGAAAAAAACCCGGAAAACTTTTGCATCATGCGCTACGCGCAATGATGCAGTTTTCCGTCTTTCTTTTTTTTTCGTTGGGTTATGATCGAAATTCACAATTTTTTTGTACATCCTTTTCTGCTATTTCTAAGTATGCATTTAGATTTTATACAGTATCAGCAAACTTACACATAAATACTATATACTAAGTTTGGTCCCACGCTGGGGTCAGAACCCTTACTCTGGGGATCATCAAAGAGGTATAGCGCACTTAGTATACGACATGGCTTACAATATAGCACATTTGCAAACATCCAAATTGTTTCAATAGTCCATGATATTTAGTAAATCTAGCAATAAACAAATACCAATTATACCAGTTCCTGGCAAAAACAGTCATAAATATCGCAAACAAGATCAATGAAATTTACTTATTTCGCATGGGATATATGGAGAATTACTGAATTGGCATTGAAATAATACGTGTTTGTGTATTTGAACTAACATAAACCAGAGAAATCTTTAATGGGTTTTGGTATTTTGATATCATAGTATACTGTCGTATTAAAATCTGTTTGGTTTAACTTGGTCTTCATATTAAAAATTGATAATTTAATCTAGTTATCCAATCTTCCAAAAGACTCTGCAAAGTGGCGATATATACACATAAGACAGAAGTTCTTCACAATAACGTGCGTAGCCTAGTGGTGTATACTGAAAGGTTTTTGCGTTAAGGGTCTCCGGTCCAATTCTCCCAAATTCCAGATAATTTTTTTCACTTCAGCTAGTTAATTTTTAATCATCGTAATTTCCACAAAATATACACACCAGATATAAACGTATACATGTAGATCTACTCATTGTTGTTCCAACCTCTCTGGTTACCATATTATACATATGAATTTAACGTAGCAATCTACACCTTTCACGAAACAAAAATCTTGAAAACAGTCAAAAAAATATCTTGATACACGATTCAGTAAAATGTCAAACAAATTGAAAATATAAAGATTATGAAAAATATTTGATGTGTTTATAGTGACAAATGCATGTAAGCAGAGAAGGTGGTTGTGAAGTAGTATAGAAGAGAAATATCTTGTATATAGTTTATTAATAAAAAGTATTTCTGGTGAATTTTTAGTGCAAAATTTGGGAAATATTTTACATGGTAAACATGTAGAAGCTGTTCCTCATATTTATTTCATAAAGTTGGTTTCCTACATTCAATACATACCCATTGGGTCAAGTAGTAAATCTATTAATAGTAATAGGTACTTTCCATTTAAATATGGTAGTAGGCGAAATCCTGGGAAAGGGCGCTATACCTCTTTACAATTTTGGTAAAAGACTACCTGCTCTATCCATTTAGCATTAATAGCACTAAAGAAGATGTACTTGCGTGTTTTACACATAAACACTACATAACAAGTTTGGCCCCGCCCTGGAGTCAGAACCCCTACCCCGGGGATCATGAAATTTACAATTTTGGTAGAGGCTTTCCTGCTCTACATCACTATGCATTTAGTTTTTCTTACATGTGTGCGGTTCTTGAGAAAAATTTTGAAAATTGGTTAATTTTGGGCAGTTTTCGCCCCGTCCCTAAGGCCCCAGGAATCCTGAAATTTACAATTTATATCACCCTTGTTCCAAAGATGCTTCATACCAAATATGAAAAGAATTGGAATGATAGTTATCAAGAAGAAGTTAAAAATGTTTATTGTTCACACATTTAATAACTGACCATTTTGGCCCCACCCTGAAATTTAAAATTTATGTCCCCATTGTCCCAAAAATGCTTCATACCAAATTTGAAATGAATTGGACTGGTAGTTATCAAGAAGAAGTTAAAAGTGTTCAATTGTTAACGCATGACGTGACCTAATAAAATCATAATTAAAAAACCCACGATAATCATCTTGCACACAATTAAACCATTTTTTGCAAATTTCATTTGATACCCAAGTCTTATTAAAAAAGATGTTGAAAACCTAGATTTTTTATAACCTCGTGGCTCTTCGCAGTCCATTTACAACAACTGTTCTAAAATCAGAGATGCAATTTTTAACACTTGTTTAGTATCATCCTGTATGCCCTATATTTCAGAAGCACAATCAAGAATACCACCTACATAGGAATGCAGAAACAAGATAGCAGATTGTCAAACTCTCTCTCTCTCTCTCTCTCTCTCTCTCTATATATATATATATATATATATGTGTGTGTGTGTGTGTGTTTTGTTCTTTTACGTGAAAATAAGTTTTTCTTCCCTGGTCATCAAGTCGTTGTTGTTTTTTAACCAAAAGTTCCAAAAATACTCGAGACAACTTGCAAAACTACCTCTCTTAACGTGCTATATGTACCCATCGGTAGTCTTGATAATTCCTCCTTCTTTTAGTTTAGACTTTTGGACATTGATATTCTTTACAATGTTTCGTCTATTTATTTAAACGTGATTGTGGTTCATCATCAGATTCAGCAAAAAATACAATGTCATTAGCAAACACAAGTAAAAACAGACAGGAATGATTCTTCACGATACATACCAGATCCGGGGGGGGGGGGGGGGGGTTGGGGGGGGGGGTTCTAGGTCATTTACATTTATATAAAAGAGAATAGGCGATGATATTCCTCCTTGCATTAAAACAAAAAAAAATGTTTCCCTTAAATGTCTATGGGTCATCTATACCAACACAAACGTTCATGCCACAGTACAGGTCTGCCTGCTGCCTAATAATCCCAAAAGATGAACGAATATTTAATTCATACAGTTTCAATCATTTTGAGGATATTTCTCATTCTGAGTTTACACATATTGTTTATTTGTATGCATATTTCAAAGATAAAAATAGTTCTTACACAAGGAAACTAAATGTATTCAACCTAGTTCAACCATTTAGCTCGCACAATGGTAAGAGGGTATTTAACCTTGAAAAATATTTGTATTATGCCATGTCCGCTGGTGAAAAATCCATTGCTGTCAGTATGCCGCATTTTCTAATTGTCACTTACTCTGTCGTTTTATCATAATTGATATAGTGTCTGTCATGTAATTTGTATGCATTGTAATTTCACTTTGTCATTTTCCAGTACTGACTGAGTGAATATATTACAACTGAACTGACTTACATGTACGTATAGTGTACATGTATATTGTATATTCATGATTTATATGTTTTCATACCGATTAGTTTAAGGCTCAAAATTAAAAAAAAAATGATCATTGAATTAAAAATTTACACATACTACAAACCAAGTTTAAGAATTTAATAAAGATGAAAAATTATATACATTACTATAGGTAGCATTAACAAATTATCTCAAATATTTACCATTTTTATCATCATTTTGAAGCATATCGAAAGTAAATTAAGAAAATCATATTTTGGGCTTTACCGTTCGTATGTTGTTACTATAAATAGATTGCAAAATAGTTGAGTGTGGTGTTGTTTTCGACCACTTTTCCCACGAATTAAGTAAGTGTAAATTAATGACCAATGCATCTAAGTTTCAATACAAATCTGCAAATACTACACGCACTTTTAATTGTGTAATCATTTGATATTGAGTAAAACTTTCAAACCGTTGGAATAAGTAGATTATATGTACAGATATAGCCAATCTAATGACCCTGCGTTCACGTAACATACCGTTACGCTAACATTTCGCTAATTCATAAAGTATTTAAAACACTAAACGAGCGTAAACAAATTGATTATAATTCAGTCACGAGTTTATGAAATAATTTGATAAGTATTCTATAACTGAACAATATTACACATATTTCTTTTCTATATAAACCTAATTTCTCGTTTCACATATTGTATTACGTCCCATTCAAGAATTCTTCACTTATGTAGATACGTCAGTTCATCAAATATTGAATAGGTAAGGATTTCTTAAAAGTAGGTCAACTCGAGGTCACAAGGTTAGAAACTTCGGTACCAAAACAGTTTTGGCACAAGAAATATATATGAAATATGAGAGCTCTATCACTCGCCATTCAAAAGCTATGTTTTGAAATTTGAGTCACTCTCCAAGGTCAAAGAACATGCATGAAATGTAAGATCTTGTCATACATGTAGGTAATATATGAACATGCATGAAATGTAAGACCTTGCCATAGGTAATCTATATGCAAATTATGAAAGTCATAACTTATATAAGTTCAGGAGATATTAGATTGGTTAAATTTTCTCTAAAGTCAAGGTCAAGATCATAAGATTAAAAACTGGTACCAAAATAAAGTCTTGTCACAAGGAGTGGGTATGAAATATGACAGCACGATCACTCACCATTCAAAAGTTATGAGCAAGGCTAAGTCTCGGACATACGTACAAACAGGACAAAACAATATGTTCCTACTATAGTCGCGGGGGCATAAAAAGGAATCCACACAAATTGGGAACATTTGTATTAGGATACTATTTAGTATGGCCCTGTTGCTCTAGAGAATAATTGTTTAATTGATATCCTGTATATTCCCATAAAAAACTTTGATCTATTGTGGCCCCAAGGGTAATTTGTGCCAAGCTTGACTGAAATTGACCCAGTGGTACTTGATACACAGTTGAGCGTGGGGGAGGGGGTGTTAGCTTTCAACCTTCGCTACAAGGGTTCAATTCATCAGTTCAAGCATACGTAGCTCAGTGGTAGAGCGTTCGCTTCGTAACCGGGAGGTCGTGAGTTCGAGGCGCACTCGTACTATGGCCGCGTCAAACCCAAGACGCTAAACTAGGTAGTGATTAATTGCTACTTCGCCAAACGCTTGGCATTAAGAAGTGAGAATCACGGGTCTTTCGGATATGACCTTAAAAACAGAGGTCCGTTTGTAGCAGGCGTTGGCACGATAAAGAATCCGCACTGGTACGGCCCGAGTGCTAAGCATAGGTCTGAATTTGTAGTACTTCACCTACAGCTGGTGACGTCTCAATATGAGTGAAAAGTTCTCAATGGGACGTAAAAACAATCAATCTTACAATTCATTACTTTGCAAAAAAATTGCCCCTCAACCTTCAACTGAAGAATGTAAGCTTGAAGTTATAAATATTGATAATTATTGAAGGATCAACCACCACCCCCGGTTTTAGGAATGGAAGTCGAAGCCTCGGCAATAAATGTTTGAGGTAAATGGTAGATCGCTGTGCCCCCACCCCAGAAAGATTTCTTATTTGCTCGTCAAGAATTTTAGCCAATTTATCCTTCCCCCCCCTCCCCCTCACACTTTGAAAAACGATGTTACGTGCCTGTTCTACTTCTTTTTCTACTTCTTTTATTTATAGATCAATTCAAAGTTTTTTCTTCTTCAAATTTTGACCACAATTTAGGAAAAGCTGTTTTAATAGATATCAGGTTACCCTCCTCAGAATGTCCTATCCACTGGGTTGTTTTAGATGTTCCATAACATCTTTTGTAGAGTAATCATCTCAGAATTCAAAATAAGGGGGGGGGGGGTAGGGGTAGGGCAGGACAAAATACAAAAAGCTTGTAAAAGGGAAGTGACCATAAGATGGATAAGAATATCAAAACAGATCAGCTAATAGAGGAGCACAATTCGTGTCCATGGGAATTCTAACAGACTGTTGGAAGACCTGAATTTCCATTTCATATTTGAATTCTTTAAAATTACATGTGCATATGTGTATGCATAATTATATTTGACTTGTGGATGCTACCATAGACGGGTTTATTAGTTTTAGTTTTTTGCAAATTCATTTACAGTTGCACTTTATTCAAACAGATGATTATGTCAAATCTCAACCTCTCTCTCTACATATATTTATTCACAAATCTAATGCATAAATCAAACTATTTTTTACTATCTAATATCATCGATATTTCATCTAGTGATCGGTCATCCAAAAATCACTTTGTTAAACAACACTCTGATTCAACGCACAAGTACTCTGGGGTTGAAATTAAAAATGTGCTGGAGTTCCTCGTTTACAACATCTTCTTAAAATATTAGTGATCAGGTCTTCCAACAGTCTGTTGGAATTCCCATGGGCATGAATTGCGCTTCTTTGTTAGCTGACCTGCTTTTATATTCTTATGAGGCAGAAATTAAAGCTTCTACATGAGAAGAAAAATGTGCTGTGGCCTTCAACTTGACATTTAGATATATCGACGATGTTCTAAATTCTACATATTACAACAATCATTTTCATTCATATGTCGATTCAATACATCCCAGTGAACTCGAAATAAAAGACACCACAGAGTCCTCCACATCTGCTCCGTACATGTACTTCAGATATTTTATTGAAAATGAATATCAACGGCAAACTAACAACTCAACTTATGACAAACGGGATGATTTCAGTTTCTCCATCGTCAACTTCCCATATTTATATAGCAATATTCCATTATCACCTGTATATGGTGTTTACATCTCTCAACTGATTCGATACATGTACGCGAGAGCTTGTTCTGCGTATAGTCAGTTTTTAAATGGAAGCCGGCTACTGACAAACAAGTTGATGGTGCAGGGGTTCCAACAGTCTCGTTTAAAATCAGCATTTCGCAAATTCTATGGTCGTTATAACGATCTAGTTTGCCAATACAGCCTATTATTGGGTCAAATGCTGTCTGGTGGGTTTCATACTACTTATTAGACCGCTCTTCGCACACTGATCCTGACTAAGGATTACTCCGTTTGCCTGATCAGGATATGGGGCTCAAGGCAGGTGTAACCGGTCTATAGGAGATGCTTACTCCTCCTGGGCACCTGATCACACCTCTGGTATGTCAGTCTTTGCCCAACTCTCCACTTCTTATTCCCCATAGGAGTTGTGAGATTTAGCACTATTCGTTGTCTTCATCTTTTAATTATTGATGTTGGTCGTACATTGTAAGACAACGTCTAAATGCATCTGATGGGTGAATCCTCGCGAGAGACACGTGGACCTGCTGTGTGATCGGCACGTGTTACCGTACCAAGTCGCTGACTCCACAGTACGAGTTAAATATTCTTAAAATGACGCAAAACAAACACACTAACAAATCAAAACTAACACAATTATAATAAGATTCCCGTCTACCGTCACAATCTCGCTTCTCCAGAGAAGTTTTGAATGACATATAGTTCAAAAGGAAGTTACGTCATCCCATGTTATCAAATGAAGTTGCAGACATCTTGGATATTTAATTGCTTAAAAAATCTATCGTATTTAATCCACGTATTTCTTCAGAACACTATTGAGGGACATGCACCTAATTAATTAGAGGCTTGGTACATGTATGTTGTCCAGCCTTGTCTTGTGGAGGGGAACCTGAACGACAAACTCTGATTCTGAGTCGTAAAAAATTTAAAACGTTGAGACAAAAAGGCAATAGATTATTCTATGATCATGCGTGTTATTAACTCGAAGAAGCCTAAATCACAGAATTAACAAATGAAATCTCAAGTGATCAGAGAGATTGAAGATGTGGGTTGGTTGTATATTGCTTTCACTCATATTGATCAGTGAAGATGTCACCATTGCCGGCGAAGGGCCACTAAATTTTAGCCTATATTCGGCGCTTACGGCCTTTGAGCAGGGAGGGATCTTTATCGTGTCACACCTGCTGCGACACGGGGCCTAAGTTTTTGCTGTCTCATCCAAGGGACTGTCCCATTTAGTCATCTTTTACGAGAAGCTAGGGGTACTGAGGACTTATTCCAACCGGATTGAAGATGTACATATTTTTCATAACAAAACAAGATCAAAACTACGTATACATATATAGCACTGCAATATTACATATCATAAAGCTGCACGGTACGGAATTACCCCCCAAAACATTTAAATACGTTTTCTGTAAACTGTTATTAAGGACACACATATAATATACAAATGTAGTTTATACATCAGTCTGAATTAAAGAATCCTCCATAAACTTCTCACTTGTGGCCTTGACTAAAGGCTAAACGACTCTCATCAATAATGGATTATATCCTTTTAAATGGACTTAGCAATAATCATTTCTTCTATCAAATTACCAAAGCTATTATTAAAATGGGAATGAAAAATGAGCGAGTTGTGTTTCGTCAATATTGGCACTGGACGCGACCGAGGCGTACCGGTGACGTAATGCCCTCTCTTGATCTGAAACAATGCAGATTCTCGAGGCCTATTCAGTGAAATATCTCTAGAACATTCAACACCAAAAATATATTACATAGGTGCACCATGATATCTGAGTTGCAGATAAAAGAAAATTGTTTGTTATGCAACTGTGTATTCATTTTATAAAATTAAAGAACGAGCTTTACTTTTTTAAAATGTCCTTTTTACTTTGATTTGAGGAAAATAAGACGAAAGGTGAAGATATGAGAAGAAATCTTTAAAAGAAATTCACCAGTCTTTTCAAAACATACTGAATTACTCAGTGTCAAAAATGCTAAAGAACTGAATATTTTTTGGAATTTTTTCACATGCTACAAAACTTCGAAACTCTCAATTGGTGTGCTGTTATATATGTTTATATGTACTTACATTTCTAGTGTTTTGCCTTTGATTTCTTTACGTTGAAGTACACGTGTGCCTGCACGAAGTGTCGCAGTTTATACTCTTTTGTATTTAAAAAAAATGAAATATATTCTTGAGTAGATTAGCATAATCTAAAAATCAAAAATATACATTGGTGTATACCAGTTGTCTACTCACCCTCTAAAATTGTTTGTTTTTCTGTAAATAACTATTTGAGCCTGTCGCTCACGGAAATAAAGACCCTTCATCATCTGATTTTGGCAAAACGTCATCAATTGAAGTTAGACACCATGCAACACATGTTCTAACGGACACGAAAATGTTGTTTGTAACAAATTGGCATACCGCCGTCATAACCTCTCACTGTCCGACACATTTCTGACTTATGTTTGACTACAAACTCTACACTGATGGCCACGTGTCCAAGATACCACGTCCCGGAAAAAAGGACATTTACCCGTCTGTCACACCCGTAGAGTGGGGGTTTATTCCAAGGCGTACAGCTATTGTCCAACCCCTCTGTAAAAACAATTCTGTGCTGAAATATTTCTGAGTTCTGTTTATTTGATATGCAAGTACTTATCACGTAATAAACTTTATATATTTATGAGATGGATCACTGTTCGTTATCATCACTTTTTCATTAAAGAAACATGCATTTATCATCGAGGATAAACTGAATAACTGATATACATATATATGCATCTGCTTTTACATATTCTATACATTTCAAATCAGTTGTATATTATTTTCAAAAGAACCTATTCCGATTATTTTCGCCCTTTTTTCATTTTTTGTTTTTGTTTAAAAAGAGCTAGATGGAAGTATTACATAGATATATATGCAGATAATGGCAAACCATGACGAGAGACGACCTATATATAGAATCGGAGAAGTGCGCACATATATACGATTTGTGAAATGATATCATGTTTGTCAATATAATTAATATAATATGCATACGTATTAGTCTTTTATGATTACGCCGCCACCTGCCGCCTGGAAAATAAGCTCCTTAACCTGAAGAAAATACAAGGAATATGTTTACAAAATATTTCTTTATTAAGTACAAGACTGGGCTAAGTCTCACAAGATGATTTTATATTCTATATAAATATATACATACTAACTTACTTGATTCTAATTTGATTCTTAATCTTTGTATTTTGGTTCTATAAACATCTGTACGATGACGTGAAAGTCATCTCTTATAACCTGCAATCATTGTGAAAGTTAGTCTCTAATAACCTGCAATCGCTATCTGATAAAGCGGAAAATATTGCATTACTAACTCAGAGACGGGTCTTAACTGCTTACCACATTAATAAAAAATCTTTAAATTTTCTAGATATAGACACAGACCCTTGTACTTGTCACTCAAATTTTCCTCCTGGTCCTCTGATACACTAAATAGACTTTCTAGCTCTCATTTTGGTGTCGAAAATTTTTGTTTCAAAATTTTGATTAACTATTTCAATTACATAAAATATAAAGTTCATGAACTTTCTATCAATATGTGTTAGAAAACCTATCTAGAGCTATGCTCCGAATGAAGAAAAATTACATTATCTTCCCTACAAAAAATTATTTCTATATAATGCTATTTATTTAATAGAACCGAAATATTTATTTTGATAAAATCATAAAATTAGTTTTAATTCTATCAATGATTATGGTTAAAGTTACATACAAAACTATCATTAAAGTTTTTCAAGAATTTTTTTAACGGAACATGTTTTATTGACAAAAAGTCAGCAGTATTGGATATAAGTTCAAAACATTTTGTAGAAATTGTCATGCACTATGAAAAATAGTATTTATACTGCAAATACAAAGAATAACAATATGATTTTGAGAGTATATATAAAAGAAATACAAAATCTGAAAATTATTTTTTACGCAGAAAGGGATTTGACAAATGCCATATTGCAGACCATTGCACGAGTCCGGGAAGTTGGTGGCGGTGAGTAGTGTTCTAGAGTGACGTATCCTACACCTCTTTTCATGGAGTTGCAGATGTACAAGATTTGTATAAAACAATATCGTGTTGTAATTTATTGTAGATGGACAATCAGTATAAATAATTTCTGAATTACCACATCTGAACTCCTGACTCCAGTTATAATGGTTCAGGAAAATGTATCATGTGTCATTACAAATAAATAATGGACACTAATAGCCGCACTGCCAAATAATATCCTGAGTCCAGAAAAGATATTGCAGTAGAACCATCACACAAGTAGCGCTAATGTGGTGATTGCAGGCGTCTTGGTCCATGGTGAAGTGGAGTTGGTCTTCCCATATTTTATCTAACACTAACACACTGACCAATGTTTTCAAAATAATAAAAACCAATCGAATAATCATAATGTTCGATTGAAAAGAGCTCACCATATTCAGAGAAGGATATTCATCTGAACACGTATAACATTTTTAAAAAGAAAAATAGCTTTCAACATATACGTTTAGAAACTTTTCTGTTTTGAATACGAGAGAACAAGTCGTAAACATAACAATAAAACAATTGCGAAAGATGATGGAGAAAATTATGCGAAATGCCCAGCCACGTAAAACGGGTATCGATACTTGAAAATCAATGACACTGCGATAAAACACGGTATACTACTTTGGACACTCATCAATTATGGAGTTGTGTCATCCGATCCCGGACAAGCCAGTGGTCATTATTTTATTGGTAAACCTTTTCAATGTCGTATCTAAAGCAAAAATCATGCATACTGTATAGTGAATACCAAAATCTCCCTTTGGAGTAGTCCTATCTACTTTCTAATCTCCTGCCTCCGAGAATTCCAAAATTGGATGAATGTGTGCTACAGGCAATTTTCAGAACAAAAATATCAATTATTAAATGAGGGATCAAATGTGATGAATAGGTTTGAAAAGTGATGCCTTAATCATTTTATGAAAATGGGTAAGCGTCAAAGAGATCCCGAGGGAATAGGTGACCACTGGCAACAGCTGAACGTAACCAAAGACGATACATATTCAGAGTCAATAACACCGTTCAGGTCAGGTGACTTTCCCTGCAGTCAGACTGCCAACACGCGGTGATATACACAACAATAGCAATCAAAGAATTATAAACTGTACATTTCAAATATCATGTAAATGTGTTAATGAATGAAATGATTATAGACGTGTATTGGAAAGTGTTCTTTCTTTACGTCCCATTCGAGACGTTTTCACTCATATACATGTATATTGAAACGTCATCAGCCTTTAGGTGAAGTGCCACAAATTCTAAACTACGTAACTTAGGGCTCAAGACCGTAGTATTAGCGGGGGTTCTTTATCGTGCCGAGATCATACCCGTAATCCCAGCGACTTCCACTTCTAGTAGCGGGCGCTTGGTGGAGGTTCATTCACACCTATCTTAAACGCCGTAGGTTTGACGCCGCGCCGTAATCAAGAATCAAAGCCGGGATCTCCAGAGCGAACACGTCCTAACCACTTGGCTACAACAACTAGCCTGTAAGAAAGTTGAAGTCAGATAAAACACAAACTTCGTTGTATTTATAGAGTAAAGAATTCGTGCATACCAGTGCCGTAGATCTCTCCGTACAGCGCTCGCTTGCAGACAGTATGGCATACTGTAGTACGATCACATGTAGGTAGCTCTCTCGGTAAAGCGCTCACTTGCAGGTAGTAGTATACGGTAGTGCGATCACATGTAGGTAGCTCTCTCGGTAAAGCGCTCACTTGCAGGCAGTAGTATACGGTAGTGCGATCACATGTAGGTAGCTCTCTCGGTAAAGCGCTCACTTGCAGGCAGTAGTATACGGTAGTGCGATCACATGTAGGTAGCTCTCTCGGTAAAGTGCTCACTTGCAGGCAGTAGTATACGGTAGTGCGATCACATGTAGGTAGCTCTCTCGGTAAAGCGCTCACTTGCAGGCAGTAGTATACGGTAGTGCGATCACATGTAGGTAGCTCTCTCGGTAAAGCGCTCACTTGCAGGCAGTAGTATACGGTAGTGCGATCACATGTAGGTAGCTCTCTCGGTAAAGCGCTCACTTGCAGGCAGTAGTATACGGTAGTGCGATCACATGTAGGTAGCTCTCTCGGTAAAGCGCTCACTTGCAGGCAGTAGTATACGGTAGTGCGATCACATGTAGACCAGAGCGCTAGCTGTCAATTGAGCGCTCGTTTCGTGTAGGGGAGATTCCAGGTCCCGATAATGAGTAAAAATGGACGTCGTAGGTCTTCTTTGCGCTTAACATAAGTTTAACCTTGACGCCTTGCACTTAAACCTGGTAATGTAATTGTAACTGAGTGACAAATATTCTCGAAGAGACGTATAACAAATATTCTCGAAGAAATGTATAACTCTCATCAAAGACCAGTCCCGGTAGTTCAGTAGTAGAGCGCTCGCTTCGTAACTAGGACTGGAAGTCGTGAATCCGAGCCTGTCTCCTGTCACAGCCGAGTCAAACTAAGATGTTAACATAGGTTGGGATTGCTCCTTCGCCAAATGCTTGGCATTAAGAAGTGAGAATCACGGATCTTTCGGATATGACCTAAAAATCGAAGGTCCCGTGTCGCGGCAGGCGTTGGCACGTAAAAGAACCCTCAAAGCTACGGGCGTAAGCACTGAGCATATGTCTTTTCTGGTACCTCACTTACGACTGGTGACGTCCCAATGTGAATGAAAAATTCTCTACCGGACGTAAAAGAACCAACTAACCAATCAACAGAAGCGAATTGTCGAGGAAGTGATGGAATGAATATATGTGTCCATTTAAAAAAACCAAAACACATACCCGTATTTGAAGCTAATGATTATGGTGTACAGTATGTTGGGCGGTGACAGTACAGACGACATTTGGTGCCCCAGAAATAAAAGCAATTACACAGACCCGCGTCAAATATTTGAGCATGAATTTTCTTACATATCTCACCGTATTAAACATTGTTTCCAACTCAAATGAATACAATTGTTTCTTTATTTCAAGTAGGGAAATGGGTATTGAGACCAACCGGATATGTTTTACAGATTAGGACCATGTAATGTCCTGGACAACATACATATATCATACGTCAGTGGAGATTGTTGTGCAATAAGGATTAAATGTTTTGTCGGAATGAACTCAACTCAGAACGTCACGCGTGCTGTTGTACTAACTTTCCAATAGATTCTTCTTTTTTTAAGTTGAAAATCTACTTTTCAGCCACTATTTTTTTTCTTTGGAATAAAATTTAGAAATAAATGAAATACATGTATGTAGCAACTTTGTCCTTGTTTGGGGAAAAAGCTTGGGTTACCCAGAGACATGTTGTTGAGTTATTTAATGATAAAATTGTACTTTCCTACTGCAGCAGTAAAAAGAACCACTTTAAAATGCTTTTAGAAATCAGTCACACCTTATATCACGTCTGTTAAACTCTCCAGTGGAATATAAAATAACAAACTAAACAACGCGATCGCGGAATTGGTAGATTCAACATAGCTATACGCAACAATTTGGGATTGCATTCGCACAACTTCTAATGTTTTTCGATCCGTCCTCCCCGTACGCCATCTCCGTCGCCTCTCAATTCGGAATATCACCTTTCCTTCCGGGTGCCTCTGGTCTTATCACACGGTGACATAACAACTGTGCCGGGACGCTGGTGTCTATAAAACAGTGCAGTTTTATTGATGCAGAGTTGTTTTGGAGGGAAACCCGCTGAGGGGATTATTATAATGATCACGGACTCGCTGGTCATCGGCCCAGCTGTTGTATTTTACTGATAAATTATTCAGAGATGAGCAAACCAGAAAAAGTAGGTCAGAATAGAAATGGCGCTGACCATCACATAAGCTGTAATGACCCATGTAAAAAAAAGTGCACCCTAATATTATATTTTATCTTCCGATAAAATGTGTCAAAATTTCGAAATCATGCGGATACTGCAACAAAATTTACGCATTTTTCACTATAATTATTTAGAAATCATTTGAACCCCCCCCCCCATTCTTTAACGGTAGTATTTTACATACGTTAAAACATTTAAAACATATCGCATATCGTGTATTTTGTACTTATGCACACTACGTTTAGGTATGTACTGTTGACTAAAACTTCACAACAAGAGGGGCGGGTTTCCGATGGAAATCACAAAGGGACTTTGGTCATCTTTGTAGCAAGAAATGCTATGGAGTTACGTCATACGGAATGAATCTATAAAACGAGAGAAATCCAATCATAAATATATTTCCCTGGTAATAAAACTGAATTTTGGCATTTTAAGTGTACTTGAGTCCTTAGTTGTGTGTGGAAGTGCTTAGGCTTACATAACGGTCCGATAGCACGACATGGTCAGTTTTTATCTAAATAACCTAGATAGAAAATATTGTCCATGGGTAATGACATCAAAGGCATGATTATAACTCGAAAATAATTTTATACAGAGGCTCAAAATAGGTTTCCTAGCATAGTAGATATCACATTGCTCCAATCCCCAACCCCCGCCCCCACAAAAAAGAATTGCGGGAAGAGAGATTATCTGGTAATTTGTTGTTTTGGGGGTTATTTTTGTTTATTAACAAACATTTAGGTAGTAAATATACAAGTTAAATAAGGATATATTTATTTTTTTTATACATTTTTTCCAATAAGTACAGCTTAAAATGTCTCGGGACCTTTTCGATCCTCTTCTAAAATGTCACTTTTTTTCTAATTCAACCCATCCTGAGCCTCTTTGCTGTATATGTGTATTTTTCACCTAAAATATATAGATGGTGTCATAAGTCTATATAACCTTTCCCAAACACTGTTTGACAACCCAACATAGCCGGACAATGATTACCAATCAATGGTCAAATATTTGTCAATCTGGGTCGACTAGTCTTTTGAAATCTGAGGTTGTTTTTGGTAAAATACAATTAAAATGTATTCAAAAATAAAATGACGTAACGCTGGTAGTAGATAATCAATGGTCATTGTGTTGACATTGTAATTGACGAAGCTATAGAATCCTCGGACCAGTGTCATTAGAGGGAAAAAAAACAAGTACGGCCATTCAGGCCTAGTGTTTGCTCATGGGAAGAACAGGGCCGTAACTGCCGATGAGGCAGACGAGGCAACTGCCTCGTCTGATTTTTTGGCAAAAAATAAAATAAAATTATATAAATGTTATATTATAGGATATATGTTTAAAATGAAGACAAGCACCTTTGTCTTTGACACCATATTACGATTCTTTACATAGTACAAATGAAACACAAACATGATAAATTGGGATTTAAAAAGTGTCATTTTCAGTCGTAAAGTCAATCGGCGGCCCCCAATCCCCTGCCTCCCCTGATTTAGAACCCTACTTACGGCCCTGAAGAATGTCCACATCGTTTTTGACATAATCTATTGATCAATCTTTCCAAAACGCTTTAACCTTCACTTCAGAAAAAAGTTGGTCATTTGCGTCACTTTAGAAATACCTAGTTGTTGTGATACTTAAATTATGGTAATATCACAAATCAATAACTGTCGTGTTCATTATCGCCTTTGTTTTTATTCTCTCTCTCCCCCTCCCTCCCTCTCTTTTACTCAAATAAACACCTTTCTATGCCTATGCCTTTTGTCTATTAGGATCGTATTGTGTGGCTAGATCCCTTTTGGCTAATAAAATTTAACTGCTCTATTTCGCTCCATTTACTCCAAATGTGTACGATGGTCAACTTGGGGAGTCTTATCAAAGTGTATTCATGTTTTGAATTGTAAACAGTAAAATACACTTCGCTAGAAACCACAGCAAGTATCGTGTTTCGGTTACGTTAAAAATCACAATAATTTTTCACGTAACTTCGTTGCGTAATTTTATTGTACGCTGTCAGTCGATGCAAGAGCTTTCACCGTAAGGAGGTCAAATTATAATAAATATTGTAATTACTACATACACATTTTATGATGTTGCACATCGCGTGGTGAAAGTGTTGGTCAAACCCCCGATATATATTTCAGAGACTCTTTTTTTCACATGGCTCATCTCTGATAACCAGCTAGCTAATTCGTTTAGGCGCCTCCCTCTTATTGGATAAAAATGGACTTGCCTCCAAGCTATTACATAACTCCACTGGTCATCTAATTTTTGCTGCCCTGCACTCTGGCTTAATGTTTACTTAGTTTATTTCGGCCAAAGTGTAAACAACCATGGCGTAATCGTTTTGAAGTTTTATCGTCAACTTGTCCCAGTCATAAAAAATGAGCTCTTAAGTACACGGAGAAAAGTGACCAGTTGCATAATTTTATGGAGAGAGGAGAACAGATTTCCTTGGTGATTGACCAGGACATTGGTCAATTAGTGTGCCACCAAAATAGGCCACAGTGACTTTTGGGTGGAAAAGAAAATTAAAAGGACAAAAAAAGTTTTAAAATATCTTATTAAAATCCAACATAGTGGATATTCGTTATGGTTTCAGAAGTATGAATGAAGAGGTTTGGAGCTGTCGGAGAATGATTGGTAGGTGCCTCATCATTTTTCTTTATTTCTTCTTCCTTTTATTTCTTTAAATTACACTTTTAAATTTACTGTTTCAGACTATACCTTTTAGATTCACTGTTTCAGACTAAATATTTTAAATTTACAGATTTTTTTTCTTGGACTAAAACTTTTAATTCAAATTATACAATATACATTTAGATATGTCTCTGATTATAATTTTTTCTATTCTATTAAACTAATGCATTATATTGCCTTAAAAAACCTTTTCATTCTTAATGTCACTGTACTATGATTTCATTGGAACATATTTTATTGCATATATATAATATACAAAAGTTTGGAACACATGTTCTAAAAACTTACGAGGTTCTCACCTAAGGTGTACTAGCTATCTCTCAGAAAAATGGTTCAAAAGTATAAGTTTATTTCACTTTAAAAATGATAAAATACATCAGAAATTTATTCTACATCAAATACTACCCAAGCAGAAAAAAGGCAATACATCTTATAGAGGGCAATGGCTAACAACAGTCAAAATGGCCCTCTGGGGTGGGCCTTTATTAGACCCAGCTGGGTGTTCATGTGATTATCCACTTCAAGAAGAAAAAAAACATATTCACAGAGGTGTTCAAAGATCAGGTGGTCAAGAGAGTAATCTAATCAGCCCCTGCTGTTCCCTGACCAAACACTGGCTATCTACCCTCTATCTATACTCAGTCCTAACTGTAAAGAACAATTTAATCAAAACACAACCCTCTTTTTCTTTTTTTTAAATAAGAATTCCTTCTGCATGTGAACTGGGAAGTCAGAGGAGGTTTAAAAAGTATGGGTTTTTTTTTTCTTTCTTTTGGGATTTTTATTTCTATCTTAAGGAAAATGAATTGGTATTTATCAAAGAAAATTGTGTGTATCATTTCATTTCTAAAACTTATATCAGATAAATGTTTGAATAATATGAATTTTGTATTTTGAAAACACAATATCTTTGTATATATTCTGTTGTTTAATATTCATGTTTATACTGATTGGAATTGAAAATGTCTATGAGTAGTTGAAATCATCTTTGGAAATTGAATTTCTGGATTGATTTTTTTAATAACTAAAAAAGAAGTCTTCTGTATTGTAAAATATATTTATATATATATATATAGTCTTTTTTCCCCACAGAGATGTTTTAATTCAGTATACTAAAAACAAAAAATATAATGGTAATGAAGTTTTCTATCATGCACAATGAAATCAAAGAAAACTGTCAATGCAGGATAATATTAAGTGATTATATTCCTAGATAACCCAAATCTTAATTATCTCCCATGGAGGACCCCATCATTTACTATATTGGAAACCCCTGATAGCAATACAAAAATGTTGATCTCCACTGGGAAGAAAAATATAATCAAACAGAAAACCATGTTATGTAAGACCCTGATAAAGTGACCAAAGCCTGGGTAAAAGATCTGGCCAACTAATGACTGCCAGTACCCTCTTATGCAATTTTTGACATATTGCAAAGATAGAAACCAGTTACCAAAGTATTTTTCTGTTAAACAAGCACTCCATAGATCTGGAAACTGCCTTCTTTCTCAGAGTGAAAGCACCTGGTTTTTTTGCTCCAACTTTGTTGCTACCCATTCCTAATTTTTTTTTTTTGGTTTACTACAAAAAGAATGTTGCAGAAAAAATTAAATATAAGTAAAATAAATATATAAATAAAAAATATCTCAATTTCATTTGAATTAGAACATTATTAAAATGATTATCACTCTAATTCATATGAAATATTGTCTTTGTTCCCAAGTGTTTCCCTGAACATTGTATATTTCTATTATGAGAAAAGGAAATCATGAAAAAAGAACTGAGAAAGAAAATCTCCCCCTATTAAAAAATCCAACGAAGTTGGAATAATTAATAGCTAACAATTAACAATTTAGAAAAATAAATAGTTTTTCAATGATTTCTTGAAGGTGGGAAATATTCTTCAAAAGTGTGAAAAGACAGGATTTCTAACATATGAAAAGCAAGACAAATCCTTTTTTCCGGAGGTGATCAGCTTATGCGTATACAAGATGGCCTGTCCACTATTGATACTAAGTAAATCTGCCATCTGTGCACTATTGCACAATGTCTCATTTAATTCCCATCTATAATGACCATCATCATTGATTGTCACTTTCCAGCACTGTCCCATAATGGATAAATTTATCTTTATTTTTCATTTTCAAAGCAATTGGCCTTCTCGTTTGGATGAAAATATGTTGCATAATTAATAGGGTACACAGAACAGTGCTTGGAATTGAATGGTCAACGAAATAAAGTGGGTATTTTATTATTAATGACCAGCTTTCAAGTGACCTTTCACAAGCCCACACAGAGAAATAGAAAATTACTTGTAATGTAAAATAATGACACTGATTGAATCAAATGAAAGGCTATTTTGCAATTTCCTTGTTTCCTTGCTTTGTACATTGTACACAATCAAGGTGAAATCGGAGGAAGGCTGTTAGATTATCGGAGTAAACATACATTTAAAGAATTCATACTTTTAACACTGAAATAAAACAAAAGAATTCATACTTTTAACACTGAAATAAAACAAAAGAATTCATACTTTTAACACTGAAATAAAACAAAAGAATTCATACTTTTAACACTGAAATAAAACAAAAGAATACATTTTAAAATTTGCTTTTAAAAGCACCCAGTTGATGCCCCACATTTGGTATCTCTCTCAATGCTTCAGATTTAGTCAATAAAGCAACATTTTAAAAAAAATCCTCTCAGAACTGGGGAGGATTAAAAATGAATAGTAATTTTGATCTGTGTGAACTGACAGGAAATGTTAATTGGATAAATGGAGCATAATTGGATTCAATATGAAAACATTTAGTGTATAGGTATGGGCAGAACTGTGGCAGAATGACCATCAATAAAATGATGCTAGTGCTGGACAGGGCTGGAGTGCTGAGGCAATGGTCACCAGTGGTCAGTTTTAATCAACTTCTTCTGTCCCCATGGGGCCCTGCAGAAATATTGCTTTTCTCACTGTTCTTATTTAGAGGGATATCTGCTATTTTAATCATCCCATTTGATGTATCAAGGTCAAAAACCATTGATAATTTGGGAGAAATTTTATTCTGTGTTTTCTCCCTTGGGTGGGGTCTAATTAAGAGGAGGATGAAGTTTCAGTGGCATGATTAAAAACATATTTACTCCAAAAGACAAAATTCTAATGAAGATGTAAAATCAAAAGTTCCATCAAAGGCATCATATTGTCCCTTTTAAAGTTCATTAGGTGTATTGAAAATTTTCTTTTTCAGTAACAAGGTGTGAAAAACGAGACAATCTGACTAACCCAGACTAATGCTTTGCTCAATGTGACACAATGTGTCCACTCATTGTTCTGACCGTTTTGTCCACTTCCACCCATTTGCTGTTTCCTTTTTCAATAAAGATTTGATTTTTATCACTCACCAGACTGCTGGTTTTTGTTTGTGGCCTCTAGGGGTGGTATTTGTGTTACATCACCCTCCTGATGTTCATTTAATGATACAAAAACATGTGTGGCAATGGGTCTCTGTCAACCTTCATTAGACCCAAATGGGATTTTTAAGCATAGATAATGGAAATAAAATACTTGCTTTAACACAAAAGGGACCTGAACCATTAAACTGTGTCGTCAGATTGGATGCTTCATCAATACAATCAACAAAATCAATGTCCGGAAATGATTTCCTCCCTCAAGGTTATTTACAGCCACCATCAACCTTTCCTGGTCACTGTGTCTCTTTTACAATTTTTTTTATCTGAGAAAAAAAATAAAACCTCATAAATCCTGGAAATATTTCCTTGTGTGAAGTACTTTCTGGTAAAGGCCATGTGAAAGGTGGCAGTTCAAATACACCAGTCAAAAGCGATACACAGAGTGTATATATAAATGTACTGACTTCAGAAAATTTATGCTTTTATGTGTGCATTCTATAATTGTAAATCATTTCAGTTAATGCACAATATTCATATGGTGTTTGATATAAATCAAAAATAATAATTAAATTATCAGCATTTAAGCAGTTTTGCTGTGTATTTTGACACAGGATTGGCTGGTAAATATCTCTGTGGAAGGAAAGTGAAACCAATAATTTTAAAAATCCCTTTGGCGTACCCCAAATCTTAAAAGCAACATCTTCTAATTGTAGCACATCATTTTTATTTTCAGAGGATGCACTGACCTCTAGAGGTCGAAATGACCCAGGACAAGATAATCAGGTGCAAGACAGATCCTTTTTTGAGGGCAAGAGTCACCCATCACAAAGAGAAGATGACCAGCATCAAAAACATTTAAATGATCCTGTCAGTCAGAGAAACCACATGATGCCGATCATAAAAAGGTATTAGTGCTGCAATTGATTGGTTGAGGGAAAAGTAATTGTCCACCAATGTCAGGGCTTCATAAAAAGGGAGGGATTGTTCTCCCCACTGAAAAAGCAATCCAGCTTCTCTTTTATTGGCTGCTGAGATTTTTTTTTCTCTCTCTCTCTCTGTCTCTCCCTAACTGCAATGGAAACGATTTTCTTAATGGAGCAAAGCTTGTTCCTGTGCTTGGAGTAAAAAAATAAATCAATCAATCAATCTGTATGAATGAAAGATTTTATTCCATTAAGAATAAACAACAGAGACCATTATAAAACTAGAAAAAATCTGTGCACTTTTTATCAAATTTACAAGAACAGGTCATTAATAGATGTATGAATCAGGCAGGAAAAATGTTGGGTAATTGGTGGAGATGATAGACAGTGCAGGACTCGTTGTTAGTGTTAGTGAAACTGACCATTTAATTTTTGTAACATATGTCAGACTGGACAAAAGCCTGTGTCACCAAGGGTCAGATGGATTGAACAGGCCAGGTTAAAGGGCAGGTGGCTCAACATTGATGAAATAAAAATAAAAGTAGATTGAATAGCCCCTGGGTCAACCTTCCCCTGTATCTATTGTTGTAAAAATGCCCACTCGTGCATTGGTCAGCACTGGTCATCTCTTTGCAGATTTTTTTTCTCTTGACCACTGCACAGTGAAAAAGCTCAGTGTTTCAGCAGTGGCTTACTGTACCGCAAGTACGGGAGGATTTCTTTTTTTTTTTTTATCTTGGCGTGTCTAAAATGAAGTTTAATGTGGGATGCAACTATACGGATTAAATCAGATTTATATGGACGTCTGAAAGAAAACTATGTCCTTCTGACTGAAATCTAGGAAATAGACAGACTGACATGTTAGTTACTATCTGGAGTGGCAAATATCTGTAACAGGAACTAGACACTATCAGTTTTGTGATGGACAACTGCACTCTCATTACAATATCACATTTTATCATCATCTGGCAAGGCAGCAGGACCACTCACCCCAAAAAAATATATCAACTAACTGCCATGAAAAAAATTCTTTGACTTTTGGAATCGCAAAGTTTACAAGATGCACATGGAGGTTGAATCAGTTCCTGGACTGTTCACTGAATCCAGGTATGTACAGGTGTGGCTTATACCTGACAGGCAAAAAGTAGTTGTGCATATATATAAGAAAACTTGCGATATATTTAAACTTCAGTAAGAATATATTAATTTGAAGAATTAAAAACCATGACCTCTTTTTAAAAAAATGAAATGATCTAAATGTTCAAATTCAACTTTATAGACCATAAAAATATATTAATAGGGTCATTACTTTTAATAGAAAAAAATAAATTATTACGAAGTCAGTGATCAGTGACTTCAATATATTGTGGAACAGCTGATCTGGTGCATCACACACCCCACCCTTTCAAACTCTTTAAAATAATATCTAACAAATGAATACAATTATGAAGCATTCAATGCATTTAAATTTTTTTCATTATAAAACATGCCCATCCATGTTCTGTGCAGACCTTGTCATTCCTTAGATTGTTTTCTGTTTGCAGAAAGAGGACTTTTTGTATTGAAGAATTCCATTTTTTTTTTTACTTCTGTATCTATAAATTCCATGTTTGATACTGCTTTCCTTGTTTTTGCTTTTATTTTTTCATTTCAGTAGTTTTAAGTTAATAATCATATTTTCCCAGTCATAGTTATTTAACTTCCAGAGAATCCCAGGCATAATTTTAAATATCAGAATTTTTTATCTCAGCAAAGATTACAACAACTTTATGTATCAACTGTGTACCCCAATTTTATATAAATTAATTTAATTATTTTCAAAATTGAATTACCTGGTAGGTAAAACAAACTACAGAAATTCTTTTGCTTCTAATATAAAAAAAAAACAACAACAAAAAACCCAAAACAAAACAATAAACCCAAACAAAAACAAACAAAAAAACTTAAGAGATCTAGGAAAACAAATATTGAACTTCTGATTTAATTTTAATTGAAATAACAAAAAAGGGCCTGATGCTTCTACTGATGGCATTGAATAACAGAGTAAGGAGACCAGGATTTCTAGCAGGAGATAGGAAGTCATTGTTTATAGAGATTGTAAATTCATTACTTTACAATCATGTAGCAGAGAGCGCTTCAACAGGACAATACAAGCTTCCTGTGCACCCGGACTGCGCTTTTTCACCCCGAAACCGCCACCAACATCTTGTTTGGTATCAAGTGCCTGTTCATTGGTCAGCATCCTTGATCTGACCACGCTTTGGCCACACGTATGGATTAGTGGTTGTTGTCATTTTTGCCTCCCAGGAAAAAATCACTTGGTGTCAACAGAGGAGTTGATGTCAATCTGCTGAAGGTCATAGTAAACCACTTTATTACTGGACCCTCACAATTATAAATATTTTGTTTGTTAAACTCTTGACCTTAACATTAAAGAACATTAGACACTGGCATTTCACAATATCTACATTGTTGGTTAGAAGAGTGAGGCCACTTTGCTCCTAGTTCTTATGGTCAGCTTTGTGTGAGTACTTTAAACAAACAATATCTATGTACTCGACTTCGTTTTTCCCCTCCTTATTTCTGTAATTAGACCCATTTCTTTATAATGTTGGAAAATGAAACGCATTTTCTATTAGACTGCCAATACCAATGAAACAAGAAAAAAATTTGATCTGTGCATTTCAATTTGATATAAAAACAAATATATGAAACTATTGGCCAGATTCTGAACCACACAAACACACCGGAAACTTACAGTCTTGTAAATTACTTAAAAAGATTGATAAGAAATGAAAATATGTAAGAGATTTTAGAATAAGATATGACAAATTATGAAAAGTATTAAAAACTTATACTTGAATAACTAGTTCACTATTGCTACATTCTCATTGTTATTGTATTGTTATAGTAAAGTAACTCAGTAGTAATTTAGAGAGAATATTAACCATCATTATTGTATCATTCTCTACCGTACTATCAATAAATCAAAAGTACTTTATCAAGTATATTACTGTTTGATATGTTTTATGTTTGAAATAAAACTGCAACCAATTGTATTTAAAAGTAAAGTTATCTAATTAAAAATTAAAGCTTATCACTATTCTTTAAATAAAAAGATATTGTCTTCAGATTAAAAATGATAAAAAAAAAAAAATAACCCAACAACTATGCCATATCTTTTTGTAAATATAACTCCGATTGATAGAGATGATATCTTTTCATATTCAAACACTACATTTCATGTGATTATACTACTGAGAAATCAGCTGACATGTAAGATTAATTCTAAACAAATGAATTTCCGTGTCAGTTGTAACAGCAAATTTACAATTTGTAAAAAAGATCAGTGTTGATGTGATTGATAACTACTTGTAAGAGCTCATTTCAAACTAATTTGTAATGCTGATATGACAATTCGAAGTGCATTAACAAGTTATTTCGTACCCTAGCATGCTGTATAAAATCGCCATAATTGTTCTGGAGGTTTTTTCATTGTCACAGACACGTGTTTGGTTTGTGTTTGGGTTGTTAAGCTTTAAGTGATGTTTTTTTGTTCTTTTTACTGCCTGAACTGCAAACAAGTGGATATTGATTCCCAAAATATCGACATATGTTCTTGTTTGTCCAGGCAAAAAAGCTGACCATTAAAATTCCAACAATGGACAGTTTTGTAGCAAGGTGAAGTTTCAGATTGATTTGGGTTTTATTTTCACAAATGAAAATTACAGGCTTATATGCATCATCTTTAGAGTTCTTTCTCAATTCTTTTTCAAACAAAAAAAGAAAAGATGGAATGCAAGCTGAAATGAAACCAAGATTATGATCTATTTAGAATGACCAATATACTTGTATCATTTCCTCTGAACTGGCAGACAAAATGAGGGAGCATTTGGTTAATATTAAAGTTGATTCACTGCAGCAATGGTTATCCAATACCTTGGTCAGTAACCCTCAGAAAAATGGAATACCAAACCAGGTCAAACTGACCCTTACCCACACAGAAAATGAAGTAATGATATATTTTTCTTATCTGGTAAAATGATAACAACAAAATGGCAAATAGCAAAATGGAGGCCAACCCTTAGGGTTTTTTCAATCAGTGACCAATGGAGAAAAAAAAATGATGCGTGTGGGAAGATTGTACTGAAGACTAAGATATTAAACCACTTTCATGTTTTTAAAAGCAATGAATAGGTAAAAGGTCTTTTACTTTTTTATTAATGCAAACCAACATCAATAGCTTTATATTCACTGGTAGAAAAAGCATCCAAAATCATAAATCATTGGAAACTTTTAATGTATTACAATTCATATGTAAAAAAAAAAAAAAAATGATAAAGTATTATGAATTATTAATCCATCATTCAATATGCTTTTAATTTATTTTTCAAAGCTTTTGATAACAAAAAGGGAGAGAAGAGAGAGATAATATTTTGTAGAATTCATGTACATGTAATTTCATGCCTGTTATTTGACAAAGCAGTTAGGGTTTGGAGTTAAACTGTGGCCTGTCTTATTTAATTCCTGCCCTTTAACCTGGTCATTCAGTTACAAGTTTTTATTTCCCAAAAGGCCAGAGAATTTCCTTACTTTATTTTGTTGAAAGTGAAAAGTGTTCCCAAGTCATTTCCTTTTGTAAGAGTTCATAAGTTGATAGTCAAATATATTCTCTTAATGGAAAAATATATTTCATTAGTAAGTGGGAAAAATGTTCCGTGAATCCAAAATTACCAATGATGGAGCAGAACAGACAAGATCATGATAAATCAAAAAGGGACTATGGCTGCTTACATTGGGTCTAAAGCACAATGGGGACCCACTAATTATGTTTTTAGTGTGGAACTGAGAGCTCAGCATATCATTACATGATCGTTTTATCGCTTAATCAAAGATATTATCATATATGATAGAAAAATCATCCCAATGGACTGATGATTACATAAGAAATTTGATATGCTTTTGTGTTCACAATATATGCTGGATGCCAATTTCAAGTACAATGAAACCTGCACTGGGAAACAATATGCCAAAAATACATGTGTTGGAATAAACAGTGTAAATAACAATGAAAGATGAAATTGAGAATAAAAATAAGGGTCAGAATGCCCAGTGATACGGATTGCACAGGTGTCAGATTAGACAGTTTTCACTATACATATATATTTCCTATTTGGTCAAGTTCCTGTTTTTGATGAGGAAGTGATTAGAGGTTTTTTTCTGAAAAGGTCCATATTTCTTTTCCTTCCTTCATATAATAATACAGTATTTATTTCATCTAGTCATCAAAAAGAGCATGGGGGATGGCCTGAATTGATTCACGGAATATGACAACTTTTTCTTTCCCTTTTGTAATGGACAATGTGGCTCTGCATTTCTAAATGACCATGCAGAGACCCTTTTACAAATGGTCAGTCTTTCCTTATTGGGTTAAAAATGTATCTGAAGGAAAATCTGTCAAAACAGATATTGATTTGCTGTCATACAAACAAATGTGGATGATAATTTTTTCTGACCTTGTGGTTCAGACACAGGGCAGGACAATGGTCACTTGGAATGACCAGTCTAGCTCCTATTTTATACCCAAAGACTGCATGATTCTCCTGTACGATATGATAAGTGGGCGGAAATAAGACTACGCAACAAATTTTGATCTGATAATAAAATGTCATTTCTTCAAAATGCATGTTGATAAAATCTGTCAACTATTTTGAGATCAGAATGAGATCTTCCTTGATCAGAAATAAGTACCGGTAAGTAAAGGAATGCAAATGTTCTTTATCAGTGGAGTGTTTTAAGTTTATTTCAAAATGGCTTCAAGGTTTTCAAGCTTAGATATGCAACATGTCAAGACTGCATGCACATTGTGTAAACAGCTGATAAATTGGTCCTGGGTTCAAATTCCACATGTGAAAATTGAAACCTGTTATTTGGATTGGACATTATAATATACACAATCTATTTGCCAGAATAAGCATTGAGACTATGAAGAACTCTGACAGGTGCTTTAGATTAGGTCGTGTAGATTTTGATTATCATTACTTAATTTTGCAAAGCTCTGCAACCCACATAGGAACTATTGTCCAGTGCCAAAAACTTATACAAGGTCGTGCCCAAAAAACTTTTAATGAAAGAGTCCAGAAAGCATGTAAAGCAATAAAAAAAGAAAATCCCAAGTTGCTATAGGCTGTGAAGACCTGTGGGTGGGTCAGCCAATCCAATAGAATTTTGTGACTGTTTTATTGATGCGGAGAGGAAATATGTTTTAAGAGATGACAAATCTGAAAAGTGGAGAAATAAGAAGTAGAAAGTTCATATACAGGCAACTTGGTCATTATAGTAGAAAAATATGTCATTCGACTACAGAAAAAAAAAATGAATGATGAAGTGATATGGCCTTGGGTTTGGTATGTGAATTGAATAAATACCTTTTTTCATTTGATTAACTTCATTAATGCTGAAGGCAAAAGCTTTTGAGTAAGTCTCCATGAAATGGATTTCTGGTAGTGGTCAATAACATCAGGCTAAAATGTATGTGATATGCATTTTTGTGGTCCTGGGTCAGTATGACCTAGTTATTGATTTCCCGTGTTTCATGGTCATTTAATACAAAAATGGACATCCAAGATAAAAAGATGGGGCCTGATAGCAAAACCAAACTGATAAATTATGGAGATTAAAAGCCATTTTATTATGCCTGCTGAATATTTATATGCAAGATAAGTTTTTGTCCGTACAACCTCTAATTACAGAAAGACATAAATGTGGAGGACTAGCTGTAATTAGGATATGTTTTTGCCATTGGTTAATTAAGGAATCAGCCCCACTCTCTCCACCTTCATAAGCTTTGATGAATCACAACGTATTTGGAAATCTCATTACTTCTAACCACAGTAGAGTAATTTGGGCTAAAGGTGGAGTACGGGTTCGTTTTTATCTGTAGAGTTATCAATAAAAATGATTTGTACTTTGAGGGATGTTTTGACCGATCCCCCTCGAAAAACTGAGCAAACAATACAAGTTGTTGTTCAGTGTCCAAAAGATCAATAGGTTCAGAGCTGATAAAAAACATAGGTGGTCATTACGAGTCTGACAGCTCCAAGGGATGAATGTAAGTTTTAAATTCACTTTACACTCAGGTAAAATTAACATCATATTGAATATTGGCTAATTTCTTTTTTTCTGGAAAAAGGGTCTTTCATAATGACACGACCCTAATTTGTATTCAATTGATCAACAATATTCGTGGTCATTCCAACTTTTTGTGTCGTTATCTATGTTTGATCATTGAGGGGGATTTAAAATGAGAAAATCTGGACGCATAATTTTCAATAAATTATAATGATTTAGTGTAAAACTGAAGACGTCTGACAGAAATGAGATGCAAACTGTTTTTCTGTGGTGATTTTGTCCAGCCACTGACCCTTCATTAACTATGCACAGTCAGAGACTAGACATCTTCATTAAAATAAAACTTCTCTATCTATTTACGGACATTACATGTGAGAATGTCAACATGAAAACACAGGATTTCATGGTCAATATTTTTTCCTGTAAAAGGTAAAGTGACTAAATAGCTAGCCTATGGAGTCAGTTGGACTATGTCATTTTGGGGGTAGGGTGGGTTGGAAGGAGAGGATATATTGGCATAATTTTTTTTTCTTAAAAAATTTGGAGAAAGGTGGTCATACAATCAAAGTACGAATTTGGTATCTTATCTAAATGGCCTTACGAAAATATCAAAATTTTTAAGAAACATATTTTTGGATTCATTGTGAAAAGAAATTTAATAAAATGGATATGCAAATACTTTTTAGACTTTTCCCCACAGGTCAGTAGTCTGTATTCTGATAGGGTTGGCCTATTGATAACATTTGATTGACAGCACAATGTGCACAGAAGAGCTTTAGATAAGAGTATTGTTTGTTTTTCCTATTGTTTGAATTAACTAGTCTATTGATGTAAAATACATCTGAATTTATTAGCGCATTTTGTAAATCTCAGATTCGGTATGTTGATATTCATTTTTCAAAAGTTCTCCAGTTAAAGAAGTAATATCACTGAAAATGATATATGATGTTATAGAGAGCAAATTCCTTCATTAAAATGTCAAAACCCATGTCACTTGACCCCTCTTCAATTTGACCTTCTCTGAAAAACAATTAAGTGATATTTCTTGCTAATGGTAAAATTTAGGAAATATTTGGTTTTAATGGTATGCATTTAATGAGTGCTGTAGGTCATTTTTCAGCTGTCACACATTTACATGTAAATTAATATAGATATATAAATCCATTGATCTATCAGCTCATTTTCCTATCTGTCCTTAGTGGGTGATATATATCTGTGCATCTATCTGTTTTTTAGGTAAGTCTGAAATTACAAAGATGGTTGTAGAGAAATTTGAAATTCCTCACTTTCCAATTGACATGTAAGTACCAGCAAAGCAACATTGTATATACTCATACACATGCAGTGACAAGAGGAAGTAATATTGAGATACTGTGTTGTTATACCCAAATACTCAATGAATACTTTGTTATATCTCGTGACTATGTTGGGCATAGTCTTAAGAATTCTTTAATTAATTGCATTTTTAAAAAAATCATTTAAGATATAAAATTCTTAGAAAAAAGCCATTTCCATTAAGAATTTAGTCATACTGGAAAATAAACCCAAAATGTCTTGCTACCAAATATTATAGTATGTATACTTAAATGTTGACTCTTCTGAAAAACAAGAATTTGTACCCAAATCTTTTTTTTTCACTGTAATTTTAAAATGAGTGATTTATAAACCTAAAGATGTGTACTGTCCATATAACAGTGCTTAAAAAAATCAATTCAGGGGAGACAATCTTCCTAAAGATGTGTACTGTCCCCTTAACAGTGCATAAAAAATCAATTCAGGGGAGACAATCTTCCTAAAGATGTGTACTGTCCCCTTAACAGTGCATAAAAAATCAATTCAGGGGAGACAATCTTCCTAAAGACATGTACTGTTCCCTTAACAGTGCATAAAAAATCAATTCAGGGGAGACAATCTTCACATATAAAGCTTCTACCACTTTGAAAAGATTACGATAGCTTTAAAGCTTCTAATGCATTAAGTTGCATTTAAAATACAGTTAAAAAGAATATATGCATAAAAAATTCAAATCTTTAATAAATATATTTAGAACACTATGAAAACATTTCAAAGTTGTATAAAATAAATGTAGAATAAACACAGTATACGTTTGCCACCTTGGTCTAGCTTATAAAGAATGGAAAGTTCACAAACTATTCAATCTAATTGTCTCCCTTTCTAGAACTCATCAATAATCTAAGTCTGTTTTCAACTTTGATCTACTAAATTGCAACCAGCTTGATGAATAAATTGTGCCCAATATCCTACACCATAAGACTGATAAATGAAATCTTAAAGCATATAAAAAAATTAGTAATGAGCGAGAGGACAATATATTGTGTAGATTTTGTTTTGTCATATATTTAAAAAAAAATTCCTAAAAAGAAGTAAGCAAAATATAATACATTTATAAGAATTACACAGAATATATCTAACTTTGACTTTATATAAGAATTACACAGAATAGATCTAACTTTGACTTTATATAAGAATTACACAGAATAGATCTAACTTTGACTTTATATAATACTGTGGAATATTTAAATAATTCGGGGGTGGGGGTGGGTGGGATTTGTTGAGATTTTAAAGTTCAATTGGGATGTGATTTCATGGGTATGGTTTCTGTACATTTTTGTGTATTTCATTGTGGATTAGAAATGTGGGATGGGGTACCCACGGAATCCATGACAATTGAGCTCCTGCAGCTCTTTTGATTCCACAGTATAACTTCTTGATTCTAACTTTTCAGTGTCCTTTTTTGTTTTGGAAAAAATTCTTGTAAAACTTGATAATTACGAAAACTAATTATCGGAACCCAAATCCAAATACTAATACAGAAATAAATCAATTAATTATACACATCATTCTAAATCTTCTTTAACATTTTGGAAATTAATTTCCAATATTACATAACTATAGCATCATAATTGGGTGTCAAAAATCCCTCCCAGATTATAGGGAATTTTGATTAATGATTTCTGGAGGTTTTCAAAGGATTTGTATAATTAACAAATTATGTGAACTTTATCTATAAAGTTGCATAAGAACAAGGGCTATAATATTTTAGTACCTGTCTTATCTCCACCAAACGAAGCTGTTTTAACTTGTCCACTATGAGGAGTGTTTAAATGTGAGTCACACGGTCAAACATCTAGCCATGTTGTAATCTCACTCAAAAGTTAATTTGACCCGACAGATCTCTCACTGACCAAACAAATGTTTTATGGGAAGAGGAGTTTAAATAAACTGGCATTTCTTGCCCAAGAGAGGAAATAAAACACCAATGAATAAACTTTTAATACAGGGGGTGTTTGATGATTTACTCTGGAATCAGTGATTTAAAAATTATCTCAGGAACAACGACCACTCTTAATCGCACTGCTTAAAAAAATCTATTGAAGTTCATAAATTTCTCAATTGTATAAAACTCTGTATACGATAAGAAGAAAAACTCCACGAAATTGAAATCAAACTCTGATATTTAAAGGTAAACTCGCTATAGTCATGTTCTTTGATATTATCATTAAATACATATACAAACATGTATATATCCCTATATATATGGAATATGACTAAACATGCAGGTGCTGCAAAAAATGGATGATAGCAAAAATTTCCCTCTGTCCATGTTAGCCATTAATTACTGCATACTTTGAATCTGTTGCTTAAAATAACGTTCATTTACATAGTCTTGCATTTTCATTAGAAACTAGAATATTTGAAGGATATTACAAAATTGCAAAAGATGAAGAAAAAATTTTGTTGAAGGTTGGAGCACTTCCTGTTCACGACTTAAGCCCTGTGTGTGGGATCTTACAGGCTGATCTTAATTTTTATTTCTCAGATGTTCAGCTAATAGCTCAGGCAGGGATCTCCCTGTGTAAATATATCCCTGGCCATTGCCCTGGCCAGTGGTCAGTATTGCTTCATCAAGGTCATTGACACAGGCAGGTCCCTAAGTAAAAAGCATCACCTTGCTCCAAAAATTAGAACATATACCTGAAAAAAAAAATTGAATTAAAAATAAGAAACTTTACAATTCATGTTATACATATAGACTCACAAAAAGTTTTCATTACTAGAACACACACCTGGATATAAATCTGATTTTAAAAACAAATCATATTATGCTCTCCTTCTTCATTGCAGATTTGAAAGTTTTCTTTGTAAAACAGAAAAGAAGTTAAAACAAATTCCAACATGAAAAATTGAGTAATTTTCGCTTATCTTTATTAATTTTTCTTTTTCTTTTTAGATTTCAATGAATTAAAAAATAATGCGACATTCCTGTAATATGACCAGTGAAACTCCTTAAATTCTAGAATCAAAATCAAATGGGCAAACATCTTTTCCAAGATTGTAGGTAACCTTTTGTATCAGAATTCAATGTAATAATTAGGTGTTAGACATTGTCTGAATTTTGGTACAAATTATACAACACAAGTCAATGATAGGCTATAAAGTTGACAAACAACTAGCATTGTGTCATAAAACGAATAGATAGAAGAGGCCAATCGAGTAAACAATTGTTAAATAACATTTGATATTCTGAAACACTTAACCAGATAAACTGTTATCTTTGGTTTTTGCCCCCTCCACTAAGATATTGAAACCTGAAAACCATACAGGTCCGCCCCCCCTCCAAAGATATTAATACCTAAAACATTGCACAAATCCCCCCCCCCCCCACCACCACCACAAAGATATTAGTACCTGATCTTGGCTTCCACCTATTCTTTAAGTCAAGGGACAAATTTGACACTTTATCCTGCATGGACAATGTAGAGTACAGCAGGACATGCAGACAGTGTTTTTCATAGCTAGTATACATGCATCTTAAAATCCTTTTGTAAAGGTATGATATAAAATTCAAAGTGAACTCAAACTAATAAATATGATGGATATTCTAAAAATAACACATAGTAAACATTTCTTTTTTTGAATAGAGAGAAAAGATTATACAACTATTCAACAAATTGAAAGCTAAATATGTGAAGGCATCAAACTTTGAAAAACCTTAATGAAGGTGAAAAATTGTTACAGAGATGGATTTTCAGGCATTTGGTCAGTCTGAATGAGAAATGAACAGGATGGTTTTTTCTCAAAGATCAGAGCTGTTATTCCCTTGTGGTCAGTTTTGAGATAAGATAAAACTAGAAGTTATAAAGTGCAGAGAGTGACCTGTTAGATTGTTTATGGAATGTGTTTTGCTCAATGAGAACTGATGGACGTTTTTAATAGGCTGTGTGTACTCCTGAGTCTCACGTAGAAACCTACATTTCTTGACTTATTATGAATGTTCCCGGTGATTTTAATTTTCCTCCTCACAGGTTTGAGTTCTTGCTAAAACTTTTAATTTAATATTTCAACAGGAAAAATGCTATGGTGAACTTTATCAACAAAGAAATTTTCTAACAAGCCTCAAAAACTGTTTTTCAATTCATTTGGAATTTCAATATGTTTATCATATCAATTATTTTCATCTTCATTAAAAATCATATCTTGATTTTTAAAAATGGAGTGAAAATTGCTTATTGTAGGTTGATTTTTGTTGGTGACAGATTACATACACATTGTAGAGGGTTGCTTATTGAGGCTTGGATTTGTCTTAAAACCTTGAATTGTTCACCTTACATAAGGCCTAGAAAGTGTGAGGTGAAACCTCTGAGTGCTAGAAAACAGGATCTGTCCATTTTTGACCACAGTATCCTTTATTGAACATATGATGTTTCCTGTTTATGATGATTTGTATGTTGTATGACCAGAGATTAGGCATATATTGTTCTAGTCTCCTAATATGACAAAACCTTACTAGATTTCCATTACAGGGATTTGCAACACATTACCTCCAATATAACCAACCTCAGGCAGATGCATCACCTATCACATTTAACTCTATACAAAACCAAAGAAGAGTTTGTGTATATACCCCTCAATTTATTTTTGCTTTGAGCAATTACGAGAACAAGATAAAAATACCTCCACAAAATGTTTTACTGATACACCAACCAGTGTCTGTGTCTCCCTCAGGGATTGACTAACAATGGACCATAACTACAGAGTGTGGTTTAGACTGACTACAAGTAAATAAGCAAGTTTAAAAACCTCTCTCTTAAAGAATTTCTTTTAAGACAATAAATAATTGTCTCTCTTCATAAGATCCTAACAAAAATAAGACAAGAATCTTAAGAAATGAACACAGATCAGGTATAAAAACTTTTCACAGTTGAGAAATCAATGTATGAAGTAATGACCCCTCCCCCACCCCTAAGAAAAGTATAGTACGTCATGTGTTTGTCTGGATTAGTTTTAAAGTGTGTTTCCTCATGACCACTTCCTCTGTTTTATAAAGTAAATCATTAACTGATGGGACTTTGTAAGATCAATTTATCAATAAAAAAATATGTCCCTATATGTCCTGACAGGAGGACACGTCTGACCCAGTCAAACTTTCCTATGTGGAATGAATTATATAGCAATTTATGTTTTCTACTAAGTCATGTTATAACCCACTTCAGTAAAACACAGTTATAGCGAACTTTCAAGGCCAGCGAAGAACAGTTTGTGATAACCAAACTTTGTTATACAGTAAAACACAGTTATAGCAAACCTTCAGGGCCAGTGAATAACAGTTCATTGTAAGCAAACTTCATTATATCCAATAAAGTTTTCATTATCTAAATTTCTCACATATATGAATACATATAACTTGGTAATAAGTATGAATTCATTATAAGGGTATTCATTATAAGCATGCTTTACTGTAAAATACTTTACAAATAAAAATTTTTCATTATAAATCACTGAATAAATACACTATTAATATGTTTTGGGATGAATTTCAAATGTTGTTAGGATGAATCTTAAACAAAAATGTCAAGCATTGATGTTACATCTTGCATACCAAACTGTGTCATTGAAAACTACAGCATGTTGGTCAGCCAATCAAATGTGTGTCAAATAAAAATATTTCAATACAACACATTTAAACACAGCATGAGATTTGTTTTGCCCTTGGGATGGAAATTCAAGAGTATTCTGAGTAATGCTCCTGTTTTGGAGGTGTCCATTTTATGCAACTTTATACATTGGTCATATACGAGGATTTCCAATTGATTGTACATGTATCTGCAGACTATGTAAAGTTCATATGTTATGAAAATTCAAAGCATCATGTACAAAATTATTGGTCAAGGTAAGATTTGCCACTCTTTATACAATACAGTACTATCAGGAGGAAAATAACTGCAATCTTATAATTACTGTACAGTGTGATATTTACCATACAGTGTAATAATTACTGTACAGTGTAATAATTACTGTACAGTGTGATATTTACCATACAGTGTGATATTTACTGTACAGTGTGATATTTACCATACAGTGTAATAATTACTGTACAGTGTGATATTTACCATACAGTGTAATAATTACTGTACAGTGTGATAATTACTGTACAGTGTGATATTTACCATACAGTGTGATATTTACTGTACAGTGTAATAATTACTGTAGTTTAATAATTACCATACAGTGTGATATTTACCATACAGTGTAATAATTACTGTACAGTGTAATAATTACTATGCAGCATGATATTTACCATACAGTGTGATATTTACCATACAGTGTGATATTTACCATACAGTGTGATAATTACTGTACAGTGTGATATTATTGTACAGTGTGATAATTATTGTACAGTCAGATAATTACTAACTAATGTACAGTGTGATAATTATTGTACAGTGTGATAATTATTGTACAGTCAGATAATTACTAACTAATGTACATCTGAAAATCATTGTACAGTCTGATAATTACTGTGCAATGTGACAATTATTGTATAGTCTGATAATTATTGTACAGTCCGATAATTACTAATTACTGTGCAATGTGACAATTATTGTATAGTCTGATAATTATTGTACAGTGTGATAATCATTGTACATCTGAAAATCAATTTACAGTCTGATAATTACTGTACAGGCTGATAATTACTAATTATTGTACAGTGTGATAATTATTGTACAGAGTGATAATTATTGTACAGTATACTAATTATTGTTTAACAGTATAGAAAAGAGTACAATAAGTATAACTGTATCTATTATAAATAAAAGTAAAAGTATAATTCAGCCATCCAGAGCTCATAGTTCTCTCAATACCAACATCAATAAATTTATAGTTTCGTCATTTCTTTCTTATCTAAAACACTATAAAAGTTGTTAAATTTTTAAAAAATTTGGATTAAACAAAAATATTTATTCATATCTGAAGATCTTATTTTAGTATCATCACATTTAAATAAATAATGAAATTCATCTCAAACTTTATTTCTATTACAATAAAACATTTTCTATTTTCCTTACTTATATCAAATCATATTTAACTTTTCAACTGGTAATATAAGTGTATATACAAAATGTTTTCCTAATTTTAACAGGCAATATTCTAACATGTAGTCTGTTAATTACTATATAGTGTAATAAATACTCTACCATCTAAAAAAATCACTGTATAGTTTGATAATTACTGTACCTCTTGACAATTACTTGATCATTTAATAATTATTGTAAATACCTATAATTACTCTTTAATCTGTTAATTACTGATCAGTATAATAATTATTGTAAATACCTATAATTACTCTTTAATCTGTTAATTACTGATCAGTATAATAATTATTGTAAATACCTATAATTACTCTTTAATCTGTTAATTACTGATCAGTATAATAATTATTGTAAATACCTATAATTACTCTTTAGTCTGTTAATTACCGATCAGTATAATAATTATGTTATAATCTGATGATTACTCTAATGAAATGAAATTACCTGATAAACATTTTTGAATATTAATTTCAAAGATCACTAAAGTTTTAATTGTCAGGCCAGTAGGGAATCCCAACAATGATAGACACCGTGCAGCTTATTGACCATACCATTGTATCTGCAATTAATGTTTTTACACCAACAACATCAACCTGGTACTCTTGCTATGGTTTGCTAGTCTCCACAGAATAAAATACAGTAAAACATGCTTATAACAAATATGCTTATAACGAATTCATGTAATGAGAGGAAAATAACCAAAAATTTATTAGATATAACAAAGTTTCTTAATAACAAACTGCTTTTTGCTAGCTTTGGGTTTCTCTATAACTGGTTTTTATTTTGTAGTAGTACATTGGTTCTATTCAAATGATTGGTTATTTTAAGTCCTGTCGAGAATTTGTCACTCATATCGAAATGTCACCAGCTGTAGATGAAGTACTACAAATTTAGACCTATGCTTAGTGCTCAGGGTCGTAGCAGCGAGGGTTAATTCTTAATCGAGCCAATGCTTGCCATGACATAGGACTTCCATTTTTAAGGTCATATCTGAAAGAACCGTGATTCTCACTTCTAAATGCCGAGTGTTTGGCGAAGGAGCAATCACTACCTATTTTAAAGTCTTAAATTTGACACAAGCATGGCTCTAATTCAGGACCTCCCGGTTATGAAGCGAATGCTCTACCACTGAGCTACCACGACTGATCTATTCAAAATGAAAGTGTAAGAAAAAGACAATAAAGAACATTAATTAATATGTTTGAATGGGTTTGAGTTATCTGCCACTTTGTATGAGATTTGAATAATTTTGTGCTGTTTTTATGAACTGGGGACCACTGACGCCGTATAATGTAGAGATACATGTCTTGAGTCCTTGCTTCTAGTGTAAGATTTACAGTCCCCATCCTAAAGGTTTCCTGTACAGTCGTATCTCAAGATATCTGATCATTGAAAAACCAAGATTCAAGGACAGATGAGAACACCCAGGGCTTTTTTCCTGGTAAAAATATTCTCACAAAATGAAACTGTCTTGTATGTACTAAATATCTGCTTTAATCATCTAAAGATGGCTATGTAGACTAGGCTGGCAAGTAAAGATTGTATGAATAAGTACATTGTAATACTCGAACTAAGAAGACAAGTCACACAGTGGCATAAGGGAGGTAACTCAAGGAGATCTCTCCTCATAAAACTGCCTCTTTCTGTCGGAGTCCAAAGTACTTATTACTGTAATGTTAAAACATTGTTGGTTTTGTTCTCAGTACTGATGGAACATGTACAGGAAGGTACAATGATCATAAAAATGTTTAGATTTTCATTTTAAAAATAATAGTTTCCTGTTTTGCAACAGCAAGATGTTTTTTCTCACAGATTAAACTCATCATCCTTAAAAGTAACAGGACATAGAACATCAACTTCACTACAATTACCTATATATGCCTGCTTTCACACACTATTGGGCGGACCCCAAAATATTCAGGAACAAGTTTTTCCCAACTTTTGAAAATAATACACAAGAAGATCAATGGTTGTGAATGATCAGGAATGGACTTTACTATCAGCCAGGCTTCCCTCCTGGCACCAATAATTACATTATTGTTTTCAAAGTACATGCGTGAGAAAAAAACATTTTCATAAAACTCCCAGACTTTGAACTTTACTCAGGCTGTTTTATTTTAGGATTTTTTTCATAGAAATATCTAAAAAAAAAAATTATTGATACACTTAAAACTAGCATATTGACAAGGTTTGTGTACTCTCTCTTCGGTAAGTTGTGGAAAATACATTTTAAACATTAGTTAAGAGTAGAATTGTTTAATTTTTGTTTTATTTTAAAAGTAACATAGCGTCATGAAATCTATTTGTTGTATATGCACCTGATTATTTATGAATTATAAAATGCATTTTTAAAATAAAATTAAAAAAAAACACAACAAAACAACAGCTCAATAACCTTGACAATTAGTGAAAACAGGAGTATTCATCTTTGATAAGTCTTCTAATTCATGCCATTTTTTCAGCAGTAGGGAGGGTGGATATAAATTTTATTGTGAAGAACCTGTACATAATTCATTGTGAAGTACCAACTTATCAAGCAATATCTGCTAATCAATGTTTTAGTTCTTGCAATACAAAGTAAAGCATTGTAAAGGATATTTATACAGATATTACAAATAAAAACATTCGTTAAAAAAAAGTTTAAAAAAAATAAAGGTTTAACTTGGAAAGCTCTCACTCCATGATATACCAGAGTATGTTTTTGTCCATGTGTCATCAAACTTGTGTAATCTATCACTAATTTGAAAATTATCTGCCATACTGACAGGTATGGTGCATAGCAAATATGACCATTGGGAGAAAGAGAGAGAGCAAAGAGTGAAAGAGAGAAAAAGAATTGTAGAGAGAAAGACAGATTCAGAGAAAGAATTGTGAAAAGATCCACCTATTAGTTCATTTATGGTCTTGATGTGGCAATCACCAAAATTTTGCGGATGAGAAAAGAAAACTATATACATGTATGCCCTCATGTAAATACAAAGGTGCAATTGTTTTTCCAAATACTGTTTATATATGCAATTTAAATACCAGAGATTTAATATGATTTATACAAACTGTACATGTTCCTAATATTTTCAACTCTGGATAATCTTTAAAACAATGTTATGTACCATTCACAGGCAATCCTAATAAACCATTTAATGCAAAAATACACAAACTGTAACAAATATTTCTTTCATATAACTAGGATGTTTGTCTGAAGTGTTTTAGCTGTGGAGACAGGAAGCGGGGAATTTTTGAACTGCTCATCCCCAATTTATTAAGTACCAATGTAAAAAAAAAATCCTTCTTCATGTACAGGCATGCTGAAGAGAAAATGTGTGTGTTGTTATTTAGTTGGTCTTTTCCTGAGGAAGCACCTTGGAGTGGAAATTTTTGGGGGATGAAAACCTCATATCTGAGCTGTCCACTTGTATTATAGTACACAGTGTGATGTTAGACTCGTGATTTCAGTATTCAAAACTCATCTTTCTTTTTAAAAACTGCACTTGATACTCTCAAATTTGGAATCAGAAAGCATGGTCGAGTATGAATAACTTTAAAGAGAATTATTTCCCTTTAATGGAAAAAAGGGAGTAATCATCAAAAGTACTTTGACTTTTAAACTGTCAGTTGTAAATCTGGAGATGTTAAATCACTAAATCCGAGGATATCGAGTGATTGTAAGCAGGCTTTTTACGTGTATTGTATCCATAAGGTCAATAGGAAAATATCTTTTTTTTTCCTTATGTGTTGATGATGTACATTCAAACCATATTCAATATGAACATCAATGCAATTTAATTCAGACCTCAGATTCAATTATAAAAGAAATTGGGTAGAAGTTTACATTATAGTCCAACCCTTGCAAAACCCCAAAAAGTTGCCACTGACAAAGGATTTTATTCAATTTGTCCAATCTAAATGTTTTTATAACAAAAGTGTGTTATATTGGATTTTTTGTTAAGTTGGTTTCCATTTGTAATACTTTGATTAAAAAACCTGATTGAATACAAATACATCATTAATTTTTGAATATCCCTAGTGAAATCTTTTCTACAAATATTGAAAAAAGATTTATCAATTGAAAAAACAGCTTCAGTTATATTATTGACAAGGAGAAAAACAGAATGAGAGGTTTTTTTTATATATAAATTTTATGTGGGGTTGGGTGAACCCAAATAAAATGTTTTGCAAGAGAGAGGTAAGATGTCATAAAAAAAGGTGAGGCCTTCGGAAGATAAGTTTCACGTTGTGACAAGCACTTAGGACACCTGACTTTTTACTCTGACCTCTGATACTAACTGGAGTTTACCGGTGTTTAACAGTGATAATGACAATCAAAAAAAGAGAGAGTACAAAAAAGAATTTTAAAAAATTCTTTACTGAAACAATGCCACATTCTTAAGAAGGAGATGGCGGGGACTGACTAACAGTGAACCTATGAAATGAATTGTTCAATTCCTGTTTGGAGAGTGTTAAAAAAATACTTGTTTGAAAAATAACCAGTTGTGGGAAAAGTAAAGGTAAGCATGGGATAATGAATTTTCTCCCTCCCTCTCTTATGAAATGTTATTCTTTGGAAATATATTTCCACTCCTTGTGTTTTTCTGTCTTTCTTGTAATCTTATCGGAGAAAATGGCAGTTGAATTAACACTTGTGTGTTTTGCTGTCTAAACTGTTGAAGGGAGTAGCTGTGAGCTGCTCTCCTGGACAGCTCTGTCCTGTGTTTGATGCATCAAATCTGCTTCAGCAGAGAGTTTGTTACAGGTAGCAATACTAATGACTTCCTGTTGATGGCATCAAATACCAACCATACCCTGTGCTTTATAAATAGACTTTTGAATAACTTTGCTTACATACACATGTACCAAGAGTTAATATTCCAACAGGGTTCAGTTAACATACAAATGTCAGAGATAAAATTGAAAATAATTTGTTAGCGTTCACCAACCCTAAGAGAGTTTGGTTATACCAATAAAGGATTTATGTGTATATTAATCATCAGTATCTGTTTAATAACACCCACAAGAAAAATTATGCTAATTTATCTTAAAATACTATTTAATGCCTTAATTTGGAAATTTTTCTGTACATGTATATTTTATAAAAATCACATATTTTGTACATCCCCATTAATCCTCTTATGCATAGCATGTGAAAGATCTTAATATATTTAAAAAAGATATAATGATTTTTTTCTCTGTCTCTCAAGTCCAAAATGCCCTGTCCTTCTGTATACATTGAACACTTGACAGAGATAGCTACAGCCAGATAAAAACAAACGTACAGGGGGCTTCTTGTGAAAAACGCCATATTTTGTTTCAGGAGTGTCCTTTCTGCACGAAAAAAAAAAAAAACACATGATAATATCTGATAAAAATGGTCAAAAGGGTAAAAATGGTAGCCATTGAGGTTCAAAGTTAAACACCATATGACATTATTCATACATTATCTATAGCTTTGTTTTAAGTATGAGAGACAATACAAGTTGTCTTCAAAATGAATTCAATGGCCGAGGTTGTTGTATTAATGTCCCAGGGTTAGTAATGGATTTTATCAGGTAGGGGAAATAACTCTTTCACTGTGGAACTTATAGCAACATCCAATTCTTTTGAACATTTTTTTTAAATCACTTTAAATTGAATTCTTTTGGATTAAATTAGGCATGCAGTTCTCCTGTTATCATATACTTGTAACATTTTCTGCAGAAAGAAATTTAAGAATATTTAGCACCTTTAATGTGTGCATTACCATCAATAATTTCAAGAAATGACTCTTTCCCCCCCCCCCTCAGAATTGCATGAAGTATAAACTGAAAATTTTGACAGAAGATTGGGTATGTTGATGTGTTAAGTTTTTTTATTCAACCTTTTGGTTGAGATTTCAGGTGATGGAGGTATCATCAACACCTCAGAACAATCACTATATTCCACACTATTGCCTGATGTCTAGTAAATCTGTAGTGTTCCTGTAGTGTACTTTATAGTGTACACCAGGCCTGGAGGTTATAAAACTTTTTTGAGCATGTTTTCATATTCAAACTCATAATCCGTGCTCTAAATCGTACTCATACTGAAAGTAATAAAACTTATAAAAAATCATTCTCACACTCAAATGGAGGACATGCTCAAGAATTTTCGAGTATGTTTCGAAGATGGCTCAGGTTTGTAGACAAAACAAACATGACTGAGTTTGAGTATGAGTACAGTAAAAGTTTTATAACCTCCAGGCCAGGTCCTCTGTAGTTAGGACACTTACTTAGGACACTTCAACTCTTGGACAAGTTTTAACGGGAACACTATATTTTGCATTCCAAATCCGGAAATTCTCGTTCCCCAGATCCAAATGGTCAGTTTTTACTACAAAACATTAAAATGCATTGAAAATTATATAATTAACCTGAACAGTAATTGTTTTGGAAGGCTGCATGGTCTCAGATAATTTTAGCAAGATGTAAATTGTAAAGAAAATATAAACCTTGTTGCCTGATGAAAATGATTCCTTTAATGTCCTGTGAAGACTTCCCTAATTAGGTGTTGCCTGATGAAAATGGTTCTTTTTGTCCTGTGAAGACATTCCTAATTAGGTGCATAATGATAGTGTGTTTATTTCATATTACACATCAACAAAGTAAACATATATGAAAATCTGGATGCTTCATTTATCCAGATGATTTTGCTGGGAACCAAAGTATATGGATAAAATTAAATACGGAAGCTCCACCATAGCTCTGGATGTAGTCATTTGTTTCTGTTTTTAATACACTGTCAGATGTACTATACCTGACTACCCTTTCTTGCACCAGACTACCCTTTCTTCTTATACTCATTTATGTTTTACAAATGTCACTAATTTTCCTGACAGACACATTCATTCATAATTCCAGCCAGCCAGCCAGCCAATAAAAATCAAGCATTCATTTCTACAGAAATGTGCGTAGGTAGGTGTAATATGAACGATATAAAAAGCTGTCTCATTGTCTCTTTGCAGGAAAGACATAGTATCTCCACAAACTGCGGATACTGGTGAAAGACTCCCTAGCAGTAGCCCAGGGACAATTAGTTCTGATTCTCTCCTCCCAAAGTCACGAGACTCTTCTTCAAAATTGGAACCTCACACTCCTGAAAAATCTGACAGATCCACCCCAACTTTGCACGGTCGGGAGAACCATCCCATTGGAAATCCCAGTCCTTCGGATCTCAAACAGCCTTTTTACCCAACCTACCCTTCGAACGTTCAAGATTTTAAATCAACCTTTGGCGGGAGCTACTCAAGTCCTGGTATCGGATATCCAAAGACACCTACGAGCCTTGACGGAGACGACAACCGAGGCAACCCCTCCCTACAGAGAAGTTTCAGCCTATCAGATAGTTTCCATGACGATGACTCCAACTCCTCAGAGTCCTCGTTCCTAAATCCAAACACTGGTCAGCCTAACTACACTCGGGATCCCAACACTGGACAAATCACCTACCAACCGAATAAGGAGGGCATCTTCTTCTGTCACCTGTGCAGCTTTTCAGGTTGGTATATATAATTTCTTGCTTCAGAAGATTTCTCATTCACTTGCAGACTAACTTGTTATGTATGAAATATGGATTGTATTTCAATCATTACACATGTCATATCATGATGTCACTCATCTGAATTTTGTGACATCATCAGCTGGTGTACTGTTAAGTTGCCCACGTTAACTCTGTTTGTACTTCATGGCAACCTAGAATTTAAAGTAACTCTTAAAATAACTACTTGAAACACCACCCACCCGGGCATATCCCACCCCATCATATTAGGGCATTTTAGAATTTTGCATTAAAAACAGGACTTTCACACCAAAAAGATAAAAATTATTTCATTTAAGAGTAACATTTTATTCTGTCAGAAGTTTGTAGATGATAATCTATCAAAGTTTTTCTTGCTTCCAGTTTATAAACTTAGGTAAACTAGTCCATGTTTCTAACACATTAATTGAGCCAATGTCCAGCTCCTTATTCCATTAAACCACTAAAAAAAAATATATCCATTTACGAGAATTTCAAGCTGTGTTTATAAAGCGGTTTTTAAACACCCAAGATAAAACAAATTTCATTTTTATTGAGCCTAAACTTTTTCTGATGATACCATAATTTATCACTTTAATGTTTGAGCAAGGTTAAAAATGGTTAACAAATACCACATATCTTTGTTGACCCCTAGTCTCTTGTTGACATAAAAAAGGGGTGTATGTATACTAAAGTGGCCTTTTATGGCCCTGTTGTTTTGTGGCTGGGGTCTTTATCAAGTATTTTGTTACTATAAAAACTTGCCTGTACAAAACTCCATCCATGTTGACTTAAGACAGTGTTTATCTAAAATCAAATATTTCAGATAAAGTTGTTCCAGGGCTGACCCACATTTTATCAAGTTTGTAATTATCAATGATCTATTTTCCATAAACATATGCATGTTCAAATAAAGCATGTATAATATACACCAGGGCACGTGTATCTGGTGTATCAAAAGGTTTAATATAAATAATGGGGGATGTGAATTTATATGCTAAATGTTTACAGATTATGCAAAAGAAATTATGTGCAAGCATAGAGATCCATTTTAATAAAGATTTTCGATTCTAATAAATATAATCTTTAATCATGAATTTGAAAAGGGGGAACCTATTTACTGTCACTCTTTATAATGAGAAGTAAAATTTTCACCAATGTCTCCCAAGTCTTTCAGTTTTATGATCAAATGAACAGGTACCTTTCATGGTTTACAATGGGGGGAAATATTCACTGACCAACAATATTTTTCTTACGCAAAAGACAAGGTTAACCGACTTTATCTGTCTGTATGGCTTACTACTGTACTTGCAAGATTAGGCAGATCAAAGGTTCATTATCACTCTCTAAAAAGATTAATACGGTATGATGCAATTTACTGTGTATTCACATTCATGCAGACTAGATGATAGCTTGATAAAGAAATAAAAAACTTTTTATTATCCATCTGTTTTTCAATATTTCTTTAAAATTGGCATGCTTGCAGAGCTGGAAAAAAACAAACCCCAGTGGTGTTTATAAGGCTCATATTATTATTTCCCCTTCTCAGAAGGGGACATATGTTTTAGTGTGAATTCTTCTTCTCATACAATTTTATATTGTCCAGGCCATGACTTTTTAGCTCACCTGAGCTGAAAGCTCAAGTGAGTTTTTCTGATCGCTTTTTGTCCGTCGTCTGTCTGTGTGTCCGTCTGTCTGTCTGTTAAACTTTTCACATTTTCGACTTCTTCTCCAGAACCACTGGGCCAATTTCAACCAAACATGGCCAAAAGCATCCTTGGGTGAAGGGCTTTCAAGTTTGTTCAAATGAAGGGCCATGTCCCTTTCAAAGGGGAGATAATCACAAAAATGCAAAAATAGGGTGGGGTCATTTAAAAATCTTCTCAAGAACCACTGGGCCAGAAAAGCTGAAATTTACCTGAAAGCTTCCTGACGTATTGCAGATTCAAGTTTGTTCAAATCATGGGCTCCGGGGGTTGGATGGGGCCACAATAGGGGATCAAAGTTTTACATACAAATATATAGTTAAAATCTTTTTCTCAATAACCACTGAGTCAGAAAAGCTGATATTTACAAGAAAACTTTCTGACATAGTGCAGATTCAAGTTTGTTCAAATCATGGCCCCCGGGGGGTAGGATGGGGCCACAAGTGGGGGGGGGGGGGGGTTCAAAGTTTTACATACAAATATAGGAAAAAGCTTTAAAAATCTTCTTCTCAAGAACCATTGGGCCAAAGAAGTTGACATTTACATGAAAGCTTTCTGACATAGTGTAGATTCAAGTTTGCAAAGGGTAGTTTGGGCCATAATAGGGACTAAGGTTTTACATGCAAATATATATGGAAAGTCTTCAGATATGGGCCAAGGTGACTCAGGTGAGCGATGTGGCCCATGGGCCTCTTGTTTGTCTTTTGACATAGGCCTTTAATATTAGGTATGTGGGTATACCATGATAAAAGTGTGTCGCATACCATTTTTGATGGCCTTTGACCTTTTATGTGTTTGGGGCATTTTTCCCCAGACCCAAGTTTTTTGTCTTTTGACATAGGCCTTTGATATTTGTTGGTATGTTTAATTCATTATCATATGTTCACAACACAGTTCTTTGGTTGAAGCACAAAGGTGACTGTTATGTACCGTAATTCTAAATTTTCCACTTTAAAGATGATCTCTAAAATGTTTTTAAAAACGATGGAAAATGGAAGGGGAGACATCAGTTTTAGTGTGCTATAACAATTCTTCCTAGTTTTTATTCTTAGATTTACAAAGATAATAAGGCTACACTAGGAAGTAGAAGTGCCGAGAATAGAAAAATTTGTATCTATGGTTACTCACTGCATTTTGATGTCTTCAGTAGTAGATACTTTTAATACTAATGACCTGGTGACAGTGCAGAAATATTGTATACCCCCCCCCCCCCCCCCCCCCCCCCCTTGGCTTTAGCACAAATAACCAAGATAAAGTACATTTGTAATACGCCCAAAAATTTCTACTTTCCAGGGACCACTCGTAGTGAATTTGAAGATCATATGACATGCCACTTTGAACACATATGCCCCCACTGTGATTACAAGTCTCGCACAGAAGGTCGTCTGAAACGTCACATCAAAGACTTTCACACGGAGGAGCCTTTGGACGGATTTGGATCCAAACGTAACATGGGAAGACCAAAAGTTTTCCGCTGCAAGCAATGTGATTTTGTTGCCACTGAGAAGGTAAATTTTAGTCTTTTCTTTCATAAAAAAGTGAAGAAAATAGCTGTTACAGTGATCAATCTCATAACTCCCCTAAAGAATACAAAATTAGGAGTAGGGCAGAAACAGTCCCCTGGTGTGTCCAGGGGTGAGACCAGGTGCCCAAAGTAGTATCCCATATTGACCGGTCACATCCACCGTAAGCCCTATATCTCGATCAGGTAAACAGAGTAATCCATAGTCAAAATCTGTATGTAAAGAATGGCCTAACAATTAGTATGAAACACGTCAGACAGCATTCGACCTAATAGTGGGTTGTACTTGTAAATTAGATCGTCATAATTTTAATGCTAATTTAGATTGTAATTAACGACAAAGAATACCCAAAAACATTGTAATAAAATTTTGTAAATTAATGACCAATTGACATTGTTGTTTGATCAAATAATAGAAAATCCCATATGAACACAGCAAAATCCTACTTTATTTGATGAGTCCAAAATTTTGGGTATCCTAGTATGATCTTAAGAAACTGCTAATTAAGGCAACTGAAGGAATTTTATTGTCTGTTTGTAGAATGACTTTTGGCAGCATGCTAGGTCTCATATCAAGGAAGAGAAACTTCTGCAGTGTCCTCGATGTGAATTTGTTACCGAGTACAAACATCATCTAGAGTATCATCTCCGAAATCATTTTGGATCCAAGCCATTTAAGTGCAACAAGTGCAATTACTCCTGTGTTAATAAATCCATGCTGAATTCCCACATGAAATCTCACACAAATGTTTATCAGTATCGTTGTGCAGATTGCACTTATGCCACCAAGTACTGTCACAGCCTGAAACTGCATCTAAGAAAATACAACCATAAACCTGCAACAGTACTCAACACGGATGGGAGTCTCCCTCAGGGGATTGATGCAGAATCTTCCGGATTGTCGCTACTGCAAAAGAGAGGCCCACCACGGGGACCAAGGGGTCCAAGGAAAGACAAGTTTGACCCATTTGTTGGTCAGTTTATGCTGCCCCATTCAATGCCAGGAATAGCCCCTACAATGAGTCCAGGGATGATGTCACCTTTCTGGCCGCTCCTGAACCATGTACCCAATGGTCTACCTCCCCCTCATCACCCAATGATTCCAACATCTCTTAGTGCTAAACTGCCTCCACATCTTGGTCATAGTAAAATGATGCCATCATCGCCATTTGGCTTTAGGCCTCTCATGCCGCCAGGAAGCATGGGTACACCTTTTAAATGCAGCCTCTGTTCATTTGCAACAGATATTCAACAAGATTTGCTTCGTCACGTCATGAAAGTCCATGCCTCTGAAAACTCGGACCTATTCTCCATTTTTGGCATTTCCTCCGAAGCCTTGCTGGAGGAACAAAACAGAAAAATGAACTTCTTTTCACAGCAGACTCAACTTAGAGAATTAACCACTCCTGAACAATCCATTCCAACCTCTGCAGCTCTTCAAATCAAAACAGAACACTCTACTTCAGAAAGTTCCAAGAGAAGTCCCAGCTCCTGGTCTCATTCACCACCCAGCAGCAAATCTAATCCCGATAGCAGACCCACTAGTCACTTCAGTATGCCAGAAATGAACTACAGTTCATATCTGAATGGCAATGCTAGTCCCAAAGAGGCAGACGCACCAGAAGGTGAGGATATCATAAAACAAATGATGAATAAGTTTGGATCTGGCGTCCCAATTGAGAAGTCTCAACCGGCTCCAAAACTACAGCTAGAAGGATCACTTCGCGAAAGTCCACTTGATCTCACAAAGCCAAGGTCACCTTCAGATGGAATGGATGACCTTGGAAAAGATGGTGGGAACCTGTCCAGTGGTGAAAACTCTACGACTGCTGAAAATGTGGTCAATAGAAAAAGATCTCGCAAAGGAAAGGCTTTCAAACTGGAGACCCTCTGTCTAAAATTGCAAGAAAAGCAGTCTGACAATGTAGAGGAAGAAGATGGAAATACATCAGGCATGGAAGATGAACTGCAGATTGATGAGATGGATGCATATGAAAATATGGAGACCAATGAAGAAGAGGTGGAGAAAGAAGTTAAGGATGAGGAATCCTATGAGGGAGAGACAGAGGCAATGACAGACCTCCAGAGGTTTGAACAACTCCAAAAGCTTGCTGCAGCCGCAGCCGCAAGTCCACAACAGCAGTACGAGAGAAGTTCTTCTCCTCCACCTGATGATCCATCATCCACGAATGATTCAAAGGAAAAAATTGATCCAAGTGAAGAACAAATTGACCCAAAGGAGTTCATTGAGGAGATGAGTAATTTGTCTGAAAATGTTCCACAGGCTGTCAGGAGGGGGACAGAACTGGCCTGGAAGATCATCCAGGACACCACAGGGACACCACTTCCTCCACCCATCCCCACGGCAACTTCCAACGGCCACCACAAAAGCGAAGACAATAAACACTTTCCTGTCTCACAAGACATGCACCTTTTGTCAACTAGCACACCCAAGGACAAAAACGGACACAAAAGTTCCAAGTATGAATGTCCTTACTGCGAGATTGCTTTCAGAGACTGTGTCATGTACACAATGCATATGGGTTACCATGGTTTCAAGGATCCATTTAAATGTAATATGTGTGGTTATCATGGACACGATAAGGTGGAATTCTTTCTCCACATCGCAAGGGAAGCACATAATTAATAGAACATCTGTCTGCCTCTCCAAGCCATAAAGTGTTACAGACTGATTTGCATGTAGTATTAAAAAATATTTGTACACCTTACAGAACAGAATTAGCCCAAGTCATGTTGTCTGTAGTGCTAAGTCTGAGTTTGTTTACATGTTTTTGAACAGATGTAACAATTCTATTACCTTGTTTTCTTTGGTGTTGGGACCATAAAGCAGTTTGTTGTAGAATTATTCTCGGAAGGTGCTGAACTGTAGTGCTTTTGCATCAGCTTGTCAAATAATGCTAATTTTGGAAGAGAAAATTTGATCCCGGTTTTTTACATGAAACACTAGTCACTTTCAGTACCCACCCCTAACTTAGAAAACTGAGATCAGTAGAACAGACACAGATAATATTAAAGAATTGTACGATTACAGTAAAACATGCTTACAGCAAACTCCATTATAACAAATTCACATGTACAGTGAAGTGATTTTCATTCCCTGTAGTTTTATGAACTGAATGGATCTAACGAATTATGTTTTTAATAAATCAAATTTGTTTGTCCCCAGCACTTTGCTGTGAGCGTGTTTTACTGTGCGGTTAGAATGGAGTGTACCGCTTTAGATCAGTATTTTTGATGTATTTTGTTAATGTATTGATGTTCTGTTACACATTCCTTCATGTTGTGGGGACTCTGTGGGTCATAAGCTTTACAACACCTTTGGTTTTTGAAGTTTTACAATAGTCCTGTTGAAAATGTTATGTTTGCAAGTTTATCTTTTTATTTTTCCTCACAAGAAGGTGCTCTGCACAAAATGTGCTTAATACAAATCCCACAATTGTGCTCTTTCTTGTTAACGGTTTATAAATATGTTTGATTGTATACACTGCTTATATCGCCTGGCCCTACAGAAGTTTATTTATGTGTGTCATGTGTTATCATTTTTTGATACCTTTGATATTCCTGCATGCTTCTTGAAGACAGTTTATCTTTACAATGATATCGCCTCCCATACCCAACTAGTTAATATCACTGGATATCGCCACTTAACTGTGCAATAATTCATGTATTATCCTTTTATAATTTAAACTTCATTCAGTTGTATCTCAGGGATAAACATTGTGTAGATGCGTACTTTGATTTAGATGTTCTTGCCATGCGGTACTCTCAGAATGTCCCAATCCCCTCATCCCCCCTCCCCCTCTCCAGCGTAATCCACATGTGTACAAGTGTTATTTGCAAAGATGGTCGATGTCTTCAACTTATTATACGCAACTTATTGAGTCATCATCGCTATTATTACATTGTAGATTTCATATTGAATGCGCATCATTTGTTTTATTTATATGATGTACAATTATAGATTTTTAATGTACATACAATTTCCTATGTAACCCAGCAATAATTGATGTCGAGCACAGTTCAGAAATCCATTTTCGTATTATTTATGTAGTCACTAGTGAGAGTACTGTGTATTTTCTTCGTTGATTTTGTTAGCAACTTTTAGAATTACTGTGTATTGAACAGCAATAATTATGTACATATGTAATAGTCAATATTGAATAACTATGTACATAAGTAAGTCATATTAAATAACTATGTACATATGTAATAGTCACAATTAACTGTGTGTGGGCATTGTTAGATAAATCTCACATTTTATTATACTATATTAGCCATTGTCTACCTCAATAGTATTTCATCAGTAGTATTTTCAGTTTTAAAAAAAATATCATCTTTTACTGCACAATTTGTTATAATAGAGTTATCTCCCTTGGAATTCATTTTTGCTTGATAGTACAATACCTACCTCTTAAAGCAGATCATTGCCAGAGACAAATCAACATGCATCTTATTAAAATATTGAGATTTTAAATTGAGGAACTTTTTAACGTTCATATTTTGGAGTATGATTTTCAAACACTCGGCTGTTATCAGTGCAAAGACAACAGCTGCCTTCTAACTTTTGCATTTTGAAATATATGTATACCTGAGTCATCAGGTAATTAATCGTTTTAATAAATAAGTATTTAACAGTTAATCTTATTTATACTGTACAAAAGGTATTTGTGCATGGTTATACACATATATGCACATATTTGTCATTTACTACTTTTATTTATTTCATTCGTGTTACACATCATCATTTTTATTTATTTTTATCACGTAACCATCAATTTCATAAGTTTTTATAAAACAACTATTCACATTTATTCTTAATGACAAAAACATGCATGGAATCAGATCTCAGATCAAGGGCATGTAACCCAAGTCATCATAGACCATTCTATCTGCCTGTAATAATTCATTTCAAATCACATTTTTGGTCCTTCAATGTTAAACCTTGATCATCATCAACTCATGAAATTGCTCAGAATTTATGAAATCCACATTCCAACAATTCTTGCCATTGGAACTCTTTTTGTCGGCAGGGATATCGCATTGTACCACAATTTAATTTGCTCAGTATGCGAGCTTTTTAAAACTGAGAGATAATTTCAATTATTCCATTATTTATTTTAAAATGTCTTTTAAAATAATGTACCTTTAAATTGAAGAATTCAATATTTGATCATTCATTTTTCAATTGCAGGTAATAGTGTAAATTGCAAAAAATGAGAGCGTAACTGCCAGTTCTACAGAATGTTATGATCATTTGAACTCTTGTTGATTAATGTGTATAGACCTATTTGTATCATTTAATTGTCAGTGATTATATGTATTAAATGGTGTAATAAAAATAATTAAATCAGCATAATCTCTCTGTTTTACATCAACAGTGAATTTAATATCAAAGCAAATGATATTCCTGTATACAAATTTTTTTTTGGCCCCTTTCACCTTCAATTGTTGTTTGCAGTGGGCAAATTTAAAGACTGGGCGAAACTGTTTTCTCTCTGATCTCTCTATTAACACATGTACAACTGTGTCAGGGCGAATTTAAAATGGAGTGAAACCGTCTGCAAATGTAGAAAGGCGAAAATAATCCTGTCTACAGTGTACCTTCATAACATGATTTTTACAAAATTGAATCTGCACTGTGTCAGGAAGCTTTCATGTAAATGTCAACTTTTCTGGCCAGTGATTTTTCATCAGAAGATTTTTAATGATTTTCCCTATATATTTGTATGTAAAATTTTGATCCCCTACTTTGGCCCCATTTTATCCCCTGGGACCATGATTTTTTACAAACTTAAATCTGCACTATGTCAGGAAACTTTTATGCAAATGTAAACTTCTTTAGCCCAATGGTTCTTAAGGAGAAATTTTTTAAAGTTTTTTTCCTATATATTAGTTATGTAAAACTTTGATAACCTACTGTGGCCCCATCCTAACCCCAGGGGTCATGAGTTTAACAAACTTGAATCTGTACTATGTCAGGAAGCTTTCATGTAAATCTCAGCTTTTCTGGCTACGTGGTTGTTGAGAAGATTTTTTAAGATTTTCCCTAATATTTGTATGTAAAACTTTGATCCCCTATTGTCAACTCATCTTGCCCCTGGGGGCCTTGATTTTCACAAACTTGAATCTGCACTATGTCATGAAGCTTTCATGTAAATCTCAGCTCTTCTGGCCAAGTGGTTCTTGAGAAGAACATTTTAAAAGATTTTTCCTATATATTTGTATGTAAAACTTTGATCCCCTATTGTGGCCCCATCCAATACCCGGTGGGCATGATTTTAACAAGCTTGAATCTGCACTATGTCAGGAAGCTTTCATGTAAATTTCAGCTCTTCTGGCCTAGTGGTTCTTGAAAAGAAGATTTTTAAATGACCCCACCCTATTTTTGCATTTTTGTCATTATCTCCCCTTTGAAGGGGGCATGGCCCTCCATTTGAACATACTTGAAAGCCCTTCACCAAAGGATGCTTTTGGCCAAGTTTGGTTATAATTGGCCCAGTAGTTCTGGAGAAGAAGTTGAAAATGTAAAAAGTTTACAGACGGACAGACAGACAACAGGTTATCAGAAAAGCTCACTTGATCTTTCAGCTCAGGTGAGCTAAAAATGAGAATCTTCAAATATGACATCATAGATATTTACATGCAGTTCTAACTGATGTACTGAATGGGAGGTCATTTTTACCAAACCAAATGAGGACAGTTTCTTGACAGCAAAATGTTTATATATTTCAAGATCTCTGCACTAAGCTAAGATTTATTAAATGATATCTATTTTACAAAAATGGACAATTGTCACACAAACATTGTACAATAAAATTTCATACCTGTGGAAACTGTTTCAATTGTCAGAGCAACGCAAATGATCAGATACCTCTCCAATATATTCATGCAGTAATGCAGTAGAAATCAAAGAAAGGATTAACTTCCAATAAACTAATCTTTGGTCACAAAATGGCTCTGACAGTGTTTTTTCAGCAATTTCTCTAATACCAGAGCGTATTAATAAATACCTGAATTATGTCTTCATGCAGTCCTTGGGCATGATGCCATATCTATACGTCTTCAGTACTCGGGCATGATGCCATTTCTATACGTCTTCAGTCCTCGGGCATGATGCCATTTCTATAATAGAAGATTGAAAATGTGTTCACACTGCCATTATATTTAGACATAAATGGAAGAATGTTGCGGGGGAGGGGGTGGTACATTGGCACAATGACAAGAAGAGAATATGCATGGATGTATGACAGTATAGATGCACTTGAATCAATAATTTCCATCTTAATTAAAAGTACCGCAAACGTACCTATTTCCACAAGGTCACATTGTTTTGTCTGCAGGTACAAAATTTCCTGATTTGTCCGCAGGTACTAAATTCCTCAATTTGTCTGATTGTACAAAGATCCCTTGATTTCTATGCATACAGGTACTAAATTCCCCGATTTACCTGCGTGTACAAAATTTCCTAGATTTCAATGCAGGTACTAAATTTCCCGATTTGTCTGCATGTACAAAATCCCCTTGATTTCTATGCTGGTACAAAATTCCCCCGATTTGTATGCAGGCATGAAATCATACACTTTGGTTTCCGGATGGAAAAAAAAGTTGGCAATCTTGGATTTGATTCCGGTGAATATATAGATTTTCAGTGGTAATTTTAAATGTTCAATCTTTTATATCCAAGCTTTACCAAGGCAACATTAAAAGAGGTGTAATACTAGTATTTCATTTTACTAGCAATTCTAAATGTGCAATCCATCACAAACTGATATTTTAAACACAAGGCCCATAGGCCACATCACTCACTTGAGTAACCTTGACCCTGTCATTGTTCAGCTGTTGTGATTTAAAAAAAAAACAACTTATCAATCTTTATTCCCATGAAAATATTTGACCCCATTTGACCTATATTGTGGCCCTAACCTAGCCCCAAAGGATCACAACATAACTGAAAATGAATTCATATAGCAAAGAAGTGCCTCAACACCAATATGATAAACATTATCTTGCTGTTTTGGATAAGACCAAGGTCACACGGTCATACATGTAGGACATGGGATGATACAAAAGACCTTGCCATAAGAAATCTTTATAAAAAATATGAAAGCTCTATCTTAAATAGCTGAGGAGATATTGAATAGATACGATTTTTATTAAAAGTAGGTCAAACTTCCAGGTGAAGGTCACAAGGTCAAACACTGAAGTAAATTAAGGTCTTGCCATAAAAATCTACATACAAATTTAAAAGATTTTCCTTAAATAGTTTAGGAAATATTGATAAGGTCAGGGTTTTTAAAAGAAAGTAGGTCAAGGTCAAAAGATCAAATATGATTGTATCACAAAGTTGTCTTGTCGTAAAGAATCTATATACAAAATATATAAGCCCTACCTTGAGTATTTCTGAAAATATTTAATAGGTTACATTTCCTTAAAAGCAGGTCAAATTTCAAGGTTACAAGGTCAAAGGTTATAGTATGAAATAAAAGGTATTGCCACAAGAAATTTATATACAAAATATAAAAGATCTATCTTAAATCGTTCAGGAAATATTGAATAATTAAGATTTTTTTATAAGTAGGTCCAACTCCCAGGTCAAGGTCAAGTAGTCAAACTTCACAAAATAATTAAGGTCTTACCATAAAAAAAAGATCTATACATATATATACAAAAAATGATTTTAAATTTTTTTCAGAGAGCTACAGTTCTGCAGCTATATGTCAGGAAGCTCTCATGTAAACTTCAACTTTTCTGGCTCTGATTTTGAAATTTTAAAAAAAAAGAAGGATTTCTCTATATACTTGTATGTAAGTAAGACTTTGGTCCCTTATTGTGGCCCCACCCTAACCTCAGGGGCCATGATTTTTATAAACTTAAATTTGCACTATATCAGGAAGCTTTTATGTTAAGAACAAGGTACGATTGTGTACATAAAGAGGCCCCAAAAAATTCTCTGATTTAAATGTGTCTTGAACCAAGCTTGATCTGTGTTTTGAATAAGTTAAATACATGCCAAGTATACTATCTCAACTTGAATCAAAGTTATTTCTTATTTTATAGCATTATTACGTCACCAATAAGAGTTTATCCCGCCTTTTTTCAAAAAGAGCTTGATACAGTCCCTGAAACGTTCTTCTTTCCCACTTGAACGGTGAGCGAATGGTGAACGAACGGTGAACGAACGCAGAGCAAACGGTGAATGAATGCAGATTGAACGGTGAACGCAATTTGGTGAACAGTGAGCGAACGCAGAGCGGAAAGTGAACGGTGAACGTACGATGAGCGCACGCTGAACGCAAAATTATCTATTTACTCGGAATGTTTCGGATTTTCCCTTAAGATTTTACTTATTTCATAATCAAGTAATAAAATACATGTACATGTATATTTCATCAATTAATTAAAAAAAATTAAATAAACCGGAATCATGATACAGCATATTTTACAGTTTTGGATATATTCAATGTAATATATTTTTGTACAAGTACCGAGTATACATGTATATATTTCATGAAATTATCGCAAATTATACATTAATACACGCAACGGTCATACACAAGCAAAAGCAAATTTCATATGTACATTGTGTATATCATTACATGTACAGATACATTTAATGCATGGGTATAATATATAAACAATGCATGTGAAAAGGAAAACACTATAGTCTACATCCAGAATTAACAGGTGTTCATGTATGGCTTCAAACTTTACAAGCTCCATCATTTGGGATACCTGTAATTAACAACAACCCCCCCCCCCCCCGAAAGGAGTCAAGATAGATGCAGTAAACAAACAATACGGACAGTATACCCTGTGTCAACACCTCAACACTCCTAACAGTATCAAATATTCCTACTTACATTTTGTGTCATTCATTTGTCACAGCTACATCGACCCATTAGGAAATAATCAGTACAAAACTTTCTATTTTTATTATTGATGTGACCATAGATTGCAGTTAAATCGTGCAATATTTGTATATATTTGATGTAGATAAAACTGTTTATTATACTGAACTACCCATAGAATGTTTAATGGCTAATGCAGAAACGTACTAGATAAACAATTACATCTTTGCATTAGGGACAAATGTTACAAAAGTTTCAAGTTTGGCAAGAGTAGTAATGACAATGTCTTTCATAAATATAGGCGTAAAAATAGCTATATCAGTTTGACATTCTGACACATACATACGGTACAATGTACATTATGTAGCATCGTTTGTTTGTTTTTATTTTTCAAAGTAGGGGGGTGACTTGTTTAAAACTCTTGTCAAGCAATGCAAAATAATTATAATAATTTGTGCCCGAACTTGTAAATGCTAAATCGTGAACACAGGGGAAGAGGTTTTCATTACCTAAAACTGCCTTATTTTTTGTGCTTGGGTTAAATTCATAACGACAAGCTCTTATATTCGTCTCTCATTTAGTATTGTTTTTAACAAAAGCTCAAATGAACCTTTCGGCATTCAAAGTGGATAATCCTGACATTTTGTACTTCAAAATTAAATTTCTGATATAGTAAGAAAGTATCCTTCCACTCTTACGCACACGTTCAATTTTCATTTTCGCCTTGCTATCAAGATCGGTCCTTTCACTTTGGTGTTCCGAATGACAATGAAAAAACTGAGTGATGAACGAACAGTGAGTGCACGCTGAACGCTTTGTGAACGGTGAACGAACGATGAGTGCACGCTGAATGCAAAACTTTGAACGGAGAGCGCACGGTGAATGCACGCTGAACGAATGGTGAGCGAACGGAAAAATGGTAAAGTAGAACATTTCAGGGACTATAACTGTTAAATTTCATCCAGATTATTGCTTAGGAAAAAGTGTGCCCATCCGTTGAGCAAAATGAAATTTGTTTAAATATAATTGTGCTCGACGCATGGGCTGTATGTTTTCTGAAAGGAAAACCCCCTGAATTTAAGAAAATTTTCATCGATTTGTTCATTTTTGGCAATTTTATGCCCACTTCACGCTCTTGTCATACAACACAAAGCATTTTTGGATCAAATTATTTGTAGTTTGGATTTGCTAATATATTCTTTATTTGAATGCCAGATTTTGGGACTCTCACTGAAATCATCTATTTTCTGGGCCAGATGACTGTAGAAACTGTCCCTACTTCTTTGAACTTTTCTGGCCTAGTGCTTCTTGAGAAAATTTTTAAAAGATTTTTCCTATATATTACCATGTAAAACTTTGATCCCCTATTGTGGTCCCAACACTATGCCTGGCGGCCATGATTTTAACAAACTTGAATCTGCGTTTTGTCAGAGAGCTGCAAAGTGAATATGAACATTCCTGGCTGAGTGGTTCTTGATAAGATATTCCCTATATATTTGTATGTAAAACTTTGATCCCCTATTGTGGCCCCACCCTACCCCCGGGGCCATGATTTGAACAAACTTGAATCTGTACTATGTCAGGAAACATTTGTGTAAATGTGAACTTTTCTGGCTCAGTGGTTCTTGAGAGCATTTTTAAATGACCCCACTCTAATTTTGCATTTTCATGATTATCTCCCCTTTGAAGGGGCATAGCCCTTCATTTGAACAAACTTGAATCCCCCTTCACCTATGAATGATGTGTACTAAGTTTGATTGAAATTGGCCTTGTGGTTCTGGAGAAAAAGATGAAAATGTGAAGTTTAAAGACTCTCAGCTCAGGTGAGCTAAAAAATTGTTAGATATTCATATTTTTTATCTCTTCTAGTGTTATGTGTGCAAGTCATGAAGAGCATGATTAATACAAGTTATCTGCCCTTTTTGACTAATCAAGCCATGCATTCTTTAGAAATTCTATATCACATTAGGCCCATGGGCCTTAACGGTCACCTGAGTCATATTTATATATATTTACATTTTGGTCTTAGAAATCATTGTTGCCTGTGTGTTTTTTATAATTCTTGATTTTCATACTGTTTATAAGATAATAAATATATTGATATAACTATCATACATAACTGATAATTTAGAATTCTTTTATAGGCAAGAAAGTTTCATCACATCACAGTGAAATGTGCAGATTTTCTATTTGAGTTAAACTGCAGGGCAAATGAATTTTCAGTTTTTAAAAAGGACTCATTGCTCATTATAGGTAGCCGTGTAAACTGTTTGCCTGCTTGATGTCCAGGAGTAAAGACATTGCAATTTTAAAATATGATCAACTAAGCCCACCCTTGGACCTGAACCCAGTGGTCATTGATTTCACACTGCTCATCATAATCATGCAAACACTTAATCTCCTTGATATGCAGCAGTGCATGAAGAAAATTTTCTATTCCATTTTCAATACATATTGTATATGACTAATCTAGCCCCACTCTGGGGCCTGCACCCTAATCAAGGCATCATGAATTTCAAAGTTTTGTTAGAAGACTCAGTGCTAATTACATGTATAACAATGCACATATTTTGCGTCCTTAATGTCCGCAAGTAAAGAAAATTTTCTAAGATATAATACATTTTTAAAATACTGGTATGACCAACTTAGTCCCATTCTAGGGCATGAACCGTGAACCCAGGGGTCATGAATTCCAGTTTTGGTATAGGGCTCATTATAATCATGCCAAAAGTTTGACTGCTTGATGTCCAAGGGTAAAGAAAAGTTTTAAAGATTACATTAATTTTGATGATTTTAGTCATACCCCTCAGGCCCCAAGGAGGAAGAGCAATGAAATTCACAATTTGCTATCCCCTTGACCCATAAATGTTACATGCCAAAATTGGTTGAAATTGGTTCATCTGTTTCAGAGAAGAAGCTGAATATGTTCAAAAGTTTACATTACTGACATGGCATATGACAAACGATGGACAAAAACATAGATAAAAGTAGGTCACCTATGCAAATCAGGTGACCTAAAAACACAATTATACGAGAAACAACAGCTTAATATGTGTTTCACAAACTTTCTGAATAAATCCAATAATTAAAATGAAATTTTTATCAATAAATTATCCTCTGCAAGAGTACAGCTTACCTGATAAGTGTTTGCTGTTGTACTTAATTAGTAGATACTTGAATGGGAAGGAAAATGTCATCCTTCCATCATACAATAAATCAATGGATACCATGCTGAGAATCTCATTCATTGGACAACATTACTTATCTATTAAGGTAGTACTCTACATCATCATAGAATGGCTGACTTCCTTTAAAAACATGAATGAAAAAATCTATATCAGCAATATTTGACTTTTCCTTTTCCATTTAAATACCTAGCCTAGTAGCTCAGTAGGTTAGAATACCAACTGCTGAACTGTAGGTCGCAGGTTCGAGTCCAGCAGGGGTTTTAAATTTTTTTCAGATTACCTTCTACTAAAACTGTATTTTTTGACAAAAGAAAGTAAATTTGAAAATTTTCAACTTCAAAATATTGTACATATACTCCACTTTTCATCTACATCAAATTTCTCTGGTGTAGCATACCTCCTTAATAGACTTAATAAATTATTAAATAACATGACTACCACAATCGGTACAATATATCCCCACCAGACAGTTAAATTCAACCTGTGAGCATATTATGCACTCTGAATTGATACAACACACATTCTGAATAGAAAAGCCTTCAAGTGGGTTATGGTGCACCAATCCATCTGACATGTGAACCGATTACCTGGTACATGTATGTATTTCTCCGAGAGGGAGGTTGTGATAAAATGTTGGTGCAATATCTATCTATGATGATAAAAAGTCAGAAAAATTTCAGAGCAATACCTGTGACCATGCCGAAAAAAATCTGGAAAACTGTTTGACGTGCATGTACTTCTACCCCTAAAGAAAGTAATAGTGCACCAATCCAGCTGATATGCTAACTGCACTTGTATTCCTTCGAGAGGAAGTCTAGCTATGACTAAATTTCAGTGAAATATCCATATTCTTAATGAAAAAAAGCCTGGAAAACTGTTTGACCTATTTTTAGCCCAAAAGTAGGTTAAGGATGGACCAATCCAGCTGAAATGCACACTGAACTTGTATTCCTCCGAGAGGAAGCCTTTGACTAAATATCAGGGCAATTTAATCTGTGTCCATAATGAAAAAAGCCTGGAAAACTGTTTGACATATTTTTTGCCCAAAAGTAGGTCAAGAATGGACCAATCCTGCTGAAATGCAAACTGAACGCGTATTCCTCCAAGAGGAAGTCTGTTACTAAACAGGGCAAAATCTGTTTCCATAATAATAAAAAGCCCGGAAAACTGTTTGACCTATTTTTAGCCCAAAAGCAGTCTTCGACAAGAAACTCTTTTGCATTGGAAACACAAAAAGTGTACAGATTGAAAACAATGGTGAAAATAGATGCTCTTGAAAAAGTGGATTTTCTTGGCATTGAAAGGCAAATCAGAATAAAATGATTTAATAAAATTCTGGGCATGTAAATATTTGTTTGGGCTAGTAGAATTAGTGGATGTACCTGCCCAAAGGGTATGCGCTGAAAAAAAGATCTGGCGAAGACTGTAAAAGTAGGTTGAGGATAAGCCTATCCAGCTGAAATGCAAACTGAACTTGTATTCCTCTAAGAGGAAGCCTGTGACTAAATTTCAGGGCAATATCTGTACCCATAATGAAAACAAGCATTCTGAGAGTATTGTATGGCAATACATAGTCCCCTACCAGTTGCAAAAATTACTGTACCACAACAATATTCAAAGTTCATTATGTAGGATATGGTAAAAGGGAAAATTGGGGAACAGGATAGGAAGGGTTGAAAATCAACTACTATTTGATTAGAGACTAGACCAGGGAAAAAAGACAAATTTATAATTAGATTTAGGTCTTTAACCAAGTCAATAAAATGTGAAATGTAGGTGATCATGAATAATTTAGCTACATTGTTATATTACTATGCTAGAAGTTTTAATGAGTGTAGTCTTATCTACAGAAATAAGAAACTTGGATGTAAACTACATGTAAAAATTCATGTTAATTTTCTAAGTTCAAGGGCCATAACTTAATGAAAAATCAATGGACCAAGACGAAATTCGAACTTGATCTGTAACTTGTTATGACAAAGCAATGTACCAAATATCAAATGAATATCTGCAAGTACAACCAAAAAAAGTCTGGAAAACTGATAATTCATGCTATTTTTCTAAGTCCAAGGGCGATAACTCAGTGACAAATCAATGGACCGAGACGAAATTCGAACTTGATCTGTAACTTGTTATATGGCAAAGCAACAAGCCAAATATCAAATAAATAAATATTTGCAAGAACAGAGAAAAAAGTGCAGAAAACTGAACTGACGGACAGACGGATGGAGTGCAGACCTAAAGTCCCCTTCGACTTCGTTGGTAGGGGTCTAAAAAGCCGAGAAAACTTTGTTTTAATGTAGGTCACGGACAGATGGACCAATCCAGCTGAAATGCAAACTGAACTTGCATTCCTCCAAGAGGAAGCTTATGTGTAAATTTCAGGGCAATATCTGTATCCGCAATGAAAAAGTCCAGAAAACTATTTGACCTACTTACAGCCCTGAAGTAGGTCAAGGATGGACCAATCCAGCTGAAATGCAAACTTACTCTTACACTTCTTGAGGGAGAAATTGTGACCAAATTTCAAAGTCGTACATGCATCTGTTACGGAAAAAAGTCTGTAAAACACGACCTCGGATGGACGGACAGCCAGCCAGACAGATAGACGCACGGACAGCACCATAACATATTACGTCCTGTCTAATGCCGGGCACATAAAAATGAAGAGAAAATATAACATACTTTTTAAAAGGTACAAACCTACTAATTATCAAGATTTTTTGGTTTCCAATCTAACATGATGAATGTACCAACATGAGTTATCGTGATTCTGGTCTTCTTTTATCATTAGAATGTAAATTTGTCTTTAAAATATCAATAAAAGATTTTGAATGGAGTGTCAGTTTTCGTCTGTTTTTCATTCAAAAGAGACATTTTAGTTTTAACGTTATAGCTTTCCCATCCCCAATTACACTCATCTTTTTTTTTTATAATGTAAAAAATAAAAATTAATTGCAATAAATGTATAGATTTTAATCCAAATCTCGGATTTTCTTTGATATTTCATTAATAAATTGTGTTTTAACTCAACAAATAACAGCTTCCCCCTCCAGATATTTTTCGTAACTTTAAGGATACATTAAATTATCAAAAAATGAAAAGAAATGTTTTGTTTGTATTTAGTTCACATGCCTAAGAAAAAATTTCTATTTATACTAGACTATAAAATGACATGCCAAATTATTACTGACTAAATGAAAATCAATAAATTGCTTATATCTGAAGGATCAAATTAGCAGAATTTTATGATGCGTGCCTGTGTCTTCAGATTTTCATTGTCTCCATCTTCATGTCTTTTTAGTATTCACACTTACTTTTACCAATGGCTGTTACCATAAACAACTTCACCATTAACCGAAAGTAAGTGGTTATTGTTGTCTTACTTAGGTATTGAATAAAAATAGCACTTTCGAAAAAATTGTTGTAAACATTGTGTTCATGTAATTGTTGTTACTATGTTGAAATAATCTCCATTCAGTTCTTGTTGACTGTTAGTAAATGAATTCATTGTATTTCTTTCTTATATTTATTAACATACAAAAAGGTTTGGTCCTCGACAGAACAAAACACTTATTAGGTTTGTTACCTACTGTCTACGTGAATATGTCGGGTTGTTCAAGTCCATAGAAGGCAAGGTGAAGTCGACATATTCCCATAGGCAGTCAGTAACAAATCTAATAAACGTATTGTTTCTCCTAGTTTTGTATCACAAACATTGTGTTACTAGTGTCTGGCTAGCGTAGTGGTTAATGCACTCGCTTCTCATTGCTGTAACTTGAGTTGGATCCCTGAGATCAACATTGGTTGTATGAGAGAGATAAGGTGGTCACCTCTTGATCCCATGATTGGTAGTGGTTGTATGTGAGAGGTATGGTGGTCACCTCTTGATCCCGTGATTGGTAGTGGTTGTATGAGAGAGATATGGTGGTCACCTCTTGATCCCGTGATTGGTAGTGGTTGTATGTGAGAGGTAAGGTGGTCACCTCTTGATCCCGTGATTGGTAGTGGTTGTATGTGAGAGGTAAGGTGGTCACCTCTTGATCCCGTGATCAGTAGTGGTTGTATGTGAGAGGTATGATGGTCACCTCTTGATCCTGTGATCAGTAGTGGTTGTATGAGAGAGATATGGTGGTCACCTCTTGATCCCGTGATTGGTAGTGGTTGTATGAGAGAGATATGGTGGTCACCTCTTGATCCCGTGATTGGTAGTGGTTGTATGTGAGAGATATGGTGGTTGCCTGCTCGATCCCTGTGATCGGTACTGGTTGTATGGGAGAGGTATGATGGTTGTCCACTCGGATATGTTGATTTCTTCCCACATAATGTCAACATCTTAATGCAAGGATAAGGATAATATTTTAGCCTTAACTCTGTGTTTTTTAAACAAGATTCCAGACTGGTGGTGGGTGGAGGGGGGGGGGGGTAAACCCCAAAACCTGAAGTATGTGATGCGTAAACTTGTGATAAAACAACGATCAATAAAATCAATAAATCATGCAAGTATAACTCTTCCAACAAACAAACGAAACTATAGTTACTTAATAACTTTAATGTGTTTCAAGAAAACGATCTGCACAAGGCCACCGTGTGATCCACCCCACAAAATACTCGCAAAACCTCCGCCGGCACAGACACCTGAAAAGAGAATGATAGACTGCAGTCATACAAAAGCTTGTATTTCCCAATAACAACTTCAAGTAATTCCACCCTCCTGTGATGTCATCAGAATTTGCAAAATCAATTATTTATTTAGATTTATGCATGATACGAACATAAATTTTGTTGGAGTATTTTCCGATACTTATTGTAAAAAATCTTGTTAGAAATAAACTATTTTAAAAGTCTAAGTTATCGAGGAATAATCAATGAAACATGTCAAAATATTGAATCCAAGGGCAATAACTCTGTTTATATTGATTTCTTTATCTTGTCTATTATGATATAGATTTCCTTTATTTTTTACAGACATTTTGTATATTTTTGTGAAGATATAGTTTCATGAAATTGTTATGAATGTTACTATATCGTCATAACCAGTTTTTATGAAAATTTGATAACGTTGTTTAAGGAAAATAGCAATTTTCTGACGGTGATATATGATTCTGTTTCTGTACGTCTCTCATCTTAAAAAGTGTGATGACCTATGTATTTTATTTGATAATTTGTTAGTTTCAACTCTAATGAATGGAAATAAATACACCTTTCAAACTTGTATCAGATAAAACTGCGAGTATGGAGTCACCTTAAAGCAGTTAATAAAAAGAACAATTGGGTCACTAACTACCAAAAATGACCTGATTCCATGACCACGAACCGATAAAAGACTCTCAAAGGTTTATGAATTTTTTATTTTTATTAGCATTGTCCATTGTACAAATAGAAATTAAGTGCATCATATTATATAATTTTATAGGTAAGATGTACAATGGATATATAATCACTCATACCAACCATTCATACTCCACTCATACATTTCAAATTAACTGAAATTATACCCCCAAAAAAATTTATTGAGGTTGCTATAATAGTATCAAAAAAATATAAATTTATACAAGAAATGCAATAAAAACTAGTAATCCTAATTGTTCGCGAACAATTAGAGGTCTTTCCACCTTTTCTGGATTTGTTTCTTGACCTTCAATCTTGATCCATTCTTCAGTAGGTCAAATGAGGCCAAAAAACTTTCAAGTCAATGTAAACTTGGAAAACTTTCAAGGGCCATAACTATTTAAAGGGGTTGGTGAATCTTTTCGCACTGAATAGATTGAAGAGTCTACTAAATCAGTACAAAACATTAATGATTAAGGTTTGGTATCTCCAGGGTTAACGGTTTCGAAGGACTAGTGATAACAAGCTTTATTTGTAAGATGGGCAATAATTTTTAAAGGAGCCCGGCTTAAGGGCCAAGAAAGATGTTTTAATTGGTTTTAAAAGAACATACTAATGATGCAATGAAAAATGATGTATGTTGAAAGACAAAAGAGATATAAAAAGAGCTAAATTCTCAATATTTGAAGTAACTTTGACCTTTGACCTTTACCTAATATTCAGGGTCAAAGGTCAATGATCACATTGCAGTTGGTCCCATGTTTCTATGATTATCCGTTTAAAAGTGAACGATTAGCACAAACACATAAAAGGGCAATAACTCATATAAGGGGTCAGCGGATCCTTTCACACTGAATATGTTGAAGTTGTGCTTTGAGAAACCGAAGATATTGGTAAAGGTTTGGTGTCTCTATGGTCTATGGTTTCAAAGGGGTAGCGATAACAAGGTTAATAATGTAAGGGGCAATAACTTTTAAAGGGGTCAGTCTTAGGGTACAGGTATCAAATCTTTAAAATGGATTTAAAAGGACATACTAAAGATTTAATTATATGTAGTATATGTTGAAAGACAAAAGAGATCTACAAAGAGCTAAATTTCTCATATTTTGAATGACCTTGACCTTTGACCTTGACATAAATTAAAAGGTCAAAGGATGGAGATTCTAATGCAGTTGGTCTCATGTCTCTAGGATAAATGTTTTTAATTTTTTTTAATTATTTGTAAAAATCAAAAACTTTCAGGGGCAATAACTCATAAAAGGGATCAAGAATCTTTTCGCAGTGAATAGATTGAAGAGTCTCCTTCAATAGTTGAAGACATTGGTGAAGGTTTGGTGTCTCTACGGTCTATGGTTTCAGAGGAGTAGCAATAACAAGGTTAATACTGTAAAGGACAATAACTTTTAAAGGGGTCAATCTTCGGGTACAGGAATTAAATCTTTAAAATAGATTTAAAACGACATACTAAAGATGCAATGATATGTAGTGTATGTTAAAAGACAAAAGAGATATAAAAAGAGCTAAATTTCTCATATTTTGAATGACCTTGACCTTTGACCTTGACATAAATTAAAAGGTCAAAGGATGAAGATTCTAATGCAGTTAGTCCCATGTCTCTAGGATAAATGGTTTTAATTTTTTTCAATTATTTGTAAAAATTAGAGAATTTCAGGGGCAATAACTCATAAAAGGGGTCGAAGAATCTTTTCGCAATGCATAGATTGAAGAGTCTCCTTGACCAGTTGAACACATTGGTGAAGGTTTGGTATCTTTACGGTGTACGGTTTCGGAGGAGTAGCGATAACAAGGTTAATACTGTAAGGGGCAATAACTTTTAAAGGGGTCAGTCTTAAGGTACAGGAATTAAATCTTTAAAATAAATTTAAAAGGACATACTAAAGATGCAATGATATGTAGTATATGTTGAAAGACAAAAGAGATATAAAAAGAGCTAAATTTCTCATATTTTGAATGACCTTGACCTTTGACCTTGATATAAATCAAAAGGTCAAAGGATGAAGATTCTAATGCAGTTAGTCCCATGTCTCTAGGATTAATGGTTTTGATTGTTTTCAATTTGTAAAAATGAAAAACTTTCAGGGGCAATAACTCATAAAAGGGGTCGAAGAATCTTTTCGCAATGAATAGATTGAAGAGTCTCCTTGACTATTCGAAGACATTGGTGAAGGTTTGGTATCTTTACGGTGTACGGTTTCGGAGGAGTAGCGATAACAAGGTTAATACTGTAAAGGGCAATAACTTTTAAAGGGGTCAGTCTTGAGGTACAGAAATTAAATCTTTAAAATAGATTTAAAAGGACATACTAAAGATGCAATGATATGTAGTATATGTTCAAAGACAAAAGAGATATAAAAAGAGCTAAATTTCTCATATTTTGAATGACCTTGACCTTTGACCTTGATATAAATCAAAAGGTCAAAGGATGAAGATTCTAATGCAGTTGGTCCCATGTCTCTAGGATAAATGGTTTTAAATTTTTTTCATTATTTGTAAAAATCAAAAACTTTCAGGGACAATAACTCATAAAAGGGGTCGAAGAATCATTTCGCAATGAATAGATTGAAGAGTCTCCTTGACTAGTCGAAGACATTGGTGAAGGTTTGGTATCTTTACGGTGTACGATTTCGGAGGAGTAGCGATAACAAGCTTTTATTGCAAAAGGGGCAATAACTCCTTGAGGGGTCAAAGTTCATATACGCAGGGTGAACTGCCAAAATCTTTTAAGGAGTACATTCTTATGGACTAGAAATCTTTTCGATAAATCGTGAAACTCAAAATCACGGGGAGGAAAAATAATAATAATAATAATAATAATAAACAGAAGAATATCAATAGGTCTTTCCACAGAAAGATGGAAAGACCTAAATATACTATTCAGTGGGTTCAAATATATTGTTCCACAAATTCCATTGTTTTTCAAAAGATAATTGATTGGAATTGTAAATAGATATACACCTTTCAATACTGTATTTTATTTTCAATGGACCAATCCTTTTTGAAGTAGTCCTGTAAATATGCAAACTTAAAGCTCTCCAAACATCCAATACCTCATTACAACTCACAAACATATGTTGAATAGTTTCTGTTTCTTTTTTACACAAGTTACAAACATCTGATGTTTTGATTTGAATTTTTTTGAGATAGTAGCCGACAGGAAGAATTCTGTGAAGAAGTCGATACTGTAGCTACTGTACAGAGGAATCTGATGTAGTTTTAAAACAAACTTTGAAAACATCCTTTATGCATATATCATTGACACCATGGGGAGATAACTCTACATTCCACTTTGGTATTGAAGTAGGAGTTACCTCATTTGTGTTTATACAATTATAAATAATATTTGTACATCTGACATTTGGCAGAATATTTTCAAAATAAAATGGTAAATAAGGAAGACAAATTTTCAACATACAGGTCCTCTCAATTTTCAAAATCTTGAAGCATTTTGACAGAGCACAAATAACACTATCATATTGCATCACATCTATATCAGGGATATGAAACTTCTGTTCAAACATAGAATTTGATAAGAAAGTATAATCATCAGACAAAAAATCTCCAACAATTTTAACACCTTGTTGGTACCAATTCTTTATAAAAATACATTTACCACCAATGTTTGTTTGAATTATACAATACTGGAATAGTGAATGTTTTCTTTTTCATATTCTTATCTTGATCTATTTTCTTCATAACATGCTGCCATGAGCTAATAAAGTGCACCGCCACGGCACATGATACGCCCGTCACATATTGTTAACAGTATAGATTGTACCCATTAAAACATTTTTTTTATATCACCTTAATTAAATGTCACAGTGACCTTAAAGTAGGATGCAACACACCTTCTACCTAAGATGCATTAGTTGACCAATTTTGGTGATTCTAGGTCTAATAGTTTTCAAGTTATGAGCCGGACAAGTTTTTGCCATATGTGGCCATATCTTCTTAATGAAAAGTCACAGTGACCTGGTTTTAATAAGCGACACACCTTCTACCCAAGATGGATCTACAGACAAAGTTTGATGATTCTAGGCCTTGTAGTATTTAAGTTACGGGTCGGACACGAAAAAGCTAACAGATGGACGGACAGACGGATATCTTCTTAATGAAAAGTCACAGTGACCTGGTTTTAATGTGCGACACACCTTCTACCCAAGATGTATCTACAGACAAAGTTTGATGATTCTAGGCCTTGTAGTATTTAAGTTACGGGTCGGACACGAAAAAGCTAACAGACGGACGGACGGACATGAACGCCATACCATAATACGTCCCGTCTTAAGACGGGCGTATAAAAACATCATTCCAAAAAATATTATTTTCGTTCATTAGAACATTTGAAATATATAAATCTCCAAAATCCAAAAGGTTTTTCACAACAGCATTTCCATTAATGGCAAAAAATATATCTAACCAAGGTTTATCATTTAGTAGTTACCAGTCTTTTCATCCAAGAACATTTAAGTGATTTGATAAAGTTATCAATGTTCACCATCTTTAACCCCCCAGAGAGATGGTCCTGGGTAACTACAGATCTTTTTACATTGTCACACTTTGATTTCCATATAAATTCAAAGATGTCTTTACACAACAAAGAATTTTTTTCTGTATTGGGAGTAGGAAGAGAAATGAATATATGGTTAAATTTAGGTAAAATAAGAGTTTTTACAACAGTGACTTGACCAATGGGGGTCAAAATTTTTCGTTTCCATTGTTGAATCATAGACTTGATCTTTGGTAGAACTATATGCCATAATTTATTTCAGTGATAGATTCTAAATCTACTGAGTATTGAATACCAAGTAAAGAAAAACTTGTTGATCCCCAATCTAGCTTCCATCTTGGATGGTGAAAGACTTGGTTTGAATTTTTTTTTTAGATCCAATCCAAATAATTTTTGTTTTAGTACTGTTTATATTCAACCCAGATAATTTTGAAAAGAAATCTAAAGTATCTAGAGCTGCAAACAATGATGTTGGTGAACCGTCAAGGGCAAGCGAAGTATCGTCGGCATATTGAGAAATTTTATGCTCTCTTTGAGAGATGGTGATACCTTTTATGTCTTTATTTTGCTTCACAAGGATGTCAAGGATCTCAGCACAAAGAAGAAACAAGTACGGAGCAATGGGATCTCCCTGTCTACAACCTCTTTGAATATGAATTTGGTCAGATAAATGCCCATATTGTAGAACTGATGCTTTGAAGTTTGTGTTCAAGATTTTAATCCATTCAACAAATCTTTTCCCAAAACCAAAGTAATTCAATACTTTATACATAAAACACCATGATACTGAATCAAATGCTTTTTCAAAATCAACTAGCACTAGGAGACCTGGTATGTTGTTGGATTCAGTATAAGACATTAAATCATAAATAAATCTTGTGTTTTCACCTATATATCTACCTTTCATAAAACCAGACTGTGTATCTGAAATAATTACATCTAATGAAGATTTCATCCTGTTGCTTAAACATCCAGATATTAGTTTATATAAGACATTCAACAGAGTTATTGGACGCCAGTTTTTTAAATATTGTCTAGGTTTATCACCTTTGGGTATACATTTAAAAATACCACGTCTTTGCGAAATTGGCAGTTCTTTGTTTTTAAAAATACAATTGATTGCTCTTACAATATAACATTTTAAGTCTTTCCAAAAGAATTTAAAAAACTCAGCAGTGAAACCATCGCTACCTGGTGATTTATTATTTTTCATATTTTTAGGACATTGAAAACTTCACTCTCTACAATATCATTTTCAAGGGCGTTTATTGATTTTCATCAAGTTTTTTAATTTCAGAATGATCAATGATATCATTAAGATCGAAGTCAATAAGTTCCGAGTCTCTATTTGCATATAGATTTTTATAAAAGGTTTGAACTTTGTTTAAAATTTCAAACTGATCATAAACAGTACATTGTCCTTCAATATCTACCCTTTTAATAACTTTTTTTAATGTAGTTACGTGATTCTAAGTTACAAAAATATTTCGTTGGTTTTTCACCCTCTTCCACCCATCTAGCACGTAATCTTATTAAATGACCTTGCATTTTTTCATTTCTCAAGAGAGAGTTTTTCTCTTCAAAAATATCAGTATCAGTCCTGTTTTCTGATTCCAACCTTTCAATTTCTTCAACTAGGGATTTCTCTAGTTGTTCTCTATTCTTTTTCTTATATGATGAGTATGAAATGGTCATTCCCCGTATTTCCATAAGGAGAACTTCAAGAAATGCACTATCATCAATACTATCAATATAATTGTAATCATTACCATTGGATGTAGGATTTTGAAGATATTAAAACTTAACACTCAGAATAGTTTGTTTAACTTTATCTACATATGTCTTATCGTGCAATAAACCGTTATTAAATTTTTGTTTATGAATTTTTACTATTGGAAATTTGTTAAAAATGTACCCATTTTTTTTTGTTTTTGTATTTCTGCCCTAGGGATTTCTATTTCTTTATAATATATGAAAGTTATTGTGAAAAGTCACCAAAAAGTGAAATTGAAACACAATTAACCATCTAGCTTAGTCCAGGGATTATATAAAAGTTAAATTTTTTAAATGCCCCATCAGTCTAAATTTGGCATATCGTGGAATATTGGCTTAGAAGAATTATTTTGTAAAGAAGTAAAACTGTTTAGATCCCTGATATGTTTCTTTTGATGTTCTGTCAACAAATTCTTAGTAATCCTTAGTACCATGCCATTTTAAACTGGAATTCTCTTCCTTTGGAAATAAAAAATATAGCTAATAGAGCTAGTTTTAAATCTGCTGTCAAGTTGCATCTTGCAGAAGAAGCTCGTAGGAGGGAAGAAAGTATTTTATATATAATGGGTTTTTTATGGTAAAGTGTATAATGATACATTTTAAAAAATATTTTGTATCAATATAAAATCAAACAATGTACATAATTTTACTTAATTTGGGCTATGAAAATCATCTAATGTTCAATCTTATTTTTGTCTATGCTGTCTTAGTCATACATAATCTTTAATCAACTTATAACTTCTTAGGACCCCTTTGGAAATAAGCAAGTTTTATAAATTGCTTTCATGGGTTACCTAGGCAAAGATTGATTTAAAGTATATAATTTATATTGTCTGTGATCAGACCTGGTACTGTGATAAGCGTGTATTTTGATAATGATTTGTTAGCAGCTATAGCTGTGATAATATCTGGAGTGCTATTGCGTACATATGACACTGATTCTCATATAAAACAGCAAATTGAAACTTTGAAAAGTTGAAAAATAAACTTTGTAGAATGTTAATTTCTATTATTTTTATGTGTTGCCGATTATATCGTAGATTCTTACTAAAAAGATCTGCAGCTCAGGACGAACAGGAAAAAAGTTATGGTTTCTAAAATGGAGTACTATAAAATGCCAGAAGTAATTTACGAGGCCATTTTGTATTGTATTTAGCATGATATAGGAAGAAAACCCAATATAAAATGTGAAAATGTTTTAATGAAATCAAAAGACAACATTTTAAACTATGCAATCAAATCAACATAAACCAACATTCAATGACACATGTATTAATATCTAATTCTTTTGTAATCATGAAAATTATTTCAAAAGAAATATGTTTTGTCTAAACTTTGCACAAATTTTTAGAATAGATAATGAAATAGTTTACTTACAAAGAATTCTTTTAATACACTCTTCAATGCTTTTGCTTCCCGAATTTTAAATGATAAAATGTATAGCATATCTCTGAAACACTCAGTAAAGGTGTATGACTTTGATTTCGCCATCTGTAATTTACGAGTCGATGTCTGATTAAATCATCAAAATATTTTATTTTGGAACTTTTAGATAGTAAATCAAATAGTATATTATGTATTTTTGCAAGTAATAATCATTCTTATACCATATATAGACATTGAAGAGTACAAATTTTACAAATCTACTTTTAATAAAGAAAGATAATTTTCTGTAATTTACGGGACAAAAAACTGATAGATTTACTTTCTTTATTGGAGATCTTTTTGCAGGAAGTAAACCAGATTTGATAAACGTCTGTATATCAATAAGTCAAATAGATCTATTAAAACGTGAAATCATTTAATTACATGTAGAAAATAAAGTATCTTGTGTATAATAGATTTTGTTGTTAAAGATGTCCGTATACCTCTAAATCAGACATTAACAGGGAATAATCGTCTCATATAATCAAAGCTTTTTATTATCCAGTCATTAATTTGTTATATTATAAATTAAAATAAAACATGATTTAAGACCATACACAATCCTAAATAAAAACTAATCTAAAAATGGAAACCATAAACATTAAGGTAATTTACGAGGCAGAGCCGTAATTCACGTGACATAATGACAATGCCATTTTGTTTACATCTGCATGCCTATTCGACCGACAAATAGTGTTCCATACAATATGAATAAATCACATTATTGCATAATAAGACAATTTTCTGTTTAGATACACAAATAAATAAATATGATAATAGAATACAGTCAGAAATTATCCTTTGGCTTTGAATACAACATCGTCCCGCCTTTCAACTTTTTTGTAGACTTCTTGGCCGTATGACGTAATAAACACGCATGTTTTTAAAAATTTAAAAGTTCCCGATCTCGATGTAATTTTTAAAATAGATATTCTTGATGGAATATAGCTATACTAAAATTAGGACTCGTAAATTACGTCCCGTATATTACTTTTCTCAACATAAAACTGTTCAATTTCCATATTTTTTGTTTATATCAAAGTGAATTTTGATTTTTTAATTTCTAAACGATCTAAAGAAAAAACAAACACAAGTAAATTGTATCACTTCCAAGTAGTATGCCCTGTAGGCCCGTCCCGTATGATTACTTTCTTAACCCAGCATACTGACTTTTGTGGATTCTCGGTTTAGTAACTTTTTTATTGTTAACAGCTTGATGGAAATGTTTATGATATCAAATAAAATAGATAATATATAACTGATAAGAATATATTCTGCCTCTTTCTGAAGCATAAAGTATATTGAATTTTTCAGAAGTACATTGGACTCGTTGATTACATGTGATTTGGCGACAAAGTTCATCAGTCCTTTATTAATTTGGAGTTACTTATAACGTACCAAACTTCTTTACAAATTCAACTATCCATTCCAATCTTACGTAAACACACACTGTTTGACCCGAATATGTGACGTTTATTTTTATAACCTGGACTTGAACATGAACCACTCAAATGACGACAAGGGGTTTTCATAGTACTTTTGTACTTTGGACTCCCGTTCTTAATAAATTCATGCTGAAATGTAGGTCTTTTGATTTTTTAAATTTGTTTTTATATCTTCCTAAGAAATTTTCTCGCCAAATGAATGCGGTATTTGCTATATTATGTTCACGATTCAACTATAAATACTGGCGACATGGTTTTGCTGTTTTATATGAGAATGAGTTATGATAGCAATGTGCCAAAATGCATTTGTGATCCCTAATTGACATTATTAATGTATTTTACAATGTATTTGATTATGATTTGTAATTTATCTGATGCTTTGCCTGTATAAACATAATAATGATAATAATGTCCATGGCCACCTCGAATATATGAGTGAGTCATGCTTCGTTCTTCAGCTTCATGCATTGTTAACAAAACTGGAAAAGAATGATGTCGTAAGAGCCATTTAAGCATTTTACCCAATTACTATCTTAAAAATCCAATTTCTAACACATGAACGTTAGGCCAATTCATCTTAATTAGATTATCATCCAGGGTCAGCAAAAAGTATGGGGCGGGTGGGAGGATTTTATTTTTTAATTTTTATTTTCTGAGAAAAATATTAAAGACAAATGATTTTTTTTCTCCAACAGATGCACATCATTTAATGCCAGGTGGATATCAATCAGATCTACATGTACGCGAGAAATCAAGAAACCATATAGATATATTTTCTTCGCGTGGCTTTTCACGTTGCTATACCGGAAATGTAAACAAGAAGTGTAAATACCGGAGTCAGACATGAAAATATTCCGGAAATCGCAAGTTTAGCAAAATAAAAAAATTCGGGGTGGGCCAATTTTTGAGGGGTGGACGGGGATGATAATCTATCAATTAAGTTGAATTGGCCTTACGGGTAATGTTGATTTTGCATTAAAAACACAATACTTGAAAAAGTTATAACTTCACACCAACAGATGCATGAAAATAAAAAGCTGCAGTCATGCACACTCGAATTAGACTCGATCGGCCTCGTTAAGTAAAAAATAAGACTTTGCACACACCCTTGGCTTGATAAAATTACATCAATACCTCATTGAAACTTTGAATATTTAAAATCCAGTTTTAAAATGAATTTTATTGACTGTCTATATCAAAACTATATGTATAGATCAATTTCAAAATTTGACAGGTCGATCCTCAGTTTATGGTCATGAAGCTAGGCCTAGATTTCTCAACAAAAAAATCCAATCAACTTATAAAGTTGAAACTTGGAAAAATATAAGAGGTCCATGGGCCACATCGCTCACCTGAGCCCATATTTAGAGATTTTTTCCCTCCATGTTTGCATGTAAAACTTGAATTACTTTTGTGGACCCAACCTACCCCCGGGGGCCATGATTTCTACAAACTTGAATCTGCACTATGTCAGAAAGCTTTCATGTAAATGTAAACTTTTTTGGCCCAATGATTCTTATGAACATTTTTAAAGATTTTCCCTATTTATCTGTATGTAATACTTTCATCCCCTATTATGGCCTCACTCTATCCCTGATGGTCATGATGTTAACAAGCTTGAATCTACAGCTGACATGTACACTTTTCTGGCTCAGTGGTTCTTCAGAAGAACATTTTTAAAGATTTTCCCCTATATTCCAATGTCAATCTTTGATCACCTATTGTGGCCCTACTTTACCTCCACCGGCAATGGTTTTAACAACCTTGAATCTGCACTATGTCAGGAAGCTTTAACAACCTTGAATCTGCACTATGTCAGGAAGCTTTCATGTCAATATAAACTTTTCTGGTCCAGTGGTTCTTCAGAAGAAAATTTTACCTCTATATTCGCAGGTAAAACTTTAATCCCCTATTGTGGCCCCAACATACTTCCAGGGGTCATGTTGTCAGTTCCTTTTTATTTACGTGCAGATGTACGGGTATTGTCCAGACTAGTGGGCCCCCTTCCAGGTATTTGGCTAGCTGCACGCATGGCAGATCTCACCTCATATCTCCAATTTTTCTGATCATGAGGGGCGGCAGTAGAGAGCTCCCATTCTCTTTGATCTTTCTCTGTCAGCTCTCTCCATGATATCATTGGCCTGCCAACTCTACGCCTACCAGGAACTTGTACATTGAGAGCACACTTGACTGCACTGCTACATCTGACAACATGGCCATACCAGCGGAGTCTCCTTTCCCTTAAGATGAGGTCGAGATCATCGAGACCAAGCCGCCCCAGCAATTCAATTGAACCTACAGTGGCCATATCTTCTGGCAAAAACTAAAGGCCTTGCAGAGATATAGTCTGGAAACAAAAAAGTGTGACAGAGACAGAATGACAGACAGATGGAGGGATAAATAGACAGACAGATGGAGGGATATGGAGGGATAAATAGACAGACAGATGGAGGGTTGGAGAGACAGACAGATGGAGGGATAGATAGATAGATAGATAGATGGAGGGATAGATAGACAGACAGATGGAGGGATAGATAGATAGACAGATGGAGGGATAGATAGATGGAGGGATAGATAGACAGATAGATGGAGGGATACCTTATATACTCACCTATAAGTCAGATTTTTGGGAGTCAATTTTTAGTCCAAAACTCTATGTCCGACTTATTGGCGCGTCCTAAGAAAATTGCTATTTTCTGGGCGACGTAATGTAGTGTTTTTTAAACAACTCCGACGATTATCATGGACTAGGGCCTACCACACAAATGATTATTGTTCACAAATATCTAGACACCTCTTATTGTTTATGTATTTTAAAATTATGTATAAAGTACAAGTATTTACATATTTTCATAATTTTATCTAGTTAAGTGTATATTTAAAAATTCTTTACATACCAGTAACTAATTCTTTCATTCAATTTAACTAATCTATCGTTTATCGGTAAAATTGAATTGCGAACCCAGTTTAATATTGAAATATTCATATGTATACCAGCTGAAATATATTTCATAAAAGATTGAATATTGTTAACAGATAATTTAGATCATCATTCTTGACTCTTAAAAACTTGATTGTTGATACAATGAATTATACCAGAATCCCACAATAACAGTTTTCGCGAGGAGCGTACCACTAAGTAAACACGGTGTGAGGTACTGGTAATTAGGAGACCATAATTGCTTAAGTAAACAAGTGATCATTGCCAATAATAGATCAAAGGTTGCGTTTAAACCCCAAACAGATATGGCTTGGATATTGAACACCTCATAATTATTAATTTCACAAAATATTTCTCTGAAACATAGGTAAAAGCACTAGAGCATTGACTTGAAATTGTCAACCGATTCTGAAAAAAAATTGTACCGATTTACAAGCGGGTCAATGGCAAATTCCTAGAAAATAACCTTAAAAAATACAACCGACTTATAAGAGAGTATATACGGTAGATAGATAGACAGATGGAGGGATAGACAGACAGATGGAGGGATAGACAGACATCTATGGAGGGATAGACAGATATATGGAGGGATAGACAGATAGATGAAGGGATGGACTGATAGACGGTCTTTCCATGGGTTCGTGCTATAATCTGAGACTGTCACTGATGAGATTAAAAAATTGCCCAATTCAAACTTGCAAGTTTCTAAAGAATTAGGAGTTAAGCTCCTAATATTTGTCTATGAATTTACTCAGTTACTGTTTGTGAGGCATATATCAGCTAGAAAGCTAACTCTTAATAATGGATGTGTCACTTGTCCGTTGCTATAGATTAGTTTTATGAGTTAAAATAATTACCCAGCCCCAGCTTAGGAGTTAATAACTCTTAAATCATGGATGTATATCTTGCATATCTTGTGGGCAAGTTTTATGAGTTAAAATAATTGTCATTTGCCAACTTATTTACCATACAAATTTTATGGACAACTTATGTGCTAATATAAGCTCATAAATCTTTAAGCTCTTAATTGCCAAATGTTGGTCTGAGACAGATGGATGGATGGATAGACGGATGGACAGATGGAGGGACAGACAGACAAACAGAGCAATTACTGTAGGGAACCTGCCATATGGCGGGGCCCTAATAAACAGACACACCCATTTTTGTACTTTATGAAACAAAGAGTTAAAATCCTACACCAGAGACATGTGAAGCAGTTTCAAATCACAGACAACATATGTACGTTGTATATATGAATCCCCTCAGTCACCAGCTGAAGCCTGAGTTACCTACCCTGAATGGATATGTCTGGTCCATTCTCTGTGCTACATAGATACCCAGACAGCCTTTCTGATTTTTCCCCCACACAAACATTTCATAGTCATCTGGAAAAAAAGAAACCACATTGTGTTTCATCATAGTCACTATGTATTAAATACCATAGCTTTTGGAATGCATGATGTACAGCATCTAAAAGATGCTAAAAAAAACATTAATTAAAACTGTCAAGAAAGAAAAACATCTCAACTTTAAAACATTTCTTTTCAAAGAAATAAATACACACTTGTTCTGGCAGCAAAGTGGTTGATTCCACAGGCAATGTCCTTGACAAGTTTGTCTGGTGCTAACTCATTTTGCCCAAACAGGGTAGGGGGTATCGCCTGGGGTGCAGAGGCTGACTTGACGCTGGGACCCACTCCTAGTGCCCCAAATCCCCACACTAATACCTCATTCTTATCTACAATACACAGATTAGCACAATCAATCCTATACTCATCATCAGAGAATGCACAGCATGTTTGAATAACACCATAACCAGGCAAGATGAAATTTTATGTTAGAATTATTGATAAACTTGTATCAACAGTTTCTGGCACCACAGATTTAAACTTACAGTAAAACACAGATATATAGCAACGTGCTATGGATGTCCTATTTTGTTTGGCAATACATGTAGGAGTAATGCGTTATACCAAATGAGTTATTTGTAGTTAAATTTATCAATGTGAGGAATGAGAATCCCTTTGTTAGAACCAGTCATGGTAAACCATGTTCACTATTATCTGTGTTTTTCTGTACTTCACTAATTCCATATAACCATGTTCACTATTATCTGTGTTTTTCTGTACTTCACTAATTCCATATAACCATGTTCACTATTATCTGTGTTTTTCTGTACTTCACTAATTCCATATAACCATGTTCACTATTATCTGTGTTTTTCTGTAGTACCGATACTTTACTAATTCCATATAACCATGTTCACTATTATCTGTGTTTTTCTGTACTTCACTAATTCCATTTAACCATGTTCCCTATTATCTGTGTTTTTCTGTACTTCACTAATTCCATTTAACCATGTTCCCTATTCTCTGTGTTTTTCTGTACTTCACTAATTCCATTTAACCATGTTCCCTATTATCTATGCTTTACTGAACTTTGCTAAATCCACTTATTCCATATAACCATGTTTCCTATTATCTGTGTGGTACTGTACTTCACTATAACCTGTAATTTAGTATAATCATGTTCACTATAACAGTGTTTTACTGTATCATTTTCGATGACCTATTTTTAAAAGTGTATACGAGGTACTACAAGCCTGCACTAGTGCACCTGAGATTCTGTATTGTGTATACGAGGTACTACAAGCCTGCACTAGTGCACCTGAGATTCTGTATTGTGTATACGAGGTACTACAAGCCTGCACTAGTGCACCTGAGATTCTGTATTGTGTATACGAGGTACTACAAGCCTGCACTAGTGCACCTGAGATTCTGTATTGGTGTACTAATCCGTAGTTTACCAGTTAACACTGCGCACTTTGACCCTGCTGCTGCCACCTGGGTTACAGGATTGTGTAGAGGTATATTCCTGGGCACTGACACCTGTGTCTCCTCGGTTATCATAGAAAGCTGACCGTATTCCGAGTTTCCCCAACCAAACAGATCCCCTCGCTCAGACACTGCCAGCACACAATCTGCTTTGCTTGAGATTTGTACTATCTTTTCTCCATTTATGTCTCCACGAACTAAAGATGGTCTCCATTCACTATGATAATGCTGTAAGCCTGAGAGAGAAAATATTTCATTCATGTCATAAATTAATCTCATAATCAAGCACCAGTTGCATTAGCCTAGTGGTTTGGGCACCTTGCTTCACAACCAGAAGTTCCAGGGTTCAATTCTAAATCACAGAGGCCATGTCAAACCTAAGCCGTTTAACATACATAATGAATGTTCCTTTGCCAAGAATTCAGCATTAGAAGCAAAAGTCATGGGTATCTTGGAAACAGCTTTAGAAATGGTGGGCGTTGACTTGATAAAGAACCCTCACCACTACAGGTCTTGGGTTTCATACATAGGTCTACATTGGTGGTACTCTATCTACAACTCGTGATGTCCCTGTACAAGTAAAACATTTCTTATGAGACATATTAAATCATTTAATAACTTTGAAAGTGATGACTTAACAATGATGCTGATTTGATGAAAAATTTGTTTGATTTCTAGGTAAAAAAATTTTGTCCACAGTTCATCTGCACTAATTCGTTTGATTCTTTTTTCATTTAATGCTACTAAAAATAAACAGAAACAAACATAAGATTGCTATGCGTAGCCATGTCCCCCATCGCCACAAAAAAAGTTGGAAGCACAAAAGCCTAATAACTCCTGTAAAATATGTCGAATCAAATTGGCAGTGCAATATGATCAACAACTTATGATGACTAACAATCCTACAAAATTTTAACAAAATCCATCAGCGGTCTCTGAGGAGTTGCATCTACATAGTGTTCTTATATTGTAGCATATACAAATGCAACAAAGTCCCATAACTCCTGTACAATTTGTCAAATCAAAATGGCGCAGCGCAATATGATCATCTACATACGGTGACTAAGGCCAAATGAAATTGAAATTACGGTTCTCAACCCCATGTGCATCCATTTTGAGGTAGCCGCATTGTCGATTTTATCAAATTTTCAATAAAATAAATCCACATTCATTAATATTATTTTGAATTCGCCACTAATATCTTGCATCTCTGTGATTTCTGAATGAATCAGTTATAATTGTCTACTTAGCAGGGTTTGACATTAACGGTGGACCAGAGGTCCGAGACTACCAAAAAAGTGGAAGGTCCACCTGAAATTTTGGTACAATGGAATGTTGGTCCAACCGAAATTCAAATTGATAGTGCAATTAACTCAATTGTTTACTCTCTTTGAAAAATACGAATGATATGGTCTTATTGCCCGTAAATCTCCCCAATATAAATCATTTAGCAGCACTATCATCATATTTCAGTTTTAAATACACTCCAAAACCATCGCAAACTTTTGAATAAGTCCGAATTCCCTCGATTTTTCTTTTATAATAATACGTGTTATAATGTAGATTCACTTATCATATCCACTTCCTAAATCAACTTGAGAGTTAGCAGGTAAAGATAATGAATTATTTCAAATAGACAAAATATATTTTCAGTGCATATGGTAATGGGTATATTGAATACTGCATCATTGTACAATGGGATATCAAGATATTTCGTTTCGGTAAAACTTTAATTATTTTTTATCATTATCATTGACACATGTATATTAATAAAGATAGTTTAAAATTTAATTTCCTTTACAAAAGAATTTTATTGGATAAAAATTTAATATAATATTGATACACGTAACACAATTCTTTGCTGTATCTGTGTGTCAGAAGTCTGGTGCTTTATTCAATGAGCTACAAAGTAACATATGTATATGTCTATTGATATACTATGGTAGTATCACAGGGATTTAAATAAATCACCATGTTGACTACTGTATTTTTTTCAGTGATAGAACTTTTATGTTTAAAGTTTCTTTTCCAAAAAAGTTTGGGATTGAAAAAAAGCCTCCCTCATCTATTTTATTGGTAACAAAAATGAAAAAAAAAAATGCTTCTCTCCCTTATCTGTTTTTGAGAAAATTGGCCCGAGAACCAGAGAATTAATTTTATTTGGCCTAACAATCCTACAAAATTTGAACAAACTCCATTGAGCAGTTTCGGAGGAGTTGCATCCACAAAGTGAAGTGGGACAGACGGACGGATAGACGGACAGACACCAGTATTTATATGTCCCCTTTCCAATTGTGGTGGGGGACAAAATTGCAAAATCAATTTAAAGAAGCAACACACATGGTGATGACGTGGCAGAATAGTCAACTTGATGGCATAGAAACTGACTGGTAGAAGAAGTAAACAGAGATACATGTATACACAAGTTCCCGGTATATACATTCTGCTTTATGAGTTCGATAACATGACGGAGCAAGCAGCTTTTGATCTTGAAGATATGAATGAAATTGAACTGCATAATATGGGGCTCACCAAGGGCAATTTAGATGAAGAGGTGTTGAGCTTTTTACTTGATATTGAAATGGAGCTGAGTCGCATTCCACCGTTCCTACGACACAACCAGTGTTCAACGTCTCCTCAACACACAGTAGCATACATCCAGTCACCACTAGTTCTCTTCCTTTATATTTAATTCAGCTTTTAACCATTGTACCTTTAGTTTGGGGACTGATCCATTTAATTCTGCACAGTAACTCTACCTGGCCTGAACGCACAGCCAGTTTTCTTATTGTTTTGCGGTCTCATCCGAAGGACTGCCCCATACATCTCTTAAGTCTAGTCTGCTCTGACATTGATGCCTACCGAGAATCTTTTACTATAAGCAGATGTTAATAAATACAAATACCTGTTTGACCATCAGCTCCAAGACCACAACTGTATACCTGTCCACTGCTGGTCAGAAAAAAAGTATGGTCTTGGCCACAGACAACCTGTAAATAAATATGAAAATATTTGGTCAACTCAATTTCCAAACCACTGCTTCAAGCCATGCTCTTTATTTAGAGACAACCTGTCCTCTACAGAAATACAACCTGTCCTTTAGAGAGTTTACAACAACCATGGCAAAGGTAAACACTTTTGGGTGCAGTCTTAGATAATTTCATAAAAATCAAATTTATCTAAGCTATGCCACTGGACAGGTTCAAACATCAAATTGACTGCACATGTACATGTATGTCCCTGGACAAATGCAAAAATCAAAATTACCTTATGTCCCTGAGCAAATGCGAAAATCAAACTAACTTTAACTATGTCCTTGGGTAAATCCAAAATCAAACTATAACTTTAAATATCTCCCTGGGTAAATCCAAATTCAAATTACCTTAACTATGTCATTAGGCAAGTCCATCACTTTGTTAATTATCTGACTTCCTCTGAAAAACAGGGTGATAACATATACATGTATGTTTATGGATATTTCATATTATGTATAAAAACAAAAACAAAAAACAAAAAAAAACCCTCACAGAATAAGTTAGAGGTACACTGCATCTGAACATTTCTGGTCTATCTGAAACCATTAGTCTAATGTAGACAGGTTTAATTCTCTCTCTCTCTCATTTTTTGGGGACATTTTTACGTGACATTTTATTCATAATAAAAGGAATACAGAGAATTAGATAGCCTACAGCAATTTAAAAAGTCCAGTCAGCCATGACATTAAGTTAGGACTGGGTATTGTACGGAAATTTCGTATTGCGACATTTTCAACTGTATTACGATATGTACTGCAATATTTTCAATAAGAATTAAAATGATCTTTTCTTATTAAGTAAGAAAATATATGGCCCTCATCTGCCACATACCTCAGCAGTCACTTGACTACACTAATTAAGCATTTTGGCAGTGTAATATGAGGTTATGCTGGTTGGTTATATATATATGTATATTGTTTAATGTCCCACTCAAGAATTTTTTACTCAAATGGAGACGTCCCCCATTACCAGTGAAGGGGTGCAAAATTTTGTCCCATGCTTGGTGCTTACAGCCTTTGAGCAGACAGGGATCTTTAATGTGCCACAACTGCTGTGACACGGGCCTCAATTTTTGCAGTCTCATCCAAAGGACCACCCCATTTAGTCACTTTTTACGACAACCAAGAGGTATTGAGGACCTATTCTAACCCGGATCCCCACAGGAGAAGAGGCTATGATACTGAAATAATTGATGATTACTTCAATATAGATATAATTTTAGCTGCTTGCAAATCCACGTACCTCATCACGAGTTCATTTGCACTTTACAATCATCATGCAATTTGATTATTTTACAATTGATGATTTGAGCATATTCCTAAATTGTATTGCAGTTATATGACACGATAGGTAGATCAGAAAATAACATCTTTGTCTCCCTGGAGGATGTGCCAATATTTTAAAAGCTTTTGTTTTATGTTGAATTTCAGGGTTGTATTTGGTGATAAACACAAGGGGTATACCCTGTTTTTGCTTTTATTTTCATCTGATAAAAGGGTAGCTAGATTGTAGTTATCACGTACTACTTGCATGTTTTGATTGATTTCATTATCACTATAGCATCTCTTGAGAAGAATTTCAAGAAGTTGGTACATCTCGATCACTTGTTTTTCTCATATGACGTCTGGTTTCACCTTTAATAAATCCCTCGAAACTGAAGGATGCATGTACATTCTAAAATCCAGGATGCGAGTTGCCACTTATTGCTTATCTTTATTCACTGTAAGTGTCCAAGTAAGATAGTAATATTTATAGGAAGTTGGCAATACACAACTTTAGCAGTTGCTGAATAAAATTAACTATGTTGAATAAATCATGGATTTTTTCTCTCTTCTCAATGAAAAATAATAAAGCCATCATCATGGTAACGCCTGCTGGTACTATGCGATTTTATTTTTGGAATCCCGAGCTCAAAACTTAAAATTAATTCCGAGCCCGACCATTTTGTTGGTATATCGGTACTTAAAAAACGTATAGCAATACAATATTTTTGTCAACAAACTACAATACAACAGAATATCGATATAATTGCACAGCCCTACACTAAGAAAAGAAGTTCAGTCAACCATGACACTAAGTAAAGAGGTTCAGTCAACCATGACACTAAATAAAGAAGTTCAGTCAGCCATGACACCGATTCTTTTTAAAATAATTCAACATCAATAAAGTAAAACATAATTTGTGTCTACTCATTAGATAACCATGTATCTAGTATGTAAGTGTATCAGAATATATTGAATATATTTCAGGAAATATTGATAGACAATTGATATTGTAATTTGTTATTTTTACAGTCAAACTCAAAGTAGATCTCACATTTCGAAGTCACAATTTCACAGCTCTAAGTCAATCTCACAATTTGGGGTTAACTTTTCAACTTGAAGACAATCTCACAACTCAGAGTCACAAACACACAATTCAGAGTCATGATCTCACAATTCAATTAATGATAGATGGTCCTTGGTGGTTATGTATACATTAGGAATAAACAGAAATTGCACTGTGTGTATGCGGATTACTTATTCGAAACCTAGCACCAGCAGATACCATGTAGTTAAATGTACTTATAGCAAAGCGCTTCAACAAATAAATTTTATTTGCTAAAAACACAATTCGTAATATCCAATAAATTCATAATACATGTATATTTAAAACTATGTACAGAAAATGAAAATCACTTCGCTGTAAGCATGAATTCATTAAAAGTGTGTTTGTTGTAATGCATGGTGTTTTTCTGTACAGTGTTCTTAATAAAGGACAACAGTTTGCTATTTGTGTGACAACAGTCAGTTTTAACACGTTACACAAGTCTAATCCGGATCAGATTGGGACAGGCTCGAGTATACTACTGTACTTTTGTTTTCTTACTTGAATATTTCTCCATCCACTATCGTCCTCCCACACTGACCATAGGCATTGTGGCCCAAACTGAAAACTACCAGAAAACAATCATTAAAATTCATCTATACTAACTCCTGTGTATTCCCTTCCTACACCAGGCTTGGATTTCCCCAAAAAATCTCAAATTTGAGTTTGTGTTTTCTTTTATTTGAGCAGTCAAAATTTGAGTAAAATCTCAGACTTAAGTCCAATTTTTGACTTATGCTTTTTTCTCTCTCAAGAAATCCAGGCCCGGTTCACCTGTAAGCTTACTGAAAACAATTCATACTCCATTTTACAAAGGACTAGGTATAATACCCATTGCATTTCAGCTGAAAAATATCAAGGCACTGGTAGAAACATCAAAAAGTGGTTTTCAAAAAGACTACCCCCCACCCCCCCCCGGAGTCATATTAATCATGATGACACCTTAATAGTTTCATAATATGTTACATCTAAATCTCAGTGTCATGTTACAGTATGTAATCAGGTGTATCTCAGTGTCATGTTACAGTATGTGATCAGGCGTATATCAGTGTCGTGTTACAGTATGTAATCAGGTGTATCTCAGTGTCATGTTACAGTATGTGATCAGGTGTATCTCAGTGTCATGTTACAGTATGTGATCAGGCGTATATCAGTGTCGTGTTACAATATGTAATCAAGTGTATCTCAGTGTCATGTTACAGTATGTGATCAGGCGTATATCAGTGTCGTGTTACAGTATGTAATCAGGTGTATCTCAGTGTCATGTTACAGTATGTGATCAGGCGTATATCAGTGTCGTGTTACAATATGTAATCAAGTGTATCTCAGTGTCATGTTACAGTATGTAATCAGGTGTATCTCAGTGTCATGTTACAGTATGTCATCAGGCGTATATCAGTGTCGTGTTACAGTATGTAATCAGGTGTATCTCAGTGTCATGTTACAGTATGTAATCAGGTGTATCTCAGTGTCACGTTACAGTATGTAATCAAGTGTATGTAGGAGTATCATGATCTAGTCTGTGTGGCTATTTTATTTTACAAAGTACTTGGATCATGTTAGCATATTATTGGTATCAAGTTTGATGCTTTTCAGATTGCAGAGCCACTTTTATTATTTTTGATACTGTGATTTTAATTATCTAATCCCTTTGACAATTGACTGTGTAAGTAATTATCAAACTCTCAACCGTCTTGCAAACATTTACTATAATGTTTTTAAGTCTGATATCAACAACCTGTCACTGTCAAAAGAGTGTCACATCCAGATCAAGGGGCACGGACTACCATTGTACTAACGTAAATCACATTTAACTAACATAGTAACATGTTACAATTAGTGCATGTCGGCCAAGTTTCTGACTATTGTTGGATGTAGGTCATATGTACTAAAACACAAGAAATCTTGAAGTGTATTGTACCAATTGATGTCCGGAAGTATTTCCTGTGTGGCCTACATAAAGTCTATTACACTTTTTAATTACATGTATATAAATCTTTTTTAAAGGTTATATTAATTGTAGTACAGGCACACCTGTGCCTATATATTTGGTCCTAATGAGTTGGTGACTATAGCCGTGCAGACATTTGTCCTGGCGAGCTAAAAATATACATTTGTCAAACTGTAGGGATGGGAAAGGGGAATGAGACAGCTATCACAAATACAGAACCTGAAGCGTACTACTACACCACTTGCACGGAACGGTACAAAATGATGGTTTGCATGAAATGCCAAATGATCTGCACGGAATGGTGAACGGTTTGCACGGAACGGTGAATGGTTTGCATGAAATGCTGACCAATTTGTAGGCGTGGCTTGCACACTTTGTGAATCATCTTCACGAAACAGTAGACATGGCCTGCACACTTTGATTTTTTCGGTATTATTTGGTTCATCCTGGGGTTAGTTTAAACAAGAATAGTTTCAATATACATGTAATGACAGTATTCTAGATGAAAAGAAAAGAAAAAGTTCGGACATAGAAGAAAAACATGCAAAAATCGTATTGTCACAGAATATTGATTAATCAAATTTTATTGATTTATTGCTCTTTTAAATCCATTGAAACTGAATATGAAATGGTCGCGTCTGTTTCGCTATTTTTGTACATTCATTCTGAGTGCCGTTAAAATACATTTGTATATTCCAGGCCTCTTGCCAAAGACAGATGTTAAATAAACCTATACATTTTATATACATGTGTACGTATATGAAAACAGATAAAAAAAGAGGTACTGTGAGCAATGCTCACCAAGAATACCCCCCGCTTACCCCAATCTCCCAAAGGGTGTTGGTAATAGGTATAAACTACCTCTTTTCTGAGTGTAAAAAACAAATGGCATGACAAACCGAACCATATTGCTACTTCGATGTCCAGTGCGCTTGACCTTTGACCTTTTGATCCCAAAATCGATAGGGAACATCTTCATCCCACGGGTAGTCCATATGTATGATATGGTGACTGTAGGTGGAAAGGATAACGCTTTAGAGCCTGGAAACCATATTGCTACTTCGATGTCCAGTGCGCTTGACCTTTGACCTTTTGACTCCAAAATCGATAGGGAACATCATCTCACGGGTAGTCCATATGTATGATATGGTGACTGTAGGTGGAAAGGATAACGCTTTAGAGCCTGGAAACCATATTGCTACTTCGATGTCCAGTGCGCGTGACCTTTGACCTTTTGACCCCAAAATCGATAGGGAACATCTTCATCCCACGGGTAGTCCATATGTATGATATGGTAACTGTAGGTGGAAAGGATAATGCTTTAGAGCCCGGA